>NW_025767510.1:0-493939 GCF_003918875.1 Haliotis rubra
TTGTATCTTGTGGCTATACCAATTATCTCATCTGTGCCTTGTATCTTGTGGCTATACCAATTATCTCATCTGTGCCTTGTATCTTGTGGCTATACCAATTATCTCATCTGTACCTTGTATCTTGTGGCTATACCAATTATCTTGTCTGTACCTTGTATCTTGTGGCTATACCAATTATCTCATCTGTGCCTTGTATCTTGTGGCTATACCAATTATCTCATCTGTACCTTGTATCTTGTGGCTATACCAATTATCTCATCTGTACCTTGTATCTTGTGGCTATACCAATTATCTCATCTGTGCCTTGTATCTTGTGGCTATACCAATTATCTCATCTGTACCTTGTATCTTGTGGCTATACCAATTATCTCATCTGTACCTTGTATCTTGTGGCTATAACAATTATCTCATCTGTACCTTGTATCTATACCAATTATCTTGTCTGTGCCTTGTATCTTGTGGTTATACCAATTATCTCATCTGTACCTTGTATCTTGTGGCTATACCAATTATCTTGTCTGTACTTTGTATCTTGTGGCTATAACAATTATTATCTTGTCTGTGCCTTGTATCTTGTGGCCATACCCTATCTCATCTCTGCATCTTGTGGCTATACCTAATTCTCTATCTTGTATCTTGTGGCTATACCAATTATCTCATCTGTGCCTTGTATCTTGTGGCTATACCAATTATCTTATCTGTGCCTTGTATCTTGTGGCTATACCAATTATCTTGTCTGTACCTGCATCTTGTGGCTATACCCAATTATCTTGTCTGTGCCTTGTATCTTGTGGCTATAACCAATTATCTTGTCTGTGCCTTGTATCTTGTGGCTATACCAATTATACATCTGTACCTTGTATCTTGTGGCTCCAATTATCTTGTCTGTATCTTGTGTGGCTATACCAATTATCTCATCTGTACCTTGTATCTTGTGGCTATACCAATTATCTCATCTGTGCCTTGTATCTTGTGGCTATACCAATTATCTTGTCTGTGCCTTGTATCTTGTGGCTATACCAATTATCTCATCTGTACCTTGTATCTTGTGGCTATACCAACTATATCTTGTCTGTGCCTTGTATCTTGTGGCTATACCAATTATCTCATCTGTACCTTGTATCTTGTGGCTATACCAATTATCTCATCTGTACCTTGTATCTTGTGGCTATACCAATTATCTTGTCTGTGCCTTGTATCTTGTGGCTATACCAATTATCTTGTCTGTGCCTTGTATCTTGTGGCTATACCAATTATCTCATCTGTACCTTGTATCTTGTGGCTATACCAATTATTCATCTGTGCCTTGTATCTTGTGGCCATACCACCAATTATCTTGTCTGTGCCTTGTATCTTGTGGTTATACCAATTATCTTGTCTGTGCCTTGTATCTTGTGGCTATACCAATTATCTCATCTGTACCTTGTATCTTGTGGCCATACCAATTATCTTGTCTGTCTGTACCTTGTGGCTATACCAGTTATCTCATCTGTACCTTGTATCTTGTGGCTATACCAATTATCTTGTCTGTGCCTTGTATCTTGTGGCTATACCAATTATCTTGTCTGTGCCTTGTATCTTGTGGCTATACCAATTATCTTGTCTGTACCTTGTATCTTGTGGCTATCTTCTCATCTATACCAATTATCTCATCTGTACCTTGTATCTTGTGGCTATACCAATTATCTTCATCTGTGCCTTGTATCTTGTGGCTATACCAATTATCTTGTCTGTGCCTTGTATCTTGTGGTTATACCAATTATCTCATCTGTACCTTGTATCTTGTGGCTATACCAATTATCTCATCTGTGCCTTGTATCTTGTGGCTATACCAATTATCTTGTCTGTGCCTTGTATCTTGTGGCTATACCAATTATCTTGTCATGTACCTTGTATCTTGTGGCTATACCAATTATCTCATCTGTGCCTTGTATCTTGTGGCTATACCAATTATCTCATCTGTACCTTGTATCTTGTGGCTATACCAATTATCTTGTCTGTGCCTTGTATCTTGTGGCTATACCAATTATCTCATCTGTGCCTTGTATCTTGTGGCTATACCAATTATCTCATCTGTACCTTGTATCTTGTGGCTATACCTTAAATTATCTCATCTGTACCTTGTATCTTGTGGCTATACCAATTATCTTGTCTGTGCCTTGTATCTTGTGGCTATACCAATTATCTCATCTGTACCTTGTATCTTGTGGCTATACCAATTATCTCATCTGTGCCTTGTATCTTGTGGCTATACCAATTATCTTCATCTGTACCTTGTATCTTGTGGCTATACCCAATTATCTCATCTGTGCCTTGTATCTTGTGGCTATACCAATTATCTTGTCTGTGCCTTGTATCTTGTGGCTATACCAATTATCCTCATCTTTGGCTATACCAATTATCTCATGTGCCTTGTATCTTGTGGCTATACCAATTATCTCATCTGTACCTTGTATCTTGTGGCTATACCAATTATCTTGTCTGTGCCTTGTATCTTGTGGCTATACCAATTATCTCATCTGTGCCTTGTATCTTGTGGCTATACCAATTATCTCATCTGTACCTTGTATCTTGTGGCTATATACAATTATCTTGTCTGTGCCTTGTATCTTGTGGCTATATACCAATTATCTCATCTGTGCCTTGTATCTTGTGGCTATACCAATTATCTTGTCTGTGCCTTGTATCTTGTGGCTATACCAATTATCTTGTCTGTGCCTTGTATCTTGTGGCTATACCAATTATCTCATCTGTGCCTTGTATCTTGTGGCTATACCAATTATCTCATCTGTACCTTGTATCTTGTGGCTATACCAATTATCTCATCTGTACCTTGTATCTTGTGGCTATACCAATTATCTCATCTGTGCCTTGTATCTTGTGGCTATACCAATTATCTCATCTGTACCTTGTATCTTGTGGCTATACCAATTATCTTGTCTGTGCCTTGTATCTTCTGGCTATACCAATTATCTCATCTGTGCCTTGTATCTTGTGGATATACCAATTATCTCATCTGTACCTTGTACCTTGTGGCCATACCAATTATCTTGTCTGTGCCTTGTATCTTGTGGCTATACCAATTATCTTGTCTGTGCCTTGTATCTTGTGGCTATACCAATTATCTCATCTGTACCTTGTATCTTGTGGCTATACCAATTATCTTGTCTGTGCCTTGTATCTTGTGGCTATACCAATTATCTCATCTGTACCTTGTATCTTGTGGCTATACCAATTATCTTGTCTGTGCCTTGTATCTTGTGGCTATACCAATTATCTTGTCTGTGCCTTGTATCTTGTGGCTATACCAATTATCTTGTCTGTGCCTTGTATCTTGTGGCTATACCAATTATCTTGTCTGTGCCTTGTATCTTGTGGCTATACCAATTATCTCATCTGTGCCTTGTATCTTGTGGCTATACCAATTATCTCATCTGTACCTTGTATCTTGTGGCTATACCAATTATCTCATCTGTACCTTGTATCTTGTGGCTATACCAATTATCTTGTCTGTGCCTTGTATCTTCTGGCTAAACTAATTATCTCAGCATTCCCCCGCATCTTGTGGATATACCAATTATCTCATCTGCATCTTGTCTGTGCCTTGTATCTTGTGGCTATACCAATTATCTCATCTGTACCTTGTATCTTGTGGCTATACCAATTATCTCATCTGTGCCTTGTATCTTGTGGCTATACCAATTATCTCATCTGTACCTTGTATCTTGTGGCTATACCAATTATCTTGTCTGTGCCTTGTATCTTCTGGCTAAACTAATTATCTCAGCATTCCCCCGCATCTTGTGGATATACCAATTATCTCATCTGTGCCTTGTATCTTGTGGCTATACCAATTATCTTGTCTGTGCCTTGTATCTTGTGGCTATACCAATTATCTTGTCTGTACCTTGTATCTTGTGGCTATACCAATTATCTTGTCTGTGCCTTGTATCTTGTGGCTATACCAATTATCTTGTCTGTGCCTTGTATCTTGTGGCTATACCAATTATCTCATCTGTGCCTTGTATCTTGTGGCTATACCAATTATCTTGTCTGTGCCTTGTATCTTGTGGCTATACCAATTATCTCATCTGTGCCTTGTATCTTGTGGCTATACCAATTATCTCATCTGTACCTTGTATCTTGTGGCTATACCAATTATCTTGTCTGTGCCTTGTATCTTGTGGCTATACCAATGATCTCATCAGTACCTTGTATCTGTGTATCTTGTCTATACCATCTTGTGGCTATACCAATTATCCCATCTGTACCTTGTATCTTGTGGCTATACCAATTATCTTGTCTGTGCCTTGTATCTTGTGGCTATACCAATTATCTCATCTGTACCTTGTATCTTGTGGCTATACCAATTATCTTGTCTGTGCCTTGTATCTTGTGGCTATACCAATTATCTCATCTGTACCTTGTATCTTGTGGCTATACCAATTATCTCATCTGTGCCTTGTATCTTGTGGCTATACCAATTATCTTGTCTGTGCCTTGTATCTTGTGGCTATACCAATTATCTCATCTGTACCTTGTATCTTGTGGCTATACCAATTATCTTGTCTGTGCCTTGTATCTTGTGGCTATACCAATTATCTCATCTGTACCTTGTATCTTGTGGCTATACCAATTATCTCATCTGTGCCTTGTATCTTGTGGCTATACCAATTATCTCATCTGTACCTTGTATCTTGTGGCTATACCAATTATCTCATCTGTACCTTGTATCTTGTGGCTATACCATTATCTCATCTGTACCTTGTATCTTGTGGCTATACCAATTATCTCATCTGTACCTTGTATCTTGTGGCTATACCAATTATCTCATCTGTACCTTGTATCTTGTGGCTATACCAATTATCTCATCTGTACCTTGTATCTTGTGGCTATACCAATTATCTCATCTGTACCTTGTATCTTGTGGCTATACCAATTATCTCATCTGTACCTTGTATCTTGTGGCTATACCAATTATCTCATCTGTACCTTGTATCTTGTGGCTATACCAATTATCTCATCTGTACCTTGTATCTTGTGGCTATACCAATTATCTTGTCTGTGCCTTGTATCTTGTGGCTATACCAATTATCTCATCAGTACCTTGTATCTTGTGGCTATACCAATTATCATCTCATCTGTGCCTTGTATCTTCTGGCTATACCAGTTATCTCATCTGTACCTTGTATCTTGTGGCTATACCAATTATCTCATCTGTACCTTGTATCTTGTGGCTATACCAATTATCTTGTCTGTACCTTGTATCTTGTGGCTATACCAATTATCTCATCTGTGCCTTGTATCTTGTGGCTATACCAGTTATCTCATCTGTACCTTGTATCTTGTGGCTATACCAATTATCTCATCTGTACCTTGTATCTTGTGGCTATACCAATTATCTTGTCTGTGCCTTGTATCTTGTGGCTATACCAATTATCTTCATGTGCCATGTATCTTGTGGCTATACCAATTATCTCATCTGTACCTTGTATCTTGTGGCTATACCAATTATCTCATCTGTACCTTGTATCTTGTGGCTATACCAATTATCATCTGTACCTTGTATCTTGTGGCTATACCCAATTATCTTGTCTGTGCCTTGTATCTTGTGGCTATACCCAATTATCTCATCTGTACCTTGTATCTTGTGGCTATACCAATTCTTCTCATCTGTGCCCTTGTATCTTGTGGCTATACCAATTATCTTGTCTGTGCCTTGTATCTTGTGGCTATACCAATTATCTTCATCTCTGTACCTTGTATCTTGTGGCTATACCAATTATCTCATCTGTGCCTTGTATCTTGTGGCTATACCAATTATCTCATCTGTACCTTGTATCTTGTGGCTATACCAATTATCTTGTCTGTACCTTGTATCTTGTGGCTATACCAATTATCTTGTCTGTACCTTGTATCTTGTGGCTATACCAAATATCTTGTCTGTGCCTTGTATCTTGTGGCTATACCAATTATCTCATCTGTGCCTTGTATCTTGTGGCTATACCAATTATCTTGTCTGTGCCTTGTATCTTGTGGCTATACCAATTATCTTGTCTGTACCTTGTATCTTGTGGCTATACCAATTATCTTGTCTGTGCCTTGTATCTTGTGGCCATACCAATTATCTCATCTGTACCTTGTATCTTGTGGCTATACCAATTATCTCATCTGTACCTTGTATCTTGTGGCTATACCAATTATCTCATCTGTACCTTGTATCTTGTGGCTATAACAATTATCTTGTCTGTGCCTTGTATCTTGTGGCTATACCAATTATCTCATCTGTACCTTGTATCTTGTGGCTATACCAATTATCTTGTCTGTGCCTTGTATCTTGTGGCTATACCAGTTATCTCATCTGTACCTTGTATCTTGTGGCTATACCAATTATCTCATCTGTGCCTTGTATCTTGTGGCTATACCAATTATCTTGTCTGTGCCTTGTATCTTGTGGCTATACCAATTATCTTGTCTGTGCCTTGTATCTTGTGGCTATACCAGTTATCTCATCTGTACCTTGTATCTTGTGGCTATACCAATTATTTCATCTGTGCCTTGTATATTGTGGCCATACCAATTATCTTGTCTGTGCCTTGTATCTTGTGGTTATACCAATTATCTTGTCTGTGCCTTGTATCTTCTGGCTAAACTAATTATCTCATCAGCATTCCCCCGCATCTTGTGGCTATACCAATTATCTCATCTGTGCCTTGTATCTTGTGGCCATACCAATTATCTTGTCTGTGCCTTGTATCTTGTGGCTATACCAATTATCTCATCTGTGCCTTGTATCTTGTGGCTATACCAATTATCTCATCTGTACCTTGTATCTTGTGGCTATACCAATTATCTCATCTGTACCTTGTATCTTGTGGCTATACCAATTATCTCATCTGTGCCTTGTATCTTGTGGCTATACACAATTATCTTGTCTGTGCCTTGTATCTTGTGGTTATACCAATTATCTTCATCTGTACCTTGTATCTTGTACCAATTATCTTATCTGTACCTTGTATCTTGTGGCTATACCATATTCATCTGTGCCTTGTATCTTGTATTATACCAATTATCTTGTCTGTGCCTTGTATCTTGTGGCTATACCAATTATCTCATCTGTACCCTTGTATCTTGTGGATATACCAATTATCTCATCTGTACCTTGTGGCCATACCAATTATCTTGTCTGTGCCTTGTATCTTGTGGCTATACCAATTATCTCATCTGTGCCCTTGTATCTTGTGGCTATACCAATTATCTCATCTGTGCCTTGTATCTTGTGGCTATACCAATTATCTTGTCTGTGCCTTGTATCTTGTGGCTATACCCAATTATCTCATCTGTGCCTTGTATCTTGTGGCCATATAATCAATTATCTTGTCTGTGCCTTGTATCTTCTGGCTATACCAATTATCTCATCTGTACCTTGTATCTTGTGGCTATACCAATTATTTCATCTGTACCTTGTATATTGTGGCCATACCAATTATCTTGTCTGTACCTTGTATCTTGTGGTTATACCAATTATCTCATCTGTGCCTTGTATCTTGTGGCTATACCAATTATCTCATCTGTACCTTGTATCTTGTGGCTATACCAATTATCTCATCTGTGCCTTGTATCTTGTGGCTATACCAATTATCTTGTCTGTGCCTTGTATCTTGTGGCTATACCAGTTATCTTGTCTGTGCCTTGTATCTTGTGGCTAAACTAATTATCTCAGCATTACCCCAAGATCTTGTGGATATACCCAATTATCTTGTCTGTGCCTTGTATCTTGTGGCCATACCAATTATTATCTGTGTCTTGTATCTTGTGGCTATCTTGTGGCTATACAAATTATCTCATCTCTATGCCTTGTATCTTGTGGCTATACCAATTATCTCATCTGTACCTTGTATCTTGTGGCTATACCCATTATCTTGTCTGTGCCTTGTATCTTGTGGCTATACCAGTTATCTCATCTGTACCTTGTATCTTGTGGCTATACCAATTATCTTCATCTGTGCCTTGTATCTTGTGGCCATACCAATTATCTTGTCTGTGCCTTGTATCTTGTGGCTATACCAATTATCTCATCTGTGCCTTGTATCTTGTGGCTATACCAATTATCTTGTCTGTGCCTTGTATCTTGTGGCTATACCAATTATCTCATCTGTACCTTGTATCTTGTGGCTATACCAATTATCTCATCTGTGCCTTGTATCTTGTGGCTATACCAATTATCTTGTCTGTGCCTTGTATCTTGTGGCTATACCAATTATCTCATCTGTACCTTGTATCTTGTGGCTATACCAATTATCTTGTCTGTGCCTTGTATCTTGTGGCTATACCAGTTATCTCATCTGTACCTTGTATCTTGTGGCTATACCAATTATTTCATCTGTGCCTTGTATATTGTGGCCATACCAATTATCTTGTCTGTACCTTGTATCTTGTGGTTATACCAATTATCTTGTCTGTGCCTTGTATCTTCTGGCTAAACTAATTATCTCAGCATTCCCCCGCATCTTGTGGATATACCAATTATCTCATCTGTACCTTGTATCTTGTGGCCATACCAATTATCTTGTCTGTGCCTTGTATCTTGTGGCCATACCAATTATCTTGTCTGTGCCTTGTATCTTGTGGCTATACCAATTATCTCATCTGTGCCTTGTATCTTGTGGCTATACCAATTATCTCATCTGTGCCTTGTATATTGTGGCCATACCAATTATCTTGTCTGTGCCTTGTATCTTGTGGTTATACCAATTATCTTGTCTGTACCTTGTATCTTGTGGCTATACCAATTATCTCATCTGTGTACCTTGTATCTTGTGGCTATACCAATTATCTTATCTGTGCCTTGTATCTTGTGGCTATAACAATTATCTTGTCTGTGCCTTGTATCTTGTGGCTATACCAATTATCTCATCTGTGCCTTGTATCTTGTGGCCATACCAATTATCTCATCTGTACCTTGTATCTTGTGGCTATACCAATTATCTCATCTGTGCCTTGTATCTTGTGGCTACCCTGGCCAACCAATTATCTGTGTCTGTGCCTGTATCTTGTGGCTATACCAATTATCTCATCTGTACCTTGTATCTTGTGGCTACACCAACTATTTCATCTGTACCTTGTATATTGTGGCCATACCAATTATCTTGTCTGTATCTTGTGGCTATACCAATGATGTCATCAGTACCTTGTATCTTGTGGCTATACCAATTATCTGTGCCTTCATCTGTGCCTTGTATCTTGTGGCTATACCAGCTATCTCATCAGTGCCTTGTATCTTGTGGCTATACCAATTATCTCATCTGTGCCTTGTATCTTGTGGCTATACCAATTATCTTGTCTGTGCCTTGTATCTTGTGGCTATACCAATTATCTCATCTGTACCTTGTATCTTGTGGATATACCAATTATCTTGTCTGTACCTTGTATCTTGTGGCTATACCAATTATCTTGTCTGTGCCTTGTATCTTGTGGCTATACCAAATATCTCATCTGTACCTTGTATCTTGTGGCTATAACCAATTATCTTCTCATCTGTGCCTTGTATCTTGTGGCTATACCAATTATCTCATCTGTACCTTTGTATCTTGTGGTACCTTGTACCAATTATCTTGTCTGTGCCTTGTATCTTGTGGCTATACCAATTATCTTGTCTGTGCCTTGTATCTTGTGGCCATACTACCAATATCTCATCTGTACCTTGTATCTTGTGGCTATACCAATTATCTCATCTGTACCTTGTATCTTGTGGCTATACCAATTATCTCATCTGTACCTTGTATCTTGTGGCTATAACAATTATCTTGTCTGTGCCATGTATCTTGTGGCTATACCAATTATCTCATCTGTGCCTTGTATCTTGTGGCTATACCAATTATCTTGTCTGTGCCTTGTATCTTGTGGCTATACCAGTTATCTCATCTGTACCTTGTATCTTGTGGCTATACCAATTATCTCATCTGTGCCTTGTATCTTGTGGCTATACCAATTATCTTGTCTGTGCCTTGTATCTTCTGGCTATACCAATTATTCTCTTGTCTGTGCCTTGTATCTTCTGGCTATACCAGTTATCTCATCTGTACCTTGTATCTTGTGGCTATACCAATTATCTCATCTGTGCCTTGTATCTTGTGGCCATACCAATTATCTTGTCTGTGCCTTGTATCTTGTGGTTATACCAATTATCTTGTCTGTGCCTTGTATCTTCTGGCTAATACCAATTATCTTGTCATACCATTATCCCATCTGCTTGTATCTTGTGGCTATACCAATTATCTCATCTGTGCCTTGTATCTTGTGGCCATACCAATTATCTTGTCTGTGCCTTGTATCTTGTGGCTATACCAATTATCTTGTCTGTGCCTTGTATCTTGTGGCTATACCAATTATCTCATCTGTGCCTTGTATCTTGTGGCTATACCAATTATCTCATCTGTACCTTGTATCTTGTGGCTATACCAATTATCTCATCTGTGCCTTGTATCTTGTGGCCATACCAATTATCTTGTCTGTGCCTTGTATCTTGTGGCTATACCAGTTATCTCATCTGTACCTTGTATCTTGTGGCTATACCAATTATCTTGTCTGTGCCTTGTATCTTGTGGCTATACCAATTATCTTGTCTGTGCCTTGTATCTTGTGGCTATACCAATTATCTTGTCATTACCCCTTTGTATCTTGTGGCTATACCCAATTATCTCATCTGTGCCTTGTATCTTGTGGCTATACCAATTATCTTGTCTGTGCCTTGTATCTTGTGGCTATAACCAATTATCTTGTCTGTGCCTCATGCATCTTACCTTGGCTTGTGGCTATACCCAATTATCTCATCTGTGCCTTGTATCTTGTGGCCATACACCAATTATCTTGTCTGTGCCTTGTATCTTGTGGCTATACCAATTATCTTGTCTGTGCCTTGTATCTGTGGCTATACCAATTATCTTGTCTGTGCCCTTGTATCTTGTGGCTATACCAATTATCTCATCTGTACCTTGTATCTTGTGGCTATACCAATTATCTCATCTGTGCCTTGTATCTTGTGGCTATACCAATTATCTTGTCTGTGCCTTGTATCTTGTGGCTATACCAATTATCTCATCTGTGCCTTGTATCTTGTGGCTATACCAATTATCTTGTCTGTGCCTTGTATCTTGTGGCTATACCAATTATCTCATCTGTGCCTGTTGTATCTTGTGGCTATACCAATTATCTCATCTGTACCTTGTATCTTGTGGCTATACCAATTATCTTGTCTGTGCCTTGTATCTTGTGGCTATACCAATTATCTCATCTGTACCTTGTATCTTGTGGCTATACCAATTATCCCATCTGTACCTTGTATCTTGTATACTATATCTCATCTGTATGTATCTTGTATGTGCCTTGTATCTGGCTATACCAACCAATATCTCATCTGTACCTTGTATCTTGTGGCTATACCCAATTATCTCATCTGTGCCTTGTATCTTGTGGCTATACCAATTATCTTGTCTGTGCCTTGTATCTTTGTGGCTATACCAATTATCTCATCTGTGCCTTGTATCTTGTGGCTATACCAATTATCTTGTCTGTGCCTTGTATCTTGTGGCTATACCAATTATCTCATCTGTACCTTGTATCTTGTGGCTATACCAATTATCTCATCTGTGCCTTGTATCTTGTGGCTATACCAATTATCTTGTCTGTGCCTTGTATCTTGTGGCTATACCAATTATCTTGTCTGTGCCTTGTATCTTGTGGCTATACCAATTATCTCATCTGTACCTTGTATCTTGTGGCTATACCAATTATCTCATCTGTATCTTGTGGCTATACCATGAATTATCTTGTCTGTGCCTTGTATCTTGTGGCTATACAATTATCTCATCTGTGCCTATGTATCTTGTGGCTATACCCAATTATCTCATCTGTACCTGCCATGTATCTTGTGGCTATACCAGTTATCCCATCTGTACCTTGTATCTTGTGGCTATACCCAATTCATCTGTTCTCATCTGTGCCAATTGTATCTGTGCCTTGGCCATACCAATTATCTTGTCTGTACCTTGTATCTTGTGGTTATACCAATTATCTTGTCTGTGCCTTGTATCTTCTGGCTAAACTAATTATCTCAGCATTCCCCCGCATCTTGTGGATATACCAATTATCTCATCTGTACCTTGTGGCCATACCAATTATCTCATCTGTGCCTTGTATCTTGTGGCTATACCAATTATCTCATCTGTACCTTGTATCTTGTGGCTATACCAATTATCTCATCTGTGCCTTGTATCTTGTGGCTATACCAATTATCTCATCTGTACCTTGTATCTTGTGGCTATACCAATTATCTTGTCTGTACCTTGTATCTTGTGGCTATACCAATTATCTTCATCTGTGCCTTGTATCTTGTGGCTATACCAATTATCTCATCTGTGCCTTGTATCTTGTGGCTATAACAATTATCTTGTCTGTGCCTTGTATCTTGTGGCTATACCAATTATCTCATCTGTACCTTGTATCTTGTGGCTATACCAATTATCTCATCTGTACCTTGTATCTTGTGGCTATAACAATTATCTTGTCTGTGCCTTGTATCTTGTGGCTATACCAATTATCTTGTCTGTGCCTTGTATCTTGTGGCCATACCAATTATCTTGTCTGTGCCTTGTATCTTGTGGCTATAACAATTATCTTGTCTGTGCCTTGTATCTTTTGGCTATACCAATTATCTTGTCTGTGCCTTGTATCTTGTGGCCATACCAATTATCTTGTCTGTGCCTTGTATCTTGTGGCTATACCAATTATCTTGTCTGTGCCTTCTATCTTGTGGCTATAACAATTATCTTGTCTGTGCCTTGTATCTTGTGGCCATACCAATTATCTTGTCTGTACCTTGTATCTTGTGGCTATAAGAATTATCTTTTTTGTGCCATGTATCTTGTGGCTATACCAAATATCTGATCTGTGCCTTGTATCTTGTGGCCATACCAATTATCTCATCTGTACCTTATATCTTGTGGCAATAACAATTATCTTGTCTGTGTCATGTATCTTGTGGCTATACGAATGATCTCATCTGTACCTTGTATCTTGTGGCCATACCAATTATCTCATCAGTACCTTGTATCTTGTGGCTACATCAATTATCCCATCTGTACCTTTTATCTTGTGGCTATACCAGTTATCTCATCTGTACCTTGTATCTTGTGGCTATAACAATTATCTTGTCTGTGCCTTGTATCTTGTGGCTATACCAATTATCTCATCTGTACCTTGTATCTTGTGGCTATAACAATTATCTTGTCTGTGCCTTGTATCTTGTGGCTATACTAATTATGTTATCTGTACCTTGTATCTTGTGGCTATACCAATTATCTTGTCTGTGCCTTGTATCTTCTGGCTATACCAGTTATCTCATCTGTACCTTGTATCTTGTGGCTATACCAATGATCTCATCTGTACCTTGCATCTTGTGGCTATACCAATTATCTTGCCTGTGCCTTGTATCTTGTGGCCATACCAATTATCTCATCAGTATCTTGCATCTTGTGGCTATACCAATTATCTTGCCTGTGCTTTGTATCTTGTGGCTATAACAATCATCTTGTCTGTGCCTTGTATCTTGTGGCTATACCAATTATCTTGTCTGTGCCTTGTATCTTGTGGCTATACCAATTATCTTGTCTGTGCCTTGTATCTTGTGGCTATACCAGTTATCTCATCTGTACCTTGTATCTTGTGGCTATATTTTGTGTCTATGCATTGTATCTGACATCTTCTGTACTTGTCTGGTGTCTTGTATCTGACATTCTCTGTACTTGTCAAATGTCTGGTACCTGACATCTTCTGTACTTGTCAGGTGTCTTGTATCGGACATCTTCTGTACTTGTCTGGTGTCCTGTATCTGACATTCTCTGTAGTTGTCTGGTGTCTCGTATCCGACATTCTCTGTGCTTGTTTGGTGTCTTGTATCTGACATTCTCTGTGCTTGTCTGGTGTCTTGTATCTGACATTCTCTGTACTTGTCTGGTGTCTTGTATCTGACATTCTCTGTACTTGTCTGGTGTCTTGTATCTGACATTCTCTGTACTTGTCTGGTGTCTTGTATCTGACATTCTCTGTACTTGTCAGGTGTCCTGTATCTGACATCTTCTGTACTTGTCTGGTGTTTTGTATCTGACATTCTTTGTAGTTGTCTGGTGTCTTGTATCTGACATTTTCTGTACTTGTCAGGTGTTTTGTATCTGACATCTTCTGTACTTGTCTGGTGTCTTGTATCTGACATCTTCTGTACTTGTCTGGTGTCTTGTATCTGACATCTTCTGTACTTGTCTGGTGTCTTCTATCTGACATCTTCTGTACTTGTCTGGTGTCTTGTATCTGACATCTTCTGTACTTGTCTGGTGTCTTCTATCTGACATCTTCTGTACTTGTCAGGTGTCCTGTATCCGACATTTTCTGTACTTGTCTGGTGTCTTCTATCTGACATCTTCTGTACTTGTCTGGTGTTTTGTATCTGACATTCTCTGTACTTGTCTGGTGTCTTGTATCGGACATTCTCTGTACTTGTCTGGTGTCTTGTATCCGACATTTTCTGTACTTGTCTGGTGTCTTGTATCTGACATTCTCTGTACTTGTCAGGTGTCCTGTATCTGACATCTTCTGTACTTGTCTGGTGTCTTGTATCGGACATTCTCTGTACTTGTCTGGTGTCTTGTATCTGACATCTTCTGTACTTGTCTGGTGTCTTGTATCGGACATTCTCTGTACTTGTCTGGTGTCTTCTATCTGACATTCTCTGTACTTGTCTGGTGTCTTGTATCGGACATTCTCTGTAGTTGTCAGGTGTCTTGTATCGGACATTCTCTGTACTTGTCTGGTGTCTTGTATCCGACATTTTCTGTACTTGTCTGGTGTCTTCTATCTGACATTCTCTGTACTTGTCTGGTGTCCTGTATCTGACATCTTCTGTACTTGTCTGGTGTCTTGTATCTGACATTCTCTGTGCTTGTCTGGTGTCTTGTATCTGACATCTTCTGTACTTGTCTGGTGTCTTGTATCCGACATTCTCTGTACTTGTCTGGTGTCTTGTATCTGACATCTTCTGTACTTGTCTGGTGTCTTGTATCCGACATTCTCTGTGCTTGTCTGGTGTCTTGTATCTGACATCTTCTGTACTTGTCTGGTGTCTTGTATCTGACATTCTCTGTGCTTGTCTGGTGTCTTGTATCTGACATCTTCTGTGCTTGTCTGGTGTCTTGTATCTGACATTCTCTGTGCTTGTCTGGTGTCTTGTATCTGACATCTTCTGTACTTGTCTGGTGTCTTGTATCCGACATTCTCTGTACTTGTCTGGTGTCTTGTATCTGACATTCTCTGTACTTGTCTGGTGTCTTGTATCTGACATTCTCTGTACTTGTCTGGTGTCTTGTATCTGACATCTTCTGTACTTGTCTGGTGTCTTGTATCTGACATCTTCTACTTGTGTACTTGTCTGGTGTCTTGTATCTGACATCTTCTGTACTTGTCTGGTGTCTTGTATCTGACATCTTCTGTACTTGTCTGGTGTCTTGTATCTGACATTTTCTGTACTTGTCTGGTGTCTTGGTGTCTTGTATCTGACATTCTCTGTGCTTGTCTGGTGTCTTGTATCTGACATCTTCTGTGTCTTGTCTGGTGTCTTGTATCTGACATCTCTGTACTTGTCTGGTGTCTTCTATCTGACATTCTCTGTACTTGTCTGGTGTCTTGTATCTGACATTCTCTGTACTTGTCTGGTGTCTTCTATCTGACATTCTCTGTACTTGTCTGGTGTCTTGTATCTGACATTCTCTGTACTTGTCTGGTGTCTTGTATCTGACATCTTCTGTACTTGTCTGGTGTCTTGTATCTGACATTCTCTGTACTTGTCTGGTGTCTTGTATCTGACATTCTCTGTACTTGTCTGGTGTCTTGTATCTGACATCTTCTGTACTTGTCTGGTGTCTTGTATCTGACATTCTCTGTACTTGTCTGGTGTCTTGTATCTGACATTCTCTGTACTTGTCTGGTGTCTTGTATCTGACATTCTCTGTACTTGTCTGGTGTCTTGTATCTGACATCTTCTGTACTTGTCTGGTGTCTTGTATCTGACATCTCTCTGTACTTGTCTGGTGTCTTGTATCTGACATTCTCTGTACTTGTCTGGTGTCTTCTATCCGACATTCTCTGTACTTGTCTGGTGTCTTGTATCTGACATCTTCTGTACTTGTCTGGTGTCTTGTATCTGACATTCTCTGTACTTGTCTGGTGTCTTGTATCTGACATTCTCTGTACTTGTCTGGTGTCTTGTATCTGACATTCTCTGTACTTGTCTGGTGTCTTGTATCTGACATCTTCTGTACTTGTCTGGTGTCTTGTATCTGACATTCTCTGTACTTGTCTGGTGTCTTCTATCTGACATTCTCTGTACTTGTCTGGTGTCTTGTATCTGACATCTTCTGTACTTGTCTGGTGTCTTGTATCTGACATTCTCTGTACTTGTCTGGTGTCTTGTATCTGACATCTTCTGTACTTGTCTGGTGTCTTGTATCTGACATTCTCTGTACTTGTCTGGTGTCTTGTATCGGACATTCTCTGTACTTGTCTGGTGTCTTGTATCTGACATTCTCTGTACTTGTCTGGTGTCTTGTATCCGACATTCTCTGTACTTGTCTGGTGTCTTGTATCTGACATTCTCTGTACTTGTCTGGTGTCTTGTATCTGACATTCTCTGTACTTGTCTGGTGTCTTGTATCGGACATTCTCTGTACTTGTCTGGTGTCTTGTATCTGACATTCTCTGTACTTGTCTGGTGTCTTGTATCTGACATTCTCTGTACTTGTCTGGTGTCTTGTATCTGACATTCTCTGTACTTGTCTGGTGTCTTGTATCTGACATTCTCTGTACTTGTCTGGTGTCTTGTATCTGACATTCTCTGTACTTGTCTGGTGTCTTGTATCTGACATTCTCTGTACTTGTCTGGTGTCTTGTATCTGACATTCTCTGTACTTGTCTGGTGTCTTGTATCTGACATTCTCTGTACTTGTCTGGTGTCTTGTATCTGACATTCTCTGTACTTGTCTGGTGTCTTGTATCTGACATCTTCTGTACTTGTCTGGTGTCTTGTATCTGACATCTTCTGTACTTGTCTGGTGTCTTGTATCTGACATTCTCTGTACTTGTCTGGTGTCTTGTATCTGACATTCTTCTGTACTTGTCTGGTGTCTTGTATCTGACATCTTCTGTACTTGTCTGGTGTCTTGTATCTGACATCTTCTGTACTTGTCTGGTGTCTTGTATCTGACATCTTCTGTACTTGTCTGGTGTCTTGTATCTGACATTCTCTGTACTTGTCTGGTGTCTTCTATCCGACATTCTCTGTGCTTGTTTGGTGTCTTGTATCTGACATCTTCTGTACTTGTCTGGTGTCTTGTATCTGACATCTTCTGTACTTGTCTGGTGTCTTCTATCTGACATTCTCTGTACATGTGTTACATCTTCAGCGTTCCTTTATCTGTCTTGGTCTGTCCCTTTTATCTGTACAAAGTTTACAGGAATGGTGTGTCTGTGTAAGAAAAACATCTTGTGTGTGTTTGTGTTAACACACTGTACCAGCATTGCAAAGGGTTCAACCTTTCTGACATGTTTAATAAGGGAGCTGAGCATATGGGATTTAATGAAACAACTTCCATTGATTCCATATCACTGTGACATCTTCATTACTCGGCAGGATTAGGTTGAAAGGAACATGATATTGGTGTTATGAGTTTGTTGTAAAGTCTATGTTGATGTGCCAATATGTAGGTATCTGTCACATGACATTTGATTGATCAGTACAATAACTTCCGCTAATAGACAGTTTGACGATAGTCGCAAGAGGAGTGTTAACACAAACACAAATAGACAATGATTTTCCAGTATTTGATTAAGCTATATTGTGTACCTGTTGATTCAGCCCCCTAAACATGTGGTAGCTGATGAAAGTTCAATAGTCGTAAAATCATGGAATGACTGTTTGTTTCTGGAGTAGTTATCTTTGATTCACAGGCTTTTAACAATGAATGATTTGTTTGTTGTTTAACGGGGCACAGCAACATTCGAGCTACATGGTGGTGTTCTGCAAATAATTGAGTCTGGACCAGACAATCCAGTGATTGACATCATGAGCGTCAACCTTTGCAATTGGGATACAATGACATGCATCAATCAAGTCAGCGAGCCTAACCACCTGATCCTGTTAATCGCCTCTTACGACAAGCATGGTTTGCTGAAGACAAATTCTAACACAAATCATCACAGGTTTTGGTCACTTATGGACTTGAGGTCATCATATTTCAAGCAGGTATAACAAACACTGTGTCTGCCATGCCTATCCAATGTCTGCCATCCTGTCTGCATCTTGTATCACTGTTCGGTCCAGTCCAAATCTTATCTGAAATGATAACAAAAAGAAATTGATTCATGAAGAACTTAAAAAAAAGATTCCCTACAGATCACCATCATCCTTGAGTGAGTGAGTGAGTGAGTGAGTGAGTGAGTGAGTGAGTGAGTGAGTGAGTGAGTGAGTGAGTGAGTGAGTGAGTGAGTGAGTGAGTGAGTGAGTGAGTGAGTGAGTGAGTGAGTGAGTGAGTGAGTGAGTGAGTGAGTATGGTTTTATGCCACTTTTAGCAATATTCCAGCAATATCACGGTAGGGGACACCTGAAATGGGCTTCACATATTGTACCCACGTGGGGAATTGAACGTGAATGCTTTAACTAGGGGTAACTATTGAGGGGGAAACAACTATTGCGATAGCGATAGTCTATTGCAACATACTACTGCGACCAACTATTGCAATACTATTGCAATAGCTTTTCTCTCTTTGAATTGTCTCATTTGAAGTCATTTCACAAATGATTGTATAGTTTATATAAAATAAAAACAAGCTGAAGTAGTTTCAGTCTCTTGTAAAAACTGACAACAAACTTGAAACCCAGAGAGACACTGTTGTTATCAAAAGGTAAGACAACCCTCATTAGGGAGAGACTCTGTTGTTATCAAAGGGAGAGACAACCCTCATTAGGGAGAGACACTGTTGTTATCAAAGGGAGAGACAACCCTCATTAGGGAGAGACACTGTTGTTATCAAAGGGAGAGACAACCCTCATTAGGGAGAGACTGTTGTTATCAAAGGGAGAGACAAGCCTTATTAGGGAGAGACACTGTTGTTATCAAAGGGAGAGACAACCCTCATTGGGAGAGACACACTGTTGTTATCAAAGGGAGAGACAACCCTCATTAGGGAGAGACACTGTTGTTATCAAAGGGAGAGACAACCCTCATTAGGGAGAGACACTGTTGTTATCAAAGAGAGAGATAACATTCATTAGGGAGAAACACTGTTG
Source organism: Haliotis rubra (assembly GCF_003918875.1). Lineage (NCBI taxonomy): Eukaryota > Metazoa > Mollusca > Gastropoda > Lepetellida > Haliotidae > Haliotis > Haliotis rubra. Next base: position 19,391 of record NW_025767510.1, read on the forward strand.
TTATCAAAGGGAGAGACAACCCTCATTAGGGAGAAACAGCCCTCATTAGGGAGAGACATCCCTCATTAGGGAGAGACACTGTTGTTATCAAAGGGAGAACAACCCTCATTAGGGAGAGACACTGTTGTTATCAAAGGGAGAGACAACCCTCATTAGGGAGAGACACTGTTGTTATCAAAGGGAGAGACAACCCTCATTAGGGAGAGACTCTGTTGTTATCAAAGAGAGAGATAACATTCATTAGGGAGAGACACTGTTGTTATCAAAGGAGAGACAACCCTCATTAGGGAGAGACACACTGTTGTTATCAAAGGGAGAGACAACCCTCATTAGGGAGAGACACTGTTGTTATCAAAGGGAGAGACAACCCTCATTAGGGAGAGACACTGTTGTTATCAAAGGGAGAGACAACCCTCATTAGGGAGAGACACTGTTGTTATCAAAGGGAGAGACAACCCTCATTAGGGAGAGACACTGTTGTTATCAAAGAGAGAGACAACACTCATTAGGGAGAAACACTGTTGTTATCAAAGGGAGAGACAACACTCATTAGGGAGAGACACACTGTTGTTATCAAAGGGAGAGACAACCCTCATTAGGGAGAGACACTGTTGTTATCAAAGAGAGAGACAACCCTCATTAGGGAGAGACACTGTTGTTATCAAAGGGAGAGACAACCCTCATTAGGGAGAGACACATATTGTTTCATTAGGGAGACATAGTTCCCATCAACAGAGAGAGACATGACCCTCTTGTCATTAGGGATTGACAGTTCACAGACACACTTTGGGAGACACACTTCACTGAGAGACAGTTCATATCCCTCAGCAGAGACTAAGTCACTGAAAGATAGTTCCTGTCACTAAAGAGAGACTAAGTCATTGTCTCTAAGGAAAGACAATTGTCATCATTGAAGAGAAATACAGCGACAGGGTTCTTGTCTCCTTAGGAGAGACACGGCTCTGGTCATAATGGGTAGACACAACTTTCTGCAATAGTGAGATGCAGACAGGCCAACTATCATCACTGGGGAAGGTCACAGTTTGACTTACATTTGTCTTATATGATTTATTAATCAACATGAAATTTTATTATTCCCAACCACCTGTGTTATAACTATCATAACGCTACCTGGGAGTTTGAACCTGTCTCAGTGGGGGTGGGAATACCATTCTTATTAAATATTCCACAAGCAACAAAAGGGGCACTGCCTCATAATAGCCGAGTTGTAAAGGAGGTATTGATGTAGGCTGATAAGACAGCTGCATAGGTATGTTATGAAAGGTAAGGGATAAGGCATTGATCGGTACAGCAAATATCTGTACTTATTGACAGTGTCCTGTATGGTGGTCAACAGCTGTCAGGTCGTTGTGTAATGCAAACACTGCAGCTGTTGCAGAAAGGCTGCAAAACATCAGTGTTGACTGAGACACACTGTTTTACATAGAACACCATCCCCGGGGCGGATCCAGAGAGGGAGGATGCACACACACACAGCTTCTGCCCCGTAAATAATTTCCATGAGGACCATTTCCCCCTATCCTTTGGACGTCATGATTTATACCCCCCTCCACTACACCCCACCCCCACACCCTCACCACACACACACACACACACACACACACACACACACACACACACACACACACACACACACACACACACACACACACACACACACACACACACACACACACACACACACACACACACACACACACACACACACACACACACACACACACACACACACACACACACACACACACCAAAATCCTGATCGCTGGATGAATACTTTCCATTGCTGATCGGCGGATGAATACTTTCCATATGCTGATTATCGATATCAGAATCTCCCAGACCAGTGTGTAAAACTTCCTTTCTCATGCCTAATCATTGTGGTTTAGAGTCTACCTTCAAGGACTGGTTCAAGAATATCCTTCTTAAGTCCCAAGTCATGATCATAATCCATAATCTCCAACACAAATATTATTGGTTAAAGTGTCTCCTATCACTGTAATAGTGGTCATACAGTCTCCCATTTGTGCCACGGTTGTCAGAGAGTCTGCCACTTCAGATATACTGGTCATAGTCTGTCTCCCATCTGTCATAATGGCTATAGAGTCTCCCATCTGTCATGGTGGCTATAGAGTCTACCATCTGTCATGGTGGCTATAGAGTCTACCATCTGTCATGGTGGCTATAGAGTCTCCCATCTGTCATGGTGGCTATAGAGTCTCCCATCTGTCATGGTGGCTACAGAGTCTACCATCTGTCATGGTGGCTATAGAGTCTCCCATTTATCATGGTGGCTATAGAGTCTCCCATCTGTCAAAGTGGTTACAGAGTCTCCCATCTGTCATGGTGGTTACAGAGTCTCCCATCTGTCATGGTGGCTATAGAGACTCCCATCTGTCATGGTGGCTATAGAGTCTACCATCTTTCATGGTGGCTATAGAGTCTACCATCTGTCATGGTGGCTATAGAGTCTCCCATTTATCATGGTGGCTATAGAGTCTCCCATCTGTCATGGTGGTTACAGAGTCTCCCATCTGTCATGGTGGTTATAGAGTCTCCCATCTGTCATGGTGGCTATAGAGACTCCCATCTGTCATGGTGGCTATAGAGTCTACCATCTGTCATGGTGGCTATAGAGTCTACCATCTGTCATGGTGGTTACAGAGTCTCCCATCTGTCATGGTGGCTATAGAGTCTCCCATCTGTCATGGTGGTTACAGAGTCTCCCATCTGTCATGGTGGTTATAGAGTCTCCCCCATCTGTCCCATCTGTCATGGTGGTTACAGAGTCTCCCATCTGTCATGGTGGTTATAGAGTCTCCCATCTGTCATGGTGGTTATAGAGTCTCCCATCTGTCATGGTGGCTATAGAGTCTCCCATCTGTCATGGTGGCTATAGAGTCTCCCATCTGTCATGGTGGCTATAGAGTCTCCCATCTGTCATGGTGGCTATAGAGTCTCCCATCTGTCATGGTGGTTACAGAGTCTCCCATCTGTCATGGTGGTTACAGAGTCTCCCATCTTTCATGGTGGTTATAGAGTCTCCCATCTGTCATGGTGGCTATAGAGTCTCCCATCTGTCATGGTGGCTATAGAGTCTAGGAATAAGCTACCACAGAAAGCAACTTGTTTTGTTTTTGCTCAGGTGACAAGCAAGTCAATGAGAAATATAAATGTACACGGTCAACATCTGTTTTCTTTCACAGGTTACTGTGGATTATACTCATGAATAAATCAATATCTATCAAGTTGCAAGGCTTACACCATTCATTATCTTACCTCATACATAAATGTCGCTTTCTGATGGGCTGAGCGCCCTTCTATTATTTTCAATGTACCTCGCTTACAAGCGAGTAACATTTCAATGTACCCCGCTGTCAATGGCAACACATTTGGTACTTCGTGGTAGTATATCTTTATTTCGAATTACATTGAATTACGTAATGATGTACGGAAATTACCGATGTTTTGCGAATGCAAAGCGATGGAAGGGAGATAACCCTAAGTCTGTTTTTCTTGCGATGGCTACAAAAAGATTTGTACCTGTGCTTCAAACAATTCAAAATTAACACAAGCATTGTCACTAAAGTGACATAATCACCCGCCGCAAATGATCAAATCTTTCTTATAAAGTAATGAAAGTTTAAGATGAAGTTAAATGTCAACAAAAACATGACCAGTCAACCTCTCTTGATATCTTGCTCTTTAGTTGTTCAAACACAAACATATTTTCAAGACTGACTTTGACCTTGACATGAATGTCATAGTGTATGAAATATGCAAAAATAGTACTAAAGAAATTGCTTATTGAAAAACATTCAAGGGAAGTCTTGAAAGTCTATGAAGAAAATCCAGCGCACTGTTCTTGAAATATCTTGCTGACAATTCAGGTTAACAAGCTGAAATCTTCAAAGTATCGTCATGACTTTGAAAATTATGTGAAGGTCACCAAATCGACTGGGCCCTGCGCCTTCCCTGGATGAAGCTTGGTATCAAATATGAAGAAACTCAAGTGAATGGTTCTTCAGGCAACTCGCTGACAAGCATAACATGCAGGTTAATATGCTGAAATCTTCAAAGTGTCTCTGTGACCGTGAAAATTAAGTGAAAGTCACCAAAATCGACTGGGCCCTGCGCCTTCCCTAGATAATGCTTTGTGTCAAATATGAAGAGAATCGAGTCAACGGTTCTTGAGATAGCTTAACATGCAGGTTTACATGCTGAAATCTTCAAAGTGTCACCATGACCTTGAAAATTATGTGAAGGTCACCAAAATCGACTGGGCCCTGCGCTTCTCTAGATAAAGCTTGGTATTGAATATGAAGAAAATCCTAGGTACCAAATATGAAAAGAATCTAGTGAACGGTTCTTAAGATATACCAATTCGTACGTACGGAGCCTAATACTATATCCCCCGCTGCGCGTGTTCGGTAAGATAAATACGTTGTTCACTGGTCCCTCGGGGCCCTCGGGTTGATGTACCCTTCGGGCTCAGGGAACATAAACAAACATAGAGGATACATCAACCCATGCCCCCCTCGTGACCAGTGAACAACTTCTAATGTTTTCCTGTATAATTAATGTAGAATGTTCATATAATCTGAGAAAATCTTATACAATATGAACTTTTCTACCCTATTCTGAGTAAATAAGCGAGTGAACATGAAAAAAATAATTCAGTCCATATACTTTAATGCATTGCATCCCCAAATTAGCTTTGAAGCAGGGAAATATTTAATAGACTCAACATGTGCGCATTTGCTAATGACTTTGATTGTGTTCAAGTTAGATTATACATGGCTAAATATCTCTACTGGGAGACATAAATTCAATTGCAAAGAGTGTGTATATACTGTAGGATAAAGAATGTCGAAGATCTTTACTATTTCATCAGAGGCCCAGATAAGCTGCGTATCCGGGTAAAATACGCATTTAAAAATTCCAATTACGCATTTAAAAATAATTGTTGCGTACCAATTACGCATTTAATATGTTAGATACGCAAAAAGTTTAAAACAAATGCATACAGAATATATTTATACAAATCGATTGCGTAATGAAAAAGACATCGATTGCTATCAAGTTGTACTGTTAGTATAGGACAAGTGCTGTACTGTCCATTTAGGATGAGGGATTTTTTATGAACTCATTTCGATTATATTTAAGTTGGTTTTGATTAGGTATGACATAGTCATAAGGCAGAACATACCTGCTTAGTAAACTTACTCTGTCACATAATACTTATGTGAGTAAAATGACTGAAATACGCACATATTTGAAAGCAGTGGGTAACGGAAAATGAAATACCCACTCAACATTCATAATACCCACTCCAAAAAAATACAGTGGGTACAGTACCCACAAGAGCTAAATCTTATCTGGAGCTCTGTTTCATCATCATATGTACATATCCCCAAAAGCAGTACATACCAAATAAATGTTTGCTCTGATCTTCAGTACAATAACTTTCTCAACTAATGGAAACCAAAATTATAAAGATTAATATGTGTTATATTTAAAATATGCCCTCCTCAGCCAAAATGTACTGAAATTAAATGTGAATCTGTTGACAAAATGATCCTGTTCTGTGTAGAATGTACCTCATGTATATGGCCCTGTGGTCCTTCATACAATAAGGATTGGATTGGATTGGATTGGAATGGATTGGATTGGATTGGATCGGAACGAAACGGAACGGATTGGAATGGATTGGATCGGATCGGAATGGAATGGAATGGATTGGAATGGAATGGAATGGATTGGATTGGATTGGATTGGAATGGAATGGAATGGATATCAAAGAAATGCGAGTGCATTCCCCTTGTCTAAAATATGTCATAAAATTAATGAGAGTACCTGACGTTTGTTATGCATATCCCATGAGTAGTGACCCTGACTGACAAACTCCAAAATGTCTGGAAAAACCTGCCTTACTTTATATCAATGTAAGCTAGGGACTTTAACATTGTTTCATGAATTGTAATCTCACTACATAATTTGCAGTGCAAGTTACATTACATCAATTTTGTACATTATACAATAATTTGAGTCATACCAACAGTCAGTGGTACATATTTCTGAAACAAATTAGAAAAAAAATTCATGGTGGACTGGTAGGCCATGACTAAGTTGAAAAATATAATTGAAAATTTTATCAGTATGCTTTGGTATTTTCCGACCAGTGATGTCCCAGTACATGGAGACTAGGGTGTGTATAGAATGACATGGCCATCTGTCGTAAGGTCCACACTGTAGGAATCAATACACAGTGTGAAACTGTCCCTTCACCAACACCATGTGTCCTCACATGCTGCAGCTTCAACACAGATCTGTTAGGGGGTAAGGGTGTCCCAGTTAACTTCAACACAGATATGTTGGGGGGTCAGGGTGTCCCAGTTAACTCCAACACAGATCTGTTAGGAGGCAAAGGTGTCCCAGTTAAGTTTTACACAGATCTGTTTGGGGGTAAGGGTGTCCCAATAAACTTCAACAAAGATCTGTTAGGGGGTAAGGGTGTTAGATAACTTATTGGGTCATTGAGTTATGTACTCGCTTGTGTTCATCTCAATTGGGTATCCTAATTATTCTTTGAGTAACCAAATCCATTGTACCCACCTCACTCAAACTCAATTAGCTACTTTGACATTTTCAATTAATTGTAAAAATATAATAAAGTTTAAATGTTGGTTTACGTGTTTACTATTTATATTTGTTCTGCAATATGAGAAAAGATGCCAAGCTGCCACGTTCATGTGCTGAAAGAGAACCTCTCAATATACCAGTTATTTTATCTATCCTCAGTAACCTCCATCTCTAGCACATGGGTCATTCTCTTCCCACAGAGGTTACTTGTCCCATCTTCTTACGAACCTCTGTTGTAATACAGCCATTTCATGGCGCAAGTGTTCAGGAATCGTGATTGGTTGCAATCAGGAATATATGACAAGTAACCTCTGTGGGAAGAGAATGCACATGGGTCTGCTTACTCCAAATTCTAGTAGGTTTGGTGACAGGAACTAATTCACCGGTACGCAAGCTAACATTTGACATTTTTGTGTGTATGCATGTAAGATCAAATTTATTGAGTATTTACTCAAATTCTAGCATTCTTGTACGCAATAGACTTAATAGGAATTGAATTATAACATAAATATTTGTGTAATTTACGCAGATATGCAGCTTATCTGTACCTCTGAGTCACGCCAGGTGCCTGTGAACCTAACACACATCTGAGTTACAGAAAACATAAATCCAATTTGGTCTCTGCATTTTTCTGTCCATTGTTTTTACATCCTCTGTAACTGGGAAAGTGGATCAATCATCAGTGATTGAAACAACACACCTGACAGTATGTCCACATACATACAGCTTCACAAAGACAGATGGTATGTGACATACATAAAAGATGTACCTGAGTCTTAAGAGTGTGGTCTGACACATCTGTGTGTGTTTGTTATTCAATGATGTAGTCCACAATGTTCCAGGAATTGGGATGAATTTGAAGGCTAATGCACTGACAGAAGCAGAGGGGTGCTCAGGTGGGTTACACTCCTCACCACTTCCTCCTCAGCTTTGTCAGTCCTCTATCAAGCAGGGCATCTGTGTCAGTCCTCTATCAAGCAGGACACCCTTGTCAGGCCTCTGTAAAGCAGGACACCTTTGTCAGTCCTCTATCAAACAGGACACCTTTGTCAGGCCTCTATCAAGCAGGGCATCTGTGTCAGTCCTCTATCAAGCAGGACACCTTTGTCAGGCCTCTGTAAAGCAGGACACCTTTGTCAGTCCTCTATCAAACAGGACACCTTTGTCAGGCCTCTATCAAGCAGGACACCTTTGTCAGGCCTCTATCAAGCAGGACACCTTTGTCAGGCCTCTATCAAGCAGGACACCTTTGTCAGTCCTCTATCAAGCAGGGCACCTGTGTCAGTCCTCTATCAAGCAGGGCATCTGTGTCAGGCCTCTGTAAAGCAGGACACCTTTGTCAGTCCTCTATCAAGCAGGACACCTTTGTCAGGCCTCTATCAAGCAGGACACCTTTGTCAGTCCTCTATCAAGCAGGGCACCTGTGTCAATCCTCTTTCCAGCAAAGTATCTGTGTCAGTCCTCTATCTGTGACAGTATCAGTCCCTGTGTCAGTCCAGCAGTAAATGGGTACCCGGTGGGATAAGTCATGTGACTATAACAGCTTGGGTTATCCAGGGTAATAATGTACTGTGCTTTGATTGTTAGAGCTATGAGCATACCTAGTGTGGCATTTGGTGCTATATAAATGGACACATTATTATTATTATTATCATTATTAGTCCTCTATCAAGCAGGACACTAGTGTCAGTCATCTAACAAGCAGAACACCTGGCTCCCACCTTTTTCCAAGCAAAGCATCTGTGTCAGTCCAACATCAAATATTTCTGTATTAGGAGTGTGATGTCAATTTATGACACTTTGTGTGCATTCAGTGATCATGTGATAATGAACACGCAAAATTGGCTGTTATCGAACACAGAGCTCACATGTCTATATTTTTATTGATACCAATAGTTCCATATATTTTGGTGAAATTGCCACAAGGTTATTAAGTCTACAATCCCTTTGTATATTACTGGTTACTGAGAGAAATGGTAGTCTATCATTGTGGAGACGAGTTACCACAGCCATTAGCTCTCTGTAGCAACAGACAGAATTGCAGCAGATCTTGCTAAACGGGATGTATACCATTGTACAAGTCAAACTACTGCGATGCACCAATTAGACACACCAGAAACCATTGACTGGGGTTCAAATCCTGATTACCCCTAATTTTGTTTTTTTCCAAATATCACACCGTGATTTACTCCTTGGCCAACTGTAGAGATTAGGGGTGAAACGGTACGCTCTTACCACAGTATGGTACATATTGCATTTGAAGGCCTTTGGTTCAGTCCGTTTCGGTTCGGTACATAAGATATGATCATAATGCAGAAAATTGACAACTGGAGCCAAACCTTACATTTTTTAATAAGGCCAGACCAATTTTATTTCTTGTTTTAAGGATCTGCCAGTCGTATTTTTTCAAGAATAAGAACAAAAATAAAAATTCATTTTCCCCGCTCAAAAAATAAAATGTTAATATTTTTATCGGCCAAAAATGTAAATGTGCAAGAAAATGTTTTTAGATTGTTTTTTGCACCATGTACACTTCATAAATTGCCAAAAGTAAAATACTTTTATTTTGATTTATATTTTTATTTTTTTGCCCTCCTGCCTTTAGGTTTTCTGAAGACAAAAATCCGTAAAACAAAAAATAAAATCTGTCTGGTCTAACATGGAAAAAAATAACCATAATCACCCACACTGCATATATTGACCATGTTGAACAGCAGTGCTTGTCACCCTCCATTAGACCATTAATACTCATGCAGTTTGTCTATGAACATGTGGACACTGTTTCAATAGTGGAGTAAACCTTGTTTGTTTTTAGTAACCTGATACATACCACATCAACAAGAATTTTCTGGAGGGTGGGAGGTTTCACACTAATTACTGGTTGACACTTTAATTGTTCCTGAGACCATTCTATCATTTGGCCTAGGACTAGATTGTGGGTTTCACCGAAGTGGTAAAGACTAGCATCACTTTGAGTTTTCCACACATTAGACTGACAGGCAATAACATGACTGAAATAATTGAAACTGCAGCACAGGAACAAACTCACTCACTCACTCTACAGATACTGAGCTGTATTGGTCCATTACCAGTGTTTAATGTGGTTTTATCCTATGGAACAGATTCTGTTACTATGACTACAGTGAGTGAGTTTTGTTGCCACAAACATCAACAATAAAACATCAATTTACCTCAGAACTGGCTTCATACATTGACTCCATGAGGAACAATGGACCTGGACCTTGGCATGCTTTAGTGCTACACTACTATCCATTCTACTGAATGAAGATAAGATTTTGTGTTTGTTTGTTGTTTAACGCCACACTCAGCAATATTCCAGCTATATGACGGCGGTCTGTAAATAGAGTCTGGAGCCGACAATCCAGTGATCAACAGCATGAGCATTGTTCTACTCTATTGGGAAACCGATGACATGTGTCAGCTAGGGGTGACTATTTAGCTCTAAGGAACTATTGCGATGTCGATAGTATATTGCTACTATTGTGATGTCGATAGTATATTGCTACTATTGCGATGTCGATAGTATATTGCTACTATTGTGATGTCGATAGTATATTGCTACTATTGCGATGTCGATAGTATATTGCTACTATTGTGATGTCGATAGTATATTGCTACTATTATTGTGGATGCTACTATTGTGATGTCGATAGTATATTGCTACTATTGTGATGTCGATAGTATATTGCTACTATTGTGATGTCGATACTATTGCTACTATTGTGATGTCGATAGTATATTGCTACTATTGTGATGTTGATAGCTACTACTTGTGATGTCGATAGTATATTTGCTACTATTGATGTCGATAGTATATTGCTACTATTGCGATGTCGATAGTATATTGCTACTACTGCGATGTCGATGAGTATATTGCTACTATTGTGATGTCGATAGTATATTGCTACTATTGTGATGTCGATGGTATATTGCTACTATTGTGATGTCGATAGTATATTGCTACTATTGTGATGTCGATAGTATATTGCTACTATTGCGATGTCGAAGTATATTGCTACTATTGTGATGTCGATAGTATGCTCTATTGTGATGTCGATAGTATATGCTACTATTGCGATGTCGATAGTATATTGCTACTATTGTGATGTCGATAGTATATTGCTACGATTAGTATGATGTACGATAGATGTATGGTATATTGCTACTATTGCGATGTCGATAGTATATTGCTACTATTGCGATGTCGATAGTATATTGCTACTATTGTGATGTCGATAGTATATTGCTACTATTGCGATGTCGATAGTATATTGCTACTATTGCGATGTCGATGGTATATTGCTACTATTTGATGTCGATTGATATTGCTACTATTATATGTCGATGGTATATTGCTACTATTGTGATGTCGATAGTATATTGCTACTATTGTGATGTCGATGGTATATTGCTACTATTGTGATGTCGATGGTATATTGCTACTATTGTGATGTCGATAGTATATTGCTACTATTAGATGTCGATAGTATATTGCTACTATTGCGATGTCGATGGTATATTGCTACTATTGTGATGTCGATAGTATATTGCTACTATTGTGATGTCGATAGTATATTGCTACTATTGTGATGTCGATGGTATATTGCTACTATTGTGATGTCGATGGTATATTGCTACTATTGCGATGTCGATGGTATATTGCTACTATTGTGATGTCGATGGTATATTGCTACTATTGTGATGTGTCGATAGTATATTGCTACTATTGCGATGTCGATAGTATATTGCTACTATTGTGATGTTGATGGTATATTGCTACTATTGTGATGTCGATAGTATATTGCTACTATTGTGATGTCGATAGTATATTGCTACTATTGTGATGTCGATAGTATATATTGCTACTATTGTCGATGTCGATAGTATATTGCTACTATTGCGATGTCGATAGTATATTGCTACTATTGTGATGTCGATAGTATATTGCTACTATTGCGATGTGATGGTATATTGCTACTATTGTGATGTTGATAGTATATTGCTACTATTGTGATGTCGATAGTATATTGCTACTATTGTGATGTCGATAGTATATTGCTACTCGATAGTATATTGCTACTATTGTGATGTCGATAGTATATTGCTACTATTGCGATGTCGATAGTATATTGCTACTATTGCGATGTCGATAGTATATTGCTACTATTGCGATGTCGATAGTATATTGCTACTATTGTGATGTCGATAGTATATTGCTACTATTGCGATGTCGATAGTATATTGCTACTATTGTGATGTCGATAGTATATTGCTACTATTGCGATGTCGATAGTATATTGCTACTATTGTGATGTCGATAGTATATTGCTACTATTGTGATGTCGATAGTATATTGCTACTATTGCGATGTCGATAGTATATTACTATTCGATGTCGATAGTATATTGCTACTATTGTGATGTCGATAGTATATTGCTACTATTGCGATGTCGATAGTATATTGCTACTATTGCGATGTCGATAGTATATTGCTACTATTGTGATGTCGATAGTATATTGCTACTATTGTGATGTCGATAGTATATTGCTACTATTGTGATGTCGATAGTATATTGCTACTATTGTGATGTCGATAGTATATTGCTACTATTGTGATGTCGATAGTATATTGCTACTATTGTGATAGTTCAGACAAAATTCAAATTTCAGATCAATTGCCATTTTCTACCAACTTCTTTTACATTAAACTACTTAAACCATAAAATGTGTTCAGTTGCTCATTCCTTACAACTTTCAGGTCAGTATTGGTCAAGTTGTCATGATGACTTCTTCATTAACATGACTTAGTATTAAAACATTCCACAACAAGCCAACACATTCACGCAGGATTTAATGCTATTTATTACAAAACTGTGGTTTGCAGACTATTTAATCCCCACAACTTTATGTAAAAAAACATACAAAATAAAGAATAAATACTGGCTCTGTGGCTCTGTCACATTTCTGACAAATGGTCACCTTTCAGTTTCAATAGAAAACACTTACTGCGTGTAAAGGTTGAAAATTAAACAGTTCACAGGTAGATATGTTTTAGTTTTAACAACATGAAGATGAAAAAATATATCCAATGCACTGAACAGTCAACAGACTCAACAGACTTAAAGAAGACAATAATCCTTTGTCACTATGGAAGTATCAAGAATCTCACAAATAAACCTGTCAGCAGATAACTTGGTGACTAAAGTTGAAAGATAGGTTAACATAATTGGCAAATGGCAATATTTCACATTAACTCTGATTTTACTCAAATATTGTGATGAAGGCAGATAATTTGGACATTTGGATAGACTGCCCTTGAGCGAGAGGGGAGATCACGTCACTTCCGTGCCTATACACTCGTAGATACCCTGAGGCAGCCATTCGAGAGAATGGCGAATCAACTACTGTCTGCTCTCTTCTAAGCAGAGCTTAAGGTAATATGCATAAGACCTATGGTAAGGTAAGTTAAAAATATATCTTTTTGATAATTGAATAACATTGATCCTGTAGAAAAATGTGTCAAAACCTACATATGAGACAGCAGCTGTGTCGACACCTGTCTCAAGCCTGACGTCATCAGATAAATGTACATCTGTGTTTACACCCACCTGTCTCAGTCCTTCTTTGACCGCTTCCTTTGAGTGTGTACTTTAAATGTTCATTTCACAACAGTGATACAGATTGGTTAAAGGCACTATTTCACACCACACTTCTCTAAAAATAAATAATGCATTTCTCTCAATAATACTAACTATCAGCCCTCAGGTAAGTTACTGTATAATGTATTCCCCCCAAAAATGTATGCATTTAGATTACAATATTAAACTAAAAAGTTTGAATGAATTAATGCAACGTTGCGTTAAATTGACACTCACGCCCTCTACCAACCGAACATTATTTCAAGCGAATCCCATAGGGTTATGTCCCTTGGAGCCTTCCTTAAGAATATCCTATAACTCCTTTGGAGACAGAGCTCAGTCCTGGACCAAACAGCGGTGAATGTTGTGATTGAAACCAGTTTGGCAAAAACCGACAACACCGCGTCCAACAGTTATCGATGTATGGAGCAGTTGTTTACATTTCATATGTGGCAAGTGTTCTCTGTTCGGAAGCTGTTCACTTCAAAGTTTCAATTATCCATTTCAGGCAAGTCGTAATGGATAATAAGTCTTTTATAGCCTCAATAGGAAGCTAAAGTGAGTGCATATGCCCTAATATATATAATATAAGCCAAAATATTGTTGAGAATATGTGAAATTGTGCCTTAAAAGTTATCGAACTTAAAACAACTTCTCCACGATAGAAACAAAAGTGTGCCGACACCCACCTGTCTTCCTGAGTTTGGCTCTGTGTTGCGACACCCAGTGTCCTGGCTGCGAGGATTTTCGCGCTTATCTCCCACAATGCCCGGCCCAGTTTGTCATCACACGAGGTAGAGGAGGGCATGCACCTGCAGCAGTTGTTGAAGTACATCCCTCCCAAACCCTCCAGGTCAAGGGACACAGCACAGTATACTGTAGTAGAGGCTCCCTGTTGCTAAACACACAACACAGACTATGACAATCTCAATGGCGGAAGAAAGATTTGTTTGTCATGTACTGCTGCACTCAGCAATATTCCAGCTACATGGCATCAGCCCTTGAATAATTAAGTCTGAACCAGACAATCCAGTGATTAACATCATGAGCATCGATCTATGCAATCGGGATACAATGAAGTGCATCAACACCAACCTATCCAGTTAGTCCTAACATAATATGTTATATTTGCGATTACAATTTCCCCTTGTATCCATGTGGGGAATCGAAACCGGGTCTTCAGCATGACGAGAGCCTGCTTTAAAGGTCACATGCAACGTAAAACACAACTTTGCAGATTCTGATACCTTTCGGTATGGACTTAAAGATACAAATCATCAAAAATGCAAATTCAACTTATAAAGTTGAAAAATAACGCGATGAAACCCCCCCCCCCGAGAAATCGGAGTTCAAACGATTCACTAAATTCACCCCAGCGCTTGGGGTGAAAAGTAGTTTCAACAACTGCGCTGGGCTGCACTCATACCACATGCGCAGTGAAATAGGTTCGCGCAGCTTGGAAGCGGGATGTCCGGATTATAAGGTCGTGACCAGGACTAGTCTTATCAAAACAAATAGTAAATAATCTACTCATTACATGAAAGAACTTGTTAGGATCTAGATCTACTCAGCTATGTGTCAACCAGTGAGGCGTTCGACATTTCAAGACGGAAAACCTTCGCTGGCAGTGAATACTCGGTGAAGGCTTTGATGTGAGCTATTTTTCTAATGTTTTGTTGATATTTCACAGGCACGAGCTTTTTATATGTTATGACAGTAGATTACCGATTTAACTGTTTATATAATTTCATTTGTCTATTTCACCACACGTTCTTCTTACCAAGTCACTTTCTGAGTTCGATACTTAAAAGCAATGTCATTATTTAGTGTTGACAGAATTTCTAACTGTGATATAGATATGTCGTTGTCACAGACAAAACTCAATGTCTGTTTTATTGACACCTATGTGTCTGCCTGCCTGTCTGCTAATGACAATATTCAATACACAACTTCGATCACTGACCACATGCAATTTGAACTTAACACCTATCAGGTTATACACCATAAACAAAACGCATTGATTTATGGCCTGAGTTCAGTCTCTGTCACATTATGTAATTACACAGACATGCAGGTGTGATACTTGTACACATGACATGTTATGATGTCTGTTGATTGCAAAATGTTATACACAAAAAATGAGCATGTATTTCAAAATCCAACATCTCTATATACACACACACACAAACACAATGAGCCGTGAGGGCATCGGCAAATGAACCAGCCGTTACACTTGAGTGCACACCCACCCGCTTTGACTGGGTTCGGTATCCCGGGTGCTTCGTTTCGATTGAAGTAAACCCAAGTACAAAAAATTGCACTTTTGATTTGCGATTGTACAGTTATAATTTTGTTTATATTTTTTTCATAATCAGCAATGTATATTATATGTCATGAATAAGTGATAATTGTGTTTTAGTTATGTTTGATTTTTTGCTTGCATGTGACCTTTAACCATTAGGCTACCCCACCAACCCCAGTTACCAGGAGAACGAAGACTCTGTACAACAAATAGCTAAATAGAAACATGAATGTGACTCACCATAGACTTGGTGAAAGGCCTGACTAGTGTGAAGAGAAGTCTGTAGAACCACCAGTGTCTGGCTATGCTTGTGGACATCAAGTTGCCAGGGTGGAGCGAGTTACACGTTACGCCTCGCACAGCCAGCCGAGAATTCAGCTCATTGGAGAACAACACATTGCACAGCTTGGACAGATTGTAGGCCTTCAGGTCTTGGTAATGGGTGTAAGGAGGGGACAGTTTGCTCTCACTCAGGTTGTTTATGTCAAGGTCTGGGGACCTGTAAGCATGATAAGAATAAAACAATTAATATCTAGGGGCAATCTGATGAAAATGAGGTCTGTTCCACTGATATGATACAGTTCTGGGGCTCCTTTCATTAAGTAACCTTTACTAAAGTTAACCTTAACTCCCTTATAAGAAAGTAAGAAAGTAAGAAAGTTTATGGATAACAACTTCTTTATTGCATCATATATAATAAAGAAGTTGTTACCCATAAACTTTCTTACTTTCTTATTAGTCACCAACTTCTAAATGCCAATCAAACAGATCTTAACTCCCTTTCTTTAACATTGCACTAAGGTTACCTTAGTAACTTACGATCACCTTAGTGCTTTGTGAAAGGAGACCCAGTATAACTACTGTAATCGTATATATTTTCACGGGGTGCAATTTTCCCCGGAAAGTTCACAAAAGACCTGTAAGCGCAGTTGTTTTTTCGTGCATTTCAAACACCTGCGTGATGGTATCCATCACAAAGTTTTCACAACCGATAGACACGCAGTGATCAAAGCTAGCCGCCATAATTAAATAGTGTTTACTAAAACAATCAATACTATTTAACACTTTACAGTAGTTAAAACACACAGATAAAACATCTATCTCTAAACAATATATAAATTATGTAGGCGTGTAAACTTTGGATGATGTGGATCATAGCGAACACCTGTATGTATTTCTGTAAATTTTTAACTTGCAGCTATATACACTGCCGTGACTTCATGCAATAGGGTCTTGGTTTGTTGTTTGTTGTTTAACGCCACACTCAACTATATTCTAGCTATATGGCCGCGGTCTGTAAATAATTATTATACAATATTTCTATAGCGCACATATCTAGGCAACTAGTGCTTGCTCAAGGCGCTGGTATTTTTTTCCTTCGATCATTGGATGTCAATCTCAACGGCACAACGTGTTATCAATCTCAACTCCCTGGGGAGTATACAACTCTTGCAGCCATTAGGCGCACCGAGTTATTGTGGCTTTCACCTCCTAACGAGGCACCCATTCACAGCTGGGTGGACTGGGACACATAGTCACAGTACTTTATCCAAGTTCACTGCACGTTGATGTACCTGCAACTAGGTGTTTGCCTGTTTTCATGTGGCCACCATCTGGTCAAATACCAACGAATTCGTGGGTTCTTTTAAGTGCACAGGGTTGTGTACTGTACACTAGGGGTTGTGACAACACTGAAAGGGTCTGCACACAAAGTTGACTCCAAGGTTTTTACACCCGGTCACAGGTTGGCTCGATCCCGACACCTCAACCTCGCTGGATCACTAGCCTGGCGCCTTAGCCAGCTCGAGCATCGCCCACCGCGCCCCAGTGATCACAATCCAGTGATGAACAGCATGAGCATCAATCTTTGCAATTTGGATACGATGACATGTGTCAACCAAGTCAGCGAGTCTGACCACCTGCTCCCGTTGGTCGCCTCTTACGACAAGCATGGGTTACTGAAGACCAATTCTTACCCGGATCTTCATGGGTCTGCAATAAGCTAACAATGAAGTGATGTTACAGTTTAAGAACATTGCACCACTGTTCTTTAGGACTGGCTATGGATATAAATTATCGATACTTTTAGCCAGCACTGCTGCTCTCATGTGACCATAATATTAATCCACTCTTTTACAGCATATATTCAACTTTTTGCTCACCCACCTGTGAGACTCACTGGACACAACCACCACCCTAGCTGGCTTGGACCGGATTAGCGTTTCTTCAAGAAGCTGCAGCAGGTAGAAGTTGGACAAATGGTTCACCTGGAAGGTCATTTCAAGGTCATCCTCGGTCCGTGTATAGGGCAGGCCGAACACTGCAGCGTTTAGGATGAGGATGTGTATAGGCCTAGACAACGCAGAAAGAACAGAAGCATGTTTCTTGTCTGTCTAATGACTGGTTTCTTCTCTGTAGTTTATTACATAAAATGAAGTTTCCATATGTATCAGATTATACATTACTTGGTTTATCATGTCAATAGCTTCAATAGTACCATAATGTTTTATATAAATACATATAGAGGGTAGTTTGCCTCAGCGTGGTCATGGTGAAGCATGAAGTTGTTTTCCATGCAAAGGGAAGCAACTCTGAAAGTAATGATGACCACAAAAATACACTAAAAAGGCCCTTTGCTCAGAATATCAGTAAAATCACATGCTTGCCATTCTATAGATGCTGGATGCTCTGCCCAAAATAAACATTGTAACAAAAAAAACAAAAACAATGTATGGCATCTCCTTTTTTAATTTATTTTTTATATATTTCGAAGCCATAAATTCTAGTCTCAAACAAATAATCCCAGCACCACCACCATATACAGTCAGTCCCTTACCATAACTGATTTTTACTGATGATCTATTTTACCTCCCACACCTCAATCACTGTGTACATACCAGCCATGTTGGATGTACTGCTGGGCAAACTGACGGACACTGGCAAGAGATGCCAAGTCGATATGCATCACCTCAACCTTTGCCTCAGATCTCTCAGCCAGAATCTCCGACCGACGTCTGTTTGCTGCCTCCAAGTTGCGGCAAGCCAGGACCACCGTGGCACCATGAAGAGCCAGTGAGCGGGCAGTCTCAAAACCTGAAGACAAGGATATGTGTGGATCAGGGTTTGGAGGAACTTATTATCCCTGAAATACACGCAGATTAGTATGTCAATGATGATTTTACAAAACGAGTCACAGAGGTAACTTCTTTGAGAGACATTTAGAAGTTGGAGCAGTAAGGAGGAATAACAATATATGTATGAACTATGTGTTCACAATACCGGCCTGCCCGACCGTCCGGGAACGGTTATTTTCAACACAGACTGCCAGATTCTCAAATTCACCTGCCTGACGGTCGGGTTAAAATTTAGATATGTATTATGAAGATATTTCGTGGACAGGTCAGTTTTGGTCGGGGCTGGCAAGTTTTACATCTAACCAGCCCGGTGGTCTGGCTGAAATTTTTGGGAGTTTCATACCCTGTATGAACAACTTCTTTATCGCAGTGAGAGCCACATTTTGTGTAGGTTCTAACACCGTTACCAAGCAAGTGAACGTAATGTTACCTACACCGAAATGTCGCTCTCACTGCAATAAAGACGTTGTTCATTCACATAATGTTATCCTTTCCCTTGAGTCTCAGAGTTCTTGCATTTCCTGAGTGAGTATGAAGACAATACATGAGTGAGTGAGTTGGGTTCTACGCCGCTTTTAGCAATATTCCAGCAATATCACGGCGGGGGACACCATAAATGGGCTTCACACATTGTGCCCATGTCGGGATTCGAACCAGGGTCGTCAGCGTGACGAGCCGACGCTTTAACCATTAGGCTACCCCACCGCCCCTAGACAATACATGAAGTTTGTAAACTAAGAGTGACACTTATGGAAGTGGAATATTTTCTTTTGTAACCAAAACTTTGTAATCCTTTTCAGCTTCCTTTAAGAAAAATGCACTGATCAATACCACCATGTCAGAAAACCACACATGACGTCAAGACCATTACATTGTGTCAAAAAAATCTTTGTTCTAATAACAAAAACACATTTGCAGTACCAAGCTTATGTGCATCTCATGATAATCTTAAAGATGACATTGACAAAAATATACATATACATATTAGGTTCCTGATTCAGCTGGAATTCAGCAGAGGTGATAAGTTCTCCAACTAAGATTTATGATTTTGAATATTTATCTCACCAATTCCAGAATTGGCTCCAGTGATAACGGCATATCTGCCCGAGATGTCACGACCTTGCAAGACATGAAGCGCTGTGCTGCTACTGTCGAACTTCTGGCGGAAGTCCATGGGTGAGTCTTTGATCTCCTCTGCAAACGCCAGTCTGGGGTCCGTGTACGTCGTTTTCTGGTTGATGTGACTGATGAGTAGACAGTAAGATTGACGAACATTCATCATTAGTGAGTGAGCTGGGTCAAACAGAATATTTTCAGCTATATTATGACACTTAAGCTGAATGTGAGAGGGTGGTGTGGTAGCCTAGTGGTAAAAGCATTCACTTGTCTGAACAATGACCAAGTTTCAATTCACAACATAAGTACAATGTGTGAAGACCATTTTGGTGTTATTGCTGGGAAGTTAAAATGGCACAGGGGTGGTGGGGTAGCCAAGTGGTTAAAGCATTCGCTCGTCACGATGAAGACCTGAGTTCGATATCCCAAATGGGTACAATGTGTGAAGCTCATTTCTGGTGTCTTCCGTCGTGATATTGTTGGAATATTGCTAAAAGTGGCTTAAAACCCAACTCACTCACTCACTCACTTAAAATGGCACAAAAGTATACTCACTCACTACTCATTAAAGTCAATGAAATCTAAGAAGCTCAGGCTGCAGACATATTATATATGACACTGGAGACACCTGTGAACACAGGTATGGGGCCAAGTGGGTTTTCCAGATAAGAACAGGTCCCTAGCAACCTCTGCTTGTTCTCTGGTCTAGATTAAACTTCTTCAAGTGGCATTTACAAGCTGGTATGATGAAGAGTGAGTGAGTATGGTTTTATGCTGCTTTCAGCAATATTCCAGCAATATCGTGGCGGGGACACCAGAAATGGGCTTCACACATTGAACCCATGTGGGGAATTGAACCCGGGACGTTGCAGCCAACGCTTTAACCACTAGGCTACCCTACTGCCCTTTATGATAAAGGGGAACACTTTTTATGGATAGACAAGTTCTTTATAGATAGGTGCGACGTCTCAGTGTAGATGCTAACAATGTTATCAAGCAAATGATATTCTTGGCCCAGATTTCATTCAGAAAAACCCCGCCATCATATTGATGCAGTATTGCGGAGTGTGGTGTTAAACAACTAACACACTGCTGACACACCAAAGATCAGAAGTGGGATTCAAGCTAAAATCAGCAGATACTAGTATGACTAAGGGAAGCAACTCTTGACAACAACATAGCACATTTAAGAGCAAAATTACACTTGGAGCAATATCTCTATTCAAAAAGTATGTTTAAAATGTTTGATCAGTCATTACATCCTGATATGCTAATTCACATGGCTACTTAAACAGGATGGGATTGATTGATGTAAAATAAATGTAGAAATAGCCCAGTTTGGACTGCTCTGTGAAACATGCTAAGTGGTTGTGCTTTGTATGTATAGCAGAGACACAATTTACACATACTGCATACCGTATCACACATCAGGCCATTTATGATTGTAAACCAAAAGTCACTGTGTTCTTTAATCTGATTGATTGAAAAACGTGATCAAATGGTATTTGATTTCCGGAAATTCTATGTGTATTAATTAATACATACAAACATCGCTCACACCATTGTATTGTTACGTCGTCAGCTGTGATGACGTCATTAAAATCATATTGTGACGTAAAGTCCGAATGACGTCACAAATCAGCAGTTCCAGATGCTACCATGGGAGACAGCCAAAACGGCCGACTGATGACATTTCTCTGCTGTACCCGTACTCGATGTCAATGAGTGCAGACACAAAAAACGTGTGTTGACCTTTTGGTTTACTTTTGTGTTTATAATGTCAATAAACATCATGTGTTGGCGAATTTTGCCATCGGTTTCAAATGAATTCCCGTGCTTCAAATACTCAATAACACCTGGAAATTCGCCAACACATGATGTTTATCTCCTAATTGTCATTCTGGTTAGATATTATAATGAAGTATGGCTGTTATTTCTGTGAACTTTCAGACCCTTTGCAGGGATCATCAGTGGTATAGGTTCTTTGGTCACAGATTCTGCTGTTATAACTCTCAAAATGTATGGGAGACAGACAATTTGCCATATACACTCCTCTGATCAAGTCCTTGCAGGAGCAAAATATACATTTACACGTTGGTACATGAACAGATAGCAAAAGGATCAAATGAGTGAGTGATTTTACGTTTATACGCCACTTTTAGCAAAATTCCAGCAATATCACAGCGAAGGACACCAGAAATGGGCTCCACACATTGTACCCATGTGGGAATCGAACTGGGGTCTTCTGTGTGATGAGCGAATGCTTTAACCACTTGGCTACCCCACCACCCGGTGTAACAGGCCAAACTTTCCCCTTGGCCAAACTTTCCCGGGGGAAACTTTGGCCTAGGACAACTTTCCCCGGGGTAAGAAAATCCCAGGACAAAACTTCCCCGAGGAAATTTGGCCTAGGCCAGATTTTCCCCAGAGAAAGTTTAGACCAGGGAACAAATGGCCTGTTAACACCGGCTCAGATGACATACCACTGTGTAATGTACTTAATTTTAGCTAATGTCATGTTGACATAAATACGTTAAGGCACTGGATATTTATTTAACATGTTATGCTTGGGATTACAGTTTCTCAGTCAAGTACAGATTCGGGTAGTGTTTGAAGTTCAGTCCCATGAGGGATTCGAACCCAGACTCTCAGGGTGAGGCACCTAATGTCCAGAACAACATAAACCACTCAGCCAATGTGGCTTCCACAAAAATGGAAGTCTGACAACTGGTAATCTAGATCCTGTACTTTGTATACCCCTCTGACAAGCATAAATTTATTATAATCACAGAGGGCGAAGAGAGAGGTGTCTGATATTGATTTTTGGGAAGTAGCATATTTTACCGACAGCCCCCACATTTTCCGTAACATATTTTTCCTCTACAATAACAAATGACTGGTCCATAAATGTCGTTCAGATTTATAAACTTATTTGACGAAAAAATATGAAATTTCTTTCCTGTAATATATGATCAGCCCCTAAACCTGATAACTTGGCAGTCATATATTCTCTCAACAAAAAGGTATACTCGCAAGAATTTGAAATTCAGCCCACACTCATGCATGAGTTATGCTGTATAACTCCATGCAGCGATATGGTTATGAGAGAGTGCCAGGAATCTTGGTGTCATCCATGATTCCAACATGTCCATGGATACACACATCACCTCCATCAGTAGAGCCTGCTAATACAACATCCATAATATCAGCAAAGTCCGCCACTACCTCGATACTGACACCTGTAAACTTCTGATGCACTGTAAACTTCTGATGCACTGTCTTGTCACTTCTAAACCAAACACTACTGCTGTAAATCACTATATGCCAACCTCTCTACTAAATCACTCCAGAAACTACAAAGAATCCAAAATTCTGCTGCCAGATGTATCACTCACACTCATCATGATGACCATATCACCCCAGTACTACAGTCTCTACACTGGCTCCCCATCTCTGCAAGAATTACCTTCAAAATCCTCATTCTGACTCATGACTTCCTCTACAATGATAACTTTCCCGACTATCTCAAACATCTCGTCTCTGTGTAGGACTCTGACTCTCTCCTCACCCAGCACAGATCTCCAAACCAACTGTCTGACCGAGCCTTCTCCTGTGCCAGCCCTCAACTGTGGAACTCTCTTCCAAAGGAAATCAGGAACACTTCATCGAAAGAAACTTTAAAATCTCTACTAAAGACCCATCTGTTCACTGTTGCCTTTCTGTAAAAGTTATATGAACTATTTCCTTCCCCAATATTGTCACAGCGCCACTGAGCATCTCTACGCTCGATATTAGGAGCTTTAAAAATTTTATATTATTATTTTTTGACAGATTAAAGATAATATGCAGCAGAGAGGGTTCAGGTGATCCTGGCACAGTGAGGCTGGTAAGGCTCATCATCAGCTCAGGGCCCTTGCCCCTCTACACGCAGCAAAGAGATAGCGAATGGGACTTCTCCCAGGAAACGCTGCCTAGTCGAACCTACCAAGAACTTTCCGGAGAATATGTAGACTCCCTAACACTGCAACCTTCTGCATTACCCAGAGTGTCAGAAAGGCTGTGCTCCCGGTGGAGAACCCAGGCACTCTCCTGATCAGGAGGTACCAAGCCAAGGGCACCGAGAACAATGGGGAGCCTGATGACAGTATGCTTGGGATGCAAGCAAGACATTTCAAAGGCAAGGTCAGCATGTTTAGCATGCTTCTCCTGAATCTTGCCAATCACATTGCTGTCAAAAGGACAGAAAATTCAATGATTTAAATTATTTTTATTATTATTATTACATGAGTACTTACTCAACATAATAGACATTTCCATCTTCAGAAAACTTGATCTCCCATCCATACGGCAGCTCTGTGATGACAGAAAAGTTACAGTAGCTTCGTAATTATATTATTGGCTACGTAATTATATTGTTGTCTTTGTACATTCTCCCTCCTTGCATTGTGTAAACATGTTTTATCTATATATATTCACTCTTTGTACTGACTCCTGTATTCACCTGATGAAGGAGCAAGAATTAGCTCTGAAACGTCGTGTAAAGAATAAAAAGAAGTTGTTATCCATTAAAGTGTCATGTATTCATGTTCGTCCAACTTCTAAATGCCTTTCAAAAACGTCAATTGAAACAAGGATCATTATGGGTCTGTGGTGATAAAGCTGTCAAATCAGTCGTTTCAGTCAGAAGAGGTGGTTAATGAGATTTGATACCTCTGACTGACAATTGAACATGAGCTTAATGAACTTCCATGATATATGGTTTTGTTTCGGTTGTGATTTCATCTCTTTTCTTCTAGGTTAAGCAATTAAAATATATTTACTGCAAGTACAATTATTCCATAAATATGGTAAAGTACTGAACCACATGTTTTCATATCACTTAGGAATCATTGTTACACCTTTGGCAGTAAAAGAATAAAATATCAGTGTGTGTGGGTGTGGGTTCCGGTGATGGTGTGGGTGCAGGTGTGGGTGCAGGTGATGGTGTGGGTGATGGTGATGGTGATAGTGTGGGTGATGGTGATGGTGATGGTGATGGTGATGGTGATGGTGATGGTGTGCTGATGGTGATGGTGATAGTGTGGGTGATGGTGTGGGTGATGGTGTGGGTGCGGGTGATGGTGTGGGTGATGGTGTGGGTGCAGGTGTGGGTGGTGATGGTGTGGGGTGTGGGTGATGGTGATGGTGATGGTGATGGTGATGGTGATGGGTGATGGTGATGGTGATGGTGATGGTGTGGTGATGGTGATGGTGATGGTGATGGTGATGGTGAAGGTGATAGTGTGGGTGATGGTGATGGTGATAGTGTGGCTGATGGTGATGGTGATAGTGATGATGGTGATGGTGATGATGGTGAGTGATGGTGATGGTGATGGTGATGGTGATGGTGTGGGTGATGGTGATGGTGATGGTGATGGTGATGGTGATGGTGTGGGTGATGGTGATGGTGATGGTGATAGTGATGGTGATGGTGATGGTGGTGATGGTGATGGTGATGGTGATGGTGATAGTGATGGTGATGGTGATGGTGATGATGGTGATGGTGATGGTGATGGTGATAGTGATGGTGATGAGTGATGGTGATGGTGATAGTGTGATGGTGATGGTGATGGTGATGGTGATGGTGTGGGTGATGGTGATGTGATTTGATGGTGATGATGGGTGATGGTGTGGGTGATGGTGATGGTGATGGGTGATAGTGTGGTGATGGTGATGGTGATGGTGTGATGGTGTGGGTGATGGTGATGGTGTGGGTGCGGGTTATGGTGTGGGTGATGGTGTGGGTGATGGGTGATAGTGATGGGTGATGGTGATGGTGATGAGTGATGGTGATGTGATGATGGTGAGTGATAGTGTGGGTGATGCTGATGATGGTGATGGTGATAGTGTGGGTGATGGTGATGATGGTGATTGTGATGGTGATAGATAGTGATGGTGATGGTGATGGTGATGGTGATGATGGTGATTGTGATGGTTATGGTGTGGGTGATGGTGTGGGTGATGGTGATGGTGATGGTGATGGTGATAGTGTGGGTGATGGTGATGGTGTGGGTGATGGTGATGGTGATGGTGATAGTGTGGGTGATGGTGATAGTGTGGGTGATGGTGTGGGTGATGGTGATGATGTGGGTACGGGTGATGGTGTGGGTGCGGGTGATGGTGTGGGAGCGGGTTATGGTGTGGGTGATGGTGTGGGTGATGGTGTTGGCATGGGCGTGGTCGTGGGAGTTGACGTGGATATATTAGTAGAAGTGTAAGTTGTTGTTGATGTAGATCCTAGAAGCAACCGTGTCACCATGTTTAAGTGGAAGTTCAGCTTACCTCCTTTTATTCTCTTCTTCTTGCCAGTGCACGGATGGTCCCACTGTGTTTTGGCATACTGGTGGCTACAAAGGTAGAGTGATGACAGATAACATCTACAGAAGTAAATGACAGATTTGCTAGCAGATGGGCACATCAAATGGTGGTTGCTTAATTGTGGCAGGGTATGGAAGTATTTTCATAAGTGGCAGGATGAACTAAATAAAGCAATTGATACCATCAAATAACATTCAGTTCATCATTGTTATTCAAGCTGCTTTCACTGACGGCTCAAACCATTAAGAACTAAACTGCTTCAATCAAGGCTCTTACACATGACATAAAGAAAAGGTGTAGAAAGTATTTGAGAGAACCAAACTGTAGTGAGTGAGTGAGTGAGTGAGTATGGTTTTACGCCACTTATAACAAGATTCAAGCAATATCATGGTTGGAGGGGGGTGGGGAAGAGAGAGAGAGCCGAACCCTAGACCAACCGGAGACACATGGTAGTTGAACATATTCCAAACATGCACAGTAACGATATGTAGTGGTTAGGAAAATCTAGCAAATTCTAACAGTTGCCATTTTCAAATGGCTACCAGGCTTATATTCCACGAACAAATTTGGTTATCACTGACAGCTGTTATCATTATATCAAATTAGTATTGTTAATTTAGGAATACACGGGGCGGTGGGGTAGCCCAGGGGTTAAAGCGTTCGCTCAGTCACACCGAAGACCCGGGTTCGATTATCCCCATGGGTACAATGTGTGTAGCCCATTTGTGGTGTCCCCCACCGTGATATGGTGCTGGAATATTGCTAAAAGCGGTGTAAAACCATACTCACTCACTCTCTAGGAACACACATCTTGCCTGTATAATGTTATGACATCATATTCATATATGTCTTCCAGTAAAATATACATTATCAAAATTATGCTATAATTTTTTTGTAGAATATATTAAAAAGTAGATTTATTGTGGACTAAATTAAAGCCTTCAGTAGGTCAACAACCCTTGGCTTTCGTGTCAGAGGCTGCCCAGATCCACAGAAAGGGTGATACAAGTAGGCAACAGAACCTCACAAGAAAATAGCTTCATACCAGCATGCTCAGTTTCCTGGCCTCAGACGGGATCGGGTGGTCAGGCTCGCTGGCTGACTTGGTTGACACATGTCATCAGTTCCCAATTGTGCAGATCAAGGCTCATGCTGTTGATCACTGGATTGTCTACTCAAGATTCAATTATTTACAGACCGCCGCCATATAGCTGGAATATTGCTGAGTATGGCTTAAAACTAAACTCACTCACTCACTCACTCCTGGCCTCAGTTCCTAACACACAGAGAAACAAATAATACATGGCCTTCTCGTTTCAGAATGTTCACAATTTCGCAAAGATATATTTTCAATCTAAAGAAAAATGAAATTGGTGTATAACAAACTCTGAAATGAGCCCATGGTTACCTCAATGCATTTGCTAACTCAGGAACAGACACATATCATGGATCTACATGAATTAATGTTGACAAGGTTCATGTGGCAAGATGGACTCTGTGTCTGAGCCTATGTCCCTCACCTGTTGGCGGTTAATAAAACTATCTTTGAAGCAAAATACTGCTCTCCTATAAATTTATGATTGTCAACTTTTTTATTATGATAAATAAGACAACTTTTTGTGGTAAATTTGAGTAAAATAAATAAACTAGATTGCAAACATCCAGATATGCAAAGTATATGTTTATTACAACATGGTGTAAATCAGAGTTAACTTGTGTAATCCAACACAGATTTATTGATACTCTATTTCCGATGACTGATCATGACGAGAAGATGAACGAAGGGTGCTGGTTTGGCTTATGTATGGAACACGCCATTTTGATACTGATTTTAAGGGTCAAGTTAGGACTTCGGCTTATCTATAAAATCGACTTATCTACGATAATATACTTAAAATTCTTACTGCTTCATCAGGAGAATGAAAGCTAGGATGCAAGGATACATACATATGAGAACAACAAAAGTAATAATATAACAATGAGCAAACACATAAAAAAGGAAGCCAGGTTCTAAATGGCGCTGAGTGGTAATCATGGGTTATAACAATGGACAATTCTAAGCTAGGAGTAAATTAATATTGATGGGTAATTTGCACTGATTGGTGATATACAAAATGGGCTTTCTTTAAGGCACTACGAGACACAGATCAATTGATATACATAGGATAAACAAACAGAATAGTCATAGTGAAACAGATTATAAAACGTAGTCAGGTTGTATTTCAAGGCACAATTTCACACAATTTTCGACGATATTTTGGCCTATTTTGTATATATTGGGGCATATACACTCACTTTAGCTTCCTATTGATGCAATAAAAGACTTATTATCCCTTAAGACTTGATCGATAATTGAAACTTCGAGGCGAACAGCTTCCAAACAGAGAACACTTGCCATATACGGAATGTAAACAATTGCGCCATCCATCGAAAACTGTTGGATGTGGTGTTGTCTGTGTCTGCAGAACAGGTTTCAATCTCAAGTTGTGCATAGGATATTCGTAAAGAGAGCTCCAAAGGACATAACTACTCTATGAGTTTTGCTTGAAATAATGTTCACTTGGTAGAGGGCATGAGAGTCGATTTAATGTAATGTTGCATTAAGACTTTTTAAGGCTAGAGTGCACTTTACCGGGAGCAGACCTCAGGGCTCGCTGTGAGGCAATTATCGCATTATAGCGCTTCTGCGCCATCTCCAGTGCTGTCTTGCTATATTGCAGTAATTTGCTCCGTCTCCCTTCACTGACAGGACAGCATCCTTAGGGTTTAGGGTTAGGTACCTTTTCTGATCCTTAGGGAGCTGAGGCATCTAGAGTCGAACAACCCTTTACGATCCATAGGTTTGGGGTATGGCACCCTTTTCGATTCTAAGGGTTAGGGTTTAGGGTTAGGGTATGGCACCCTGTCTGATCCTTAGGGTTAAGGCTTAGGCTTAGGGTTAGGTTTAGGTACCCTTTCCGATCCTTAGGGTTAGGGAACCTTTCCGATCCTTATTCAAGGTTAGACCTTACGTTAGGGCAGTGTTATCCGATTACATCCACTTGAAACACATTTCGCCCCATCTGGGACTCGTCAGTAGAGTCCAAGAAACGATGGAGTGAAAAAAAACGAATGGGAAGGGCGTGGCACAGTGAGGCAGAGGCACGAGCCCCAGCAGCGCTAATTAATCTGAACAAGTGCACTGGGTAAAGAGGGTCACTACTCCCCTTTTTAATTTAAAATTGTAATCTAAATACGTATATTTATTTTTTTTAATAGATTATATGGTAGCTTCCCTGAGGGCTGATAGTTAGTATTATTGAGAGAAATGCATTACACATTTATATTTAGAGAAGTGTGGTGTGATATTGTGCCTTTAATATTGCTGAAGGGGTCGTTGTCGGCACGGGTACTACAGATATGTACCCCAGGTACGTCTCTGTATACAGAAACATACCCTGGCCATAATGAGAATACAGAAACGTACCCTAGGACGATTCCATTCCCATTGTGTCGTATTCTTGATCGGAACTGTCATGCTGTTGTATTAGATACATTTGATTGCTTTATGTAAGTAATGAGAATACACAGTAACGGATATTTCAAGATGCATATGAATACCAAACATCAATCAGTTTAACGGGAACAACTACATGCGGTTTCAGTTTTGGATTGCGGGATATGGTACTTTTAGGGTACCGGGTACGTTTCTATATTTTGATTTTGTTTAGGGTACATATCTGTATACAGAAACGTACTTAGGGTACGTATCTGTAGTACCTGTGCCGACAACGACCCGTTAAGCTTTAATATTTGTTTCAGCAGTATTACAGCTGTACGATGTTGTTTTTAAACAAATCGAGTCTGGACCAGACAATCCAGTGATTGTCACCATGCAATAGGATGACAGAGCATATATGAATCATTAATAATAAGTATGGGCCTGTGGCCTTCATATGTAATGAAGATTTGATGATGATGACTTATATGCTGCCTGTATTATGTCTGTAGGCCTACAGTTATTGACAAGTGAATTAGGAATCACCATAAGTATACATCCAATCAAACCCTCGTCCTGACACAGCCACACACACAATCACAGACACACCATAAGTATACATGAACCACAAACCAAAGCCTGAATCCCTCGTTCTGACAATTTAAATGGGCTTGTTTGTTACTATCAAAACACATATTCAGAGACTAAGCCACACAGAGACACAGACACACAAAACAGTGATCATCATTAATTTGGAGAGTGCCGCACTCACTTGGCATAATAGACCTTCCCCTCCAGCGTAACTCGCTCCTCCCATCCCGGAGGCAACTCGTCCTCGCTGTCGGTGTCCATTATTTCAGCCGTAGGGCGTGACATTTTCGTCTGTAAGTTTAGGCAAACAAGAATCCGTCATGCAAGGATATCGTGTTGTGATCAGCAGGTAAAGGTCTGTGTAAGGAGCTGTATAACTCCATGCAGCGACATTCACATCCATTGAAAATAGGAAATCATGACACTGTGTGAAGTTTTACAGTAATCATGAGGGATATAACCTACGTTACGGCACTGCGAGGAGTACCGGTCCCATGGTGTAATGGTTAGCACTCTGGACTTTGAATCCAGCGATCCGAGTTCAAATCTCGGTGGGACCTCTTTTAATTTTCAGCAAACACAGTTTCGAACATTGAACTTATATAGTGTAAATAAATAAATAAATACCAAAACAAATGCGGTTATCTTGTATTTGGGAAGTTAGCGAACGTGAAAACAACATAGGGTTGATCTAAATGAACGAAAACGCACAGCAAGAAGCATTGTATCTAGCATGCATGTCAAGTATTCGAATGAATCAGTGTTTCATTCGTGTATTGGTTTCGGAAGTCCGATTTATTGATATCTCAAATTCTTGATTAGATAGAAGAAGAATAGCCTACATTATATCATTGTGTCACATGCCGATTTACAAACATATTTCACAAACATAAAACGCACTGGTGTGCTAAAGCGACATCCGTCCATCATGCCTACGAGACTCAGAATTCATTAAAACTAATATTAACACAGCGTAATATTAAAAGTAGTACCTATATACATACATTAATACATACAATACAATACACACATAAATTATGTACATACACGAAATATAACACACACTAAAACGTGCTGAGATACATAGAGTACACAATTAAATTTAAAAAGAAATGTGAAGCTGACGACTTCTGTACATTTTAGAAAGGAGTGCAGCGAGTGGCTATTAAATATCATTATTAAAAATAGATATTAACTGTTCGACTGGTGGTAGTTGAAAAAAATCCTGGTTCTACAGATTCTACGTAATTTCAGAACTCGTAACGTGAATCACAATAAAAGGGACAACTAGCAATAAAGTCAAGTTCATCCTCAACAGTATTGCATCTACATAACTTACAAATCTTAGCTTCCAACGTAATTTTAGGTCGAGCGAGTCTTCCCAACTCAACTTCAAGTGTCAGGGCGCCACAACATAACTTACTCAGGGTGCTGAGGTGTGTTCTCTCGCATGGAGTATGGGTATAGGTTTCGGTACATAGAGTAGAATGAAGAAGACGATAGCTACGAAGCTTGGTGCCGTTAAAATGTCCACTGTCATTCCATAACTGATGCAGCCATTCTTTTTGGTCTATGGATAATGACAAAATCTTCAAATTAACCAAACCCGAATGTGTGATATTGGATGATGCCACAAGTATCCCCTTAATTCCCACTGACGTGTGATAACACAATAGATTACCCATATTTGCCCTCCTTACACAGACACACGCAAAGAGAGAGAGAGAGAGAGAGAGAGGAAGAGAGAGAAAGAGAGAAAGAGAGAGAGAAGAGAGAGATAACACATACACACACAGATACACCATGGGAGAAACAGAAGCCACACAGAGAATGCTGCATTACAACAAACACACGCGCGCGCGCACGCACATACACACAGACAATTACACATGTGTGTGGACTATGCAGATATGCACACAGACACACGCAAACACACCGACAGACAACACACAGATACACCATGGGAGAATAATGCATTATCTGTCTGTCTGTCCCTCTCCCCTCTCTCTCTCTCTCTCTCTCTCTCTCTCTCTCACACACACAGACGCACACACTCTCTCTCTCACACACACAAAGAGAGAGACCCTCACACACACAGAGACACAGTCAGACAGACAGACAGACAAACAGACAGACAGAAAAATAAAGGTACAAGTTTCTCCATGACTGTCGCGATCGTTCACTCACGATCCTACCATATTCACCTCACGCTGCCGATCACCTTTACGTGTAGAGAGTAAACAATGCCAGGAAAAACAGTGGCATGAAGATTCTCCATAGTGGGCTGACACAGCACGGACACTGTGTACAAAGTGGTGGCCGGTGAGCGGACATTACATTGGACAAGAATTGTTGGTGAGTTGCGTCACTCCTAATCTGTCCAGAGCGGTGCCTCTCGAAATGATACAAATGGTTTCTCCCTTACCGAGAAAATGGTGATTGATTCAGTATACATCGCTGAATAGGTAATACACATCTTGAACTGAACTACTGGACAGGAAACGGTATGTTTTGAGACTCTTGGACATTGAAAAAACATACAAAATAACAGATTGCATGGATGGTACCTGTCCCTAACTTTAACACCCGTTATGGATCGAATATGGTCTCTATTTTCAGTTGTAGTATTCTAATGACATTCATTTGGATACATTTGACATCAAGATCATTGACAATATCAAGACTGCATTCATATAATCAAATTCAGGACACGAGAAATATACATGACTATATCATTTACAAGTACTTTGTTAAGTTGTCATTAAAACGTAGAATCTGTGAATATGAGCATGAAGAAAATAGGGCAATAATTTATTGAAATCACTCTCAATGGCATAGTGTTGACGACTTGCGTTAATTGCCCTTGGTTTTGAGTTGAAGAGAGTAGATTGATGTACACATTGATTGGTTGTGATCCACGATGACCAGATACGTTCGCCTGTCATGTGTGATACCAACGCTCGCCGTAATGCCGTAATCAATGCAACGAAACGATATTGTGTACATGTAGGTGTCTTTTCGGTGTCTCAGATCAACCAAAACCCGTTTAAATGCACTGGTCACAAAGTCTAGAATTTACACCTTTTGATTTGCTAAATATCAAATGTTTCGAAGTGTTTACGTCATAGGGTTTGTTACAGGGTTGTTCCACAAAGCGATCGTAGCTCAACGTTAGTCGGAAGTGGGGGGTTGGGGGCGGGGGTATTGCTGGAATATTGTTATAAGCGGCGTAAAACCAAAGTCACTCGCTCGCTTAAATACTTGGAGTTATAAAACTGGTGTCCAAAAGAAACGTTGCATGATGTGTGAAGGTCAACCACTTACAAAATATCATAGATATCGCAATGACTCAAAATGATGTGACATTAACAATATCTTATGGTGTTACAACAGCATTTGGCCGCTGAACGCTTAGTAGCTTAGGAGGAAATAAAGAAAACAAACAAGTAGGGGGTACATTTCATTTTACGGGACAGAATGGTTTCACGAGGATACAATGTTGACGTGATAGGTAGAGTCCACGATAAGGGCGACGTGATCCAATACCTGCAGCCCTCAAACGCCTTGACACAGTTTGTCGACTGATGACGTGACCCAGAGCATACCTTTAAATTGCTGATGACGTGACTGGGATGAACCTGTTTCTCGACTCTTTCTCGTTGAACTGCAGTCAGTCTCGGCATAGTTGTGTTGGGATATTTTATCATGGGATACAATCGAATGATTTTGACTGACTGTTTTAGCAGAACTTGCACAAATCATGAAATCAAATTTGAACTCTATATGACCTCAAGGTGACATGTTTTCACGCATCTTCTCGTCGATTCTGTGAGCAGTGTGTGGGGAATGCTATTTTAGTGAGTGAGTGAGTTTAGTTGTACGCCGCACTCAGCAATATTCCAGCTATATGGCGGCGGTCTGTAAATAATCGAGTCTGAACCAGGCAATCCAGTGATCAACAGCATGATCATTTGTCGCAATTGGGAACAGATGACACGTGTCAACCAAGTCAGCGAGCCTGACCACCCGATCCCGTTAGTCGCCTCTTACGACAAGCATGGATTACTAAAGGTTCGGGGCGGTGGGGTAGTCTAATGGTTAAAGTGTTCGCTCGTCATGCCGAAGGCACGGGTTCGATTCCCCACATAGGTACAATGTGTGAAGCCCTTTTCTGGTCTCCCTCGCCGTGATATTGCTGGAATATTGCTAAAAGCGGCGTAAAACTAAACTCACTCACTACTAAAGGTTCATTCTAACCCGGATCTTCACGGGTTGCTATTTTAGGAGTTGAAATCAATTTACAGTTTGAATCTCAGAAAATATTTAATATTTACAGTGCAACGTTTCTTTTGGCCATCAGCATATATGATGACCTTGGCGCTGCGGTAGCACCATGGATCACTGAATTCTAAAGGTCAACCGTTGTATGGGACTAAATTACTAAGTTTCGACATTCAGTTATTCTGTTAAACTCAACTGCCCTGTGCTGTGGATCGCATCTATATAAGCCTATTTACACGCCACAGTAAAAATATATAAATATAAATTAGCATAATAAATAAATAATAAGTTGTTATCAATGTATGGATATATCACTAATATTGAAATAGTTATATACGGTTAGATGAACGAGCTGCCGTGTGCTACGTATTTTACGAGCCGAGCGAATAGTTCGGATGCATGGTTGTCTCCTGTGGAAGCCATGTTCAGATAATGTGTTTTTATATTCCTCGTCCATTGAGGATACCACAGTTTAATAGCAATAACGCTTAATATATTTGAGGTTTTGGAAGAATTATTTTGCTAGGTTCATTTGACTTAACGGTACGTTCGCACGTCATATACCAGAACTATTCATTGGTTCTCTTAAGTCGGCACTACACAGGAGCTCGTTTGGTATAATCAATAGATGTCATAACAATTTTTATAGACTCAAAGGCATCTTCTTTACTCACTCACTCACTCACTCACTCACTCACTACTTACTTGCTTATGTCTCTGCTCGTGTCTGTATGTCTGAGGCTTTAATCATTCCGATTCCATACCTGTTAAACATTTTGACACTTGTCACCAATTCTCACAGAGAATGCCCAATTTGAAAGACACAAATCGTAAAAAAATAAAGACTGACAATATTTCTGTCACTTGTTGCTGTTTTATTGAAGAAAGTGTCACGAACGAATATGAGAAATTGTAGCACTCAAGGGGAGCTTGTAAAAAATCCATCACATCTCATGCAATACCACCCTGCACGATCGTTGTGACTGTTCGTTGTGACTGTCTTTATGATGGCTGCATAACACATTGAAGGGAGATATCATTCACAAAGTTCAGTCGTTAATCCCAAAGTTGTGGTTCGTTAAGAAAACAACATTACATGTAACATCCTTTCCACTCAGATGTGTTTGTTAGCATTATAACAATAAATGTTATCAAGTCAAAGCTCTTGAAAATATAATTTTATGTTATACTGTTAAATGCAATCTTTTACGCAAAAGAAGACGACGAAAAGAATCGACATCTGAGAGGTAATATCATGAACTTCACTGACAATACAACATTTAGAAATGGTAATATTATTGATCAGGTTGTCAATGAATGCCTTTGTAACGTAGATTACAGATTTGCACAAAAACACTTGTTCAGATGAATATCATTCATTTCTTCTTTTTTTATTATTCCTTTGTCCGTAATCCCGCTGGATCCCTGCATGAGTCGTGCCCATTCTGTCAGAATTCAACAATGATATTTTTGTAGTCTACGTTACAAAACTGTAATCTACGTTACCTTACAAACTTCTTCATTGAACGTAATACTTGTCCTCATATAGACTGATTTTACAACAACTTACCATAGATGAAAGTCATTATTGCTACTTGATGAGCAATAAATAAAATATTCATAACAGTTACCGGAACATGTGATAGCTATGAAGGTATTACTTGATTTATTGCAATAGACGTTACCATACTTTGAGGAACGAGTACCAAATTGAGGGGAAAGATATGTTGCAGTTTTCTTAAGAGATCGAAATATCATATGTTTAGGGTTAAGATCAATATATCTAAAAAATCTATGTGATAATAAAACAATTGATACATGCTTCACGAAATACAACTTCTATCAATCTTTTGAAATTATGGCCACCGACACCCAAATATAGTGATCATTTCCAAATGCTTCTACCGAAGAATTTCTCAACAGTAGAACAATTGTTTTGAAATATTCTGAAACTACATCTCTCCAATGAAGTAAATTAACAAACATTCTGACCTGTTTCATGGGGAATTACCCGAATAAAGATGAAGTTTACTTCCAAATTTGAATTTCGTGAAATGTCACTGAAGTGATGCGATCATGTGACAGCAACCGGTGGTTGATCCAGGGCAACCTGACAGCTCAACGGTACTGTGACGAAATCCTAAGCCCACACCTCCTTCCAATCACTGATCGCCAGAGGGAGTTGTTTCAACAGGACAATGCCAGGCCCCACACAGCACATCACACTAGAAACTTCCTCCAGAACCACAACATCAATGTGCTCCCCTGGCCCTCAAGATCACCGGACTTAAACCCGATCGATGCCCTGGACAGACGGGTGCGACGCCGTAACCCTCAGCCCCAGACACTTTAGCATCTCGCACAGGCACTACAGGCAGAGTGGGCTGCGATTGGGCAACACGAGATTCTGAGACATATTCGTTCGATGCCGAGGCGATGCCGTGCAGTTCTGGATGCCCACGGTGGTCACACGAGGTATTGACTTCAGCGCCACCA
The DNA here is from genome assembly GCF_003918875.1 of Haliotis rubra. Taxonomy (NCBI): domain Eukaryota; kingdom Metazoa; phylum Mollusca; class Gastropoda; order Lepetellida; family Haliotidae; genus Haliotis; species Haliotis rubra. Next base: position 56,465 of record NW_025767510.1, read on the forward strand.
CACGTCTCCATGTGACACTCAAACTGACTTTTCTCGAGTTGGTGCCAAAGACGGATAAGTCTGCATTCCCAGTGTGCAATTTCGCTATATTTCATTGACTCATAAAGCCTACAAGATGTTTCAAAATAAACATAAAAATACAGTTGAAATTCCTATATGCGTTTCTTTTTTGGGAGAGTATATTTTGGTTGTTACAAACAAAATAGCGATTACCAGTTGATTTCTATGAATTATACCATGTTTACTTGGTAGTACTGGATGCGTATTAGACTTTTATTGGTGTTTATTCGTCTGTTAAACAAGTACAAATCAAAACGACATAAGAACTGGGCAACTGGGCACTCTCTCTGAGAATTGGTGTTGTAATTCAACACCTGCCAATATATATATCTTTGCTATGGTGTATAGAGAATCATGTCACGGACGTCATAAAATATATGTGACTGGTTTAGTAATATTTCCATGACCTACAGTGATCAGATGTTATTTATTACGACGGGTGTGACGCCCATTTCTGGTGTCCCCGCCGTGATGTTGCTGGAATATTGCTAAAAACGACGTAAAACCCAACTCACTCACTCACTCACTATAACGACGAACACCTGACAGATTCACCTAACCTATTTTCAAAGCTTTGTCGGGGAATTGGTGGCGCAGACGTCAATGGCGCCTCCATTTTCGGAGCGGAGTTGTGTCAAATGGCCCCATACACTGTGTACCGACTTCACCCACCAAGTATCTGAACCCATACACTGTGTACTGACTTCACCCACCGAGTATCTGAACGATTACACTATATGTACCGACTTCACCCACCGAGTGTCTGAACCCATACACTGTGTACCGACTTCACCCACCGAGTATCTGAAACCATACACTGTGTACTGACTTCACCCACAGAGAGTCTGACCCCATACACTATGTACCGACTTCATCCAGCGAGTATCTGAACCCATACACTGTGTACTGACTTCACCCACCGAGTATCTGAACCCATACACTATGTACTGACTTCACCCACCGAGTATCTGAACTGATACACTATGTACCGACTTCACCCACCGAGTATCTGAACCCATACACTATGTACCGACTTCACCCACCGAGTATCTGAACCCATACACTGTGTACTGACTTCACCCACCGAGTATCTGAACCCATACACTGTGTACCGACTTCATCCAGCGAGTGTCTGAACCCATTAACTGTGTACCGACTTCACCCACCGATTATCTGAACCCATACACTATGTACCGACTTCACCCACCGAGTATCTGAACCCATACTCTGTGTACCGACTTCACCCACCGAGTATCTGAATCCATACACTATGTACCGACTTCACCCACTGAGTGTCTGAACAGATACACTATGTACCGACTTCAGCCACTGAGTGTCTGAACCTATATGCCATGTGCCGACATGCTGGGGGTCTGAATGCGTTATTGTATTCACGCCGGGATATTTATATATTCTCTTTATCAAGTATGTAAAGTTCTGACGCCTATACACGTGCTGTTATGCGTGTGTGTATCGAATCTCTCTCGTGTAGAAGACAACAATCCGACCCATGGTGATCAGCATCATGGTTGGAGTTTACTGTTATACTGTTAAACAAAACGCCGAGTCATTCCATACCCCCAAGCAATAAACCCATAAACATGTAACTTAACAGTAAATCATGAACTGCGACCTTAAGGGCGCGCTTGGGTAGCCCAGTAGTAGAAAACGTTGGTTCTTCACGGCAAGACCTTGGTTTGATACCCCACGTGGGGAGGTCATTTTGATGTCCAGACTGTGAGTGCTGAAATATTGCTAGGAGCCATATAAGCCAAACTTACGCGTGTTGATTAGGGGATATTTTGTGTAAAGTGCGCTGTTACCTGTCACTATTCATCAGGGCGGTGGAGGAGCATACTGGATAGAGCGTTCGCTCGTTACGCCGTAGATCCGGGTTCAATTAACCTTATGGGCACAGTGTGTGAAGCATATTTTGGATGTTGCCTGCAGTTATATTGTTCCAATATTGCTAAAAGTGGCGCAAACGCATACTCGCTCACTGTTCAGTAGGCACTGGCGCCATAAAATACTCAGCCATGTTCAAGAGAATGCCTCAGTCAACCTTTTCTCAGACACCTCACATTAACTGTTCTTTGGGTATAACATGCACACGTCCCTTCTTCAGTCTTGAATCTGACTCTTTTAATGACATATCTGTTAATGAATTTATTGAATTAATGGCATTTTGAAATTGAATAACTGATATATAGTTCCCATCAAAAGTTTAGACTCACTAGTGTAAATATAGCCACTTAAGTCAGGCAACTGTTCTAACTAAATTTTGCAAAATATTCTATACTGTTTAAAGGTACTGTCTACAAATGAACTGATTTATTGTAAAACAAATTCGTAACGTTGAAAAGATAATTGTCATGAGTTCAGTAAATGATAAATATCTGTGAAAACTGTCGAATTCTTAACAACACATTACACCAAAACGCAGCTGTTCATATGCACGATATATGCACATGCTTTTTAGCAATTTGATGCATGATCCTTGTACAATTCATCTGCATAATGTTTGCAGTTGCTTCCCCCAAGTTAGTGGAGAAATCTATCTTCGATGTGAACCCCACATATTTCCACAATATATATATATATATATATATATATATATATATATATATATATATATATATATATATATATATATATATATATATATATATATATATATATATATATATATATATATAACATATAGTGAGTGTTTTAAATGAGTCTACACTTTTGATGGGAAGTATATAAAATGAAAGACTTAGGGATATAATTGTTTCAGTTATTCATGTAATGATTGCACCAACTAAATTTAACCGACAATAAACACGTCAGTAGGAACGCACGGTGGTCTTAAACAATGATAAACGTTTATATCAAATCAATTAATGATATTATTAAATTAACTGATGCTATTAATCCATCCAAACAGTAATTTTAGATAAACTTTATGATATCAACACCAAGGTAACGAATATTTTAGCTGCATGAATAATTCAGTGTGAATGTTTGTCATGCCGGTCATGGGCGATACCAAGGTCCTCTGCGCTGTTATATTTATCATGCATGGCACAAGGTAATTTCACAGATTCTACACTACTATCGTGCCGGTTTTCATGGTGAGTATGTGAAATAATGAGCCACGAAGAAGGATTTCAGTTTGCTTATCGCTATACTACGAACATAGTTTTTGTGACAGAATAACACTACATTATAAATATAATAATATACATATTACAAAGTATGCCATAGTTATATCTCCCTTTGCGAATATTTACAAAATTGTAAATATTTAAATCTCATCTTTACAAAACTGTAAATGTCTTGTAAATCTTAACAGTACATGACATTTACAAGCTTGTAAATCTAAACGTTCTTGTGTTCGTGAAGACACTTCCTTATGAAATGATTTGAGTGAGTGATTATGGATTTACGCCGCTTTTAGCAATATTCCTGCAATATCACGGCGGGGAATGTATATATGTTACAGTAAATGAGTCAATCAGAAAATGTGTAAATTTCCTGGAATATTTAAGAAATGTGTACATTTCACTCAGGAAATGTACACATTTCCTAAATATTCCAGGAAATTTACACATTTCCTGATTGAAGGGCCTGATTCTTTTACACATTTTCTGATATGACTTTCTTGCTATCACAAATAATACAGCTTCGATTTAAAGGACAAACAAAATCATCAATTTACACGAACTCATTTATTGTGGCAATTCAAGCTTGAATGACAACGGCTATTACACGTAAGTCCTGCTTTGTAACATTTACATTTGATGGTTTTGCACTCCTTAGCACTTTGCGCACAGTTGCACTTAGTGTATCCTTGACCACCACAGATTGATTCTTGTTGCACAGCTTGACACAGTCCAATTTCTTTGTCAGTTTCTACATCAACTATGGACAAAAGGTTCTGAGCGCACAAGTCAAATTGACTTCTGCAGTAGCGTTCCTTCAGGATACCAGATCTCACAGCAACTCGATACAAGTCATTCTCATTTCTATCCAATATCACACCCATGATATTTCGGGGGTCCCCTTTGCCACGATCTACAAGGGGGATTGGTATTGTCACATTATCACCTGGATTTCCAGCAACATGTTCCAAACGACTGCGTTTCACCTTGCGTTCAGCGTGAGCAAACTGTCCATCAGCAGCTTCCTTGCGGTTAAGCTGGTTGTTTACATGCTGCTTCTCAATCTGTGAGATCTCTGATGATGATGACTCTGCAGAGGATGGATGGTCCTGCTGGTGTGTTGCTGGCGGTGTTGTAGACGGCTCGAGGTGAGGTGAAAAATTGGGTTTAACGTCGTGCTTGAGAATATTTCGCTCATATGACGACGTGCATGCGTGGGTATGTGTATGTTCGGCTGCTTGTACTAGCCCAGACTGAAGCTGGTTTTATAGTGCTAGCCCACTGAGATACCATGCCGCAGTGAAGCATGGATACCCCACTCAGACACATTATACTGACTCCGAACCGACCAGTCCTTGTTGTACCCATTAATGCCGAGCGCCAGGCAGGGACCAACAAGTACCATATTTTAACGTGTTTTGGTATGACGCGGTCGGGGATCGAACCCACGACCTTCCGCTCTCCGGGCGGACGCTCTAACCACTACACCACGGAGGCGGTCCGTAGACGGCTCGAATGCTGCATGGAGGTCATCTTCAGTATTTCAGGGGGTAAGGGTAGAAGAACGAAGACCTACTCTCGGCTCACTCCCAAACAGGGCTCAGAAAGGTGACTGCTTGATTCCAGAGGGATGGCTGCTGTTATTATAACCTAATTATCATCCTCTTAACATTGTCATTGTTTCGTTTTGATGTCAAAAGATTAAGTTCATCTGTTTGTTCTGTGACTGGCTTCAAATAATTAGCACATTTCCTACCAACAGGATTAAACGCTTTGTTATTATAACCTAATAATTATCCTCACTGCTTCGTTTTGACTTGTATGTTCTGTGACTGGCTTTAAATAGGGCTGCGCAATATAACTGGTTTACCGGTATATACCGGTTCAGACATGAAAACGATACGTATTGCGATACGCTGATTGAAAACCGGTATTTTGACATGCATTCGAAAAGACTTCGTACCACTCGGAAATCTTCGGATATTTCCGTTTTATAAATTGTTCCTTTCCTTTTATTATTTGTGCCAAATACTATTTACATTTTTATTTTGTCATGATTAAAAGTTTTTATCAAAGCTTAATCAAGCATGGTTACATGTTGTGTTTTTGCTTTATAAATCAAGCATTAACTCGATTATAGGTAGTTTTTTGTTAAAAAAGACCTTCTTGCAATATATTGCAATACATATCGCATTATATGCTTTCGCAACGCAATATATTGCAATATGAAAATTCTCTGCAATACCCCGCCCTAGCTTTAAATAATTAGCATATGTTGGCCCATTCTCTTGTTTTCATTGCAAATTAAGCAAAAACTTCATATCAGGAAATGTGTAACAAAATCAGGCCCTAAAACCAGGAAATGTGTTAATTTCCTGGAATATTTAGGAAATGTGTACATTTACTGAGTGAATCAGGAAATGTGTTAATTTCCTAAATATTCCAGGAAATTTACACATTTCCTGATTTGACACATTTACTGAAACATATATGTATGTGCGAGTATATAGTATACTTCGACATATTGAATAGGCTCTTTTTAACTAGTTTTGAATATAGTCTTATGACTTTGATAACTTGAATATCTTCTTTAACAGAAATAAACGTACATATATAAACTGTTACAAAAAGTAATAAAGGATTTTAAGGCCGCTTTGAACAGTGTTTCGGTGAAACAACGATTATCAACTTTCTGTCCTTACACTGAACGGTTTCACGTCACTGTTGATCTTATCAAGTGAGTGAGTGAGTACGGTTTAACGCCGCCTTGTGCAATATTCCAGCAATATCACAGCGGGGGACACCAGAAATGGGCTTCACACATTGTAACCATGTGGGGAATTGGACCCGAGTCTTTTAGCTTCAACCACTAGGTTAACACCCCTACCACCTACCACACCCGCCATTCCGTCTCTCTCGCTTGGTAATCGCTGTGCACCCTAATTCAAAGTACCTGTTATACTCAAGCACTACCTGTTATTTAGACCTGATTTATACCCCTCTTGATTTCTGGCATGGACCATGGGCAGTAGGCTGCGGGTTCCGACAGTACACGGAGGGAGCTACAGGTGTCGGCACACATCCCCCAACTCGCTCCTTATCACACCTGGTGCCGCTACAGACAGGCGCGTATAATTTCTTGGTGTCCGAGCGGGCAGGCTCCTAAGGAATATTGAGGTGTCCGAGTGAGCAGGTTCCTTTAATGTACTGAGGTGTTCGAGTGAGCAGGTGTTCCTCGAATTATTTGTCGCGAGTGAGCAGCCGCCCGTGGACGCACTGATTTGTCCCAAGTTAACAGGTGCCCGTAATAGCACCAAGGTTGCTGGAGTGAGCAGGTGCCCGTAGAAGTACTGAGGTGTCCGAAGTGAGCAGGTGCCCGTGGAATTACTGAGGTGTCCCGAGTGAACAGCTGGTGTAACCATGACGGAGGTAGGAATGAAAGAAGGCGTAGGGAGATATTACGACATTAATGTTACGACATATTCTTAGTACAAAGGTCAATGCATAATATCTTGGAACAGAGGCGTAGGAACGGTTTTCAGAGCGGGGTGGGTGGGGTGGGTGTAATTTATGAAAAGTAAAATCAAAATGAAATTGTAGTTATGGTAAGGTAGATATATGGTTTCGTCTTGAAAAAATTGGGAGGGGGATTGGGAGGGGGGGACAAGCCCCCCTGTTCCTACGCCCCTGTGGGATGTAATGTTACTCTGAAGTTTGAGATAAAAACTAAACTGATGAAAATAAATGTTCAGAGAGAGGGTCATTACGATGACGATGAGAAAACGATGACGGCGTAACAAAACTTGGCAACATTCTCTTGAGAAAATAGACCACGAAAATTCCTTTACATTGATTATAGTGATATGGCACAATATTATCTGTAAGTATCTGGGGGGCTGCAGAATACATAATCGTTATAAGAATAGGCTTGAATAATATCATAAACTGAATTTCAAATGTATAAATGTTTGTGACACAAATCACATATTTTCGTCGATATTAGCATGAAACAATGAATAATCACTATTATTGAAAACTTCAACCTCAGTTTTCAGAATCTGCTGGTTCTGGGTTCAAGTACTGGTATTTTTATATTTAGCATGCCATAACTATAATTATATGTAAAATCAAGCAATTTTGTTTTGTACATTCATTAATTTGTACCGGAAGATAAGATGATGTTTGTATGATATGTCTGTGTAGTAAGGATGGCTGATGCCAGCGTATACCGTAACTGTTGTTCTAATTTCTTCCTTCTTCCTCATTCTGATTTTCTTGGAATTGTTTGGCATTCATGTACTTCAGGATGCATTAAAACGTATTTCTTAATCATGCTTACGAACAAAATTAGATCAAAGTAAAGAATCAGATGGATTTGTTGGATAAATAATTGAAATAAACGAGTTAAACTAGAGTTTACTGTAGTGGAAGCCATAATAGGTTACGCGAGATATATAGAATGGAATAAATATTATAGGAACATGCATGCAGTTATAGTTTTGAAACACCCTTGTATAAAGCAATATTCTTAACACCACATTTTGGAATGATTCTTCATTGGCGGGTATGTTTCATACACATGAAAGCAACACATTGATCAGAAGGTGCTTACGTCATTGTGCTTGTATGGGAACAATGGAATGGATTTATGACATGGTATACAAGCTGTACCAAGCACCCGAGGTAGCTCCTCAGCCTAGACAATCTGTGTGTATATCATCCAGCGGGATAAAGGCGATAAAACACAGACAGCCAAAGAGGGTGTGATCATATTCAAATGTCATTTGGAAGATAACGAAAGCCATAAATATATGTATGGTCGACAGTTGAATAAACACTAAATATACATAGATGAAACTAATTTACTGGCGGATAAGAACTGTTAATTTGTGCTAAATACTGTACGTTAAACATCAATTTGGATCGTATTGGCGTTAGACCTGTCAATTCGTTAAAAGCCTAGACATTACACACAAGTTGTTAGAAAAGTCCAAGAACCCTTAAGGTTGTGTATTTACAAAGCGGAAAGTCGAAAGTCCCAACTAAACTTGTTGTGCTTTCAAACTAAGGGGTTTGTTTGAGAACATGGCAGGCGTGATCGTTGCCAACAGTTTTTAAAAGTGTCACTTAACAATATTCAATGTTTTTTTGTTGGGATAATCCAGCGACATGTTATCTGAACACTTACACCATGTATATCTAAAAAAAATACGTTTTTTGAAGACGCTGATATTTGTTTAACGTCACACAAAGCTTTATGACGACCGTGTTTAAACAATCGAATCTGGAGCTTTGATACCACAAACATCGGTTGCTGAAGACCAGATGTAACACGGAACTTTCAAAGTTTGATAGAATTAGTTGTCTTCAGACATAACCTATGTGTTGCTGACCTGGGGTTATTTTCACCCATGACTCAATGATAACACAAAATAATATACTTTCCCAAAAAGGAAACGCATCATAAATATAGCAATTTCATGTAGCAATGAATTAAAACGTTATTCAGTTTACAAAAGGTTTTGCTCTGTTTATGAGTCCTATGGTGTTTATGTTTTGAAACATCACAACAAAACGCACCATCCGTAAAATACCCGTATTTAACAGCATGATTTTCAATTTCGGCGTGTAGTGTCACAGAATACACAATTCCCATGCAATGCACGTGAAAGTTGGAGATCAGATAGTCTCAATGATGGGTATAAAAGGTTGATCGCTGTCTGTCGATTATTCACTGTATTTGGAATATTGTTGACGAACGCAAAATGCCACATCTAAGTGAAGCCAACCGTCATATCGCCATTGGTTTGCTTGAAGCTGGCCAGTCTCAACGTGCACTTGCCCGACGCATGAATGTTCACCAAAGCACCATTTCACGGCTCTGGGAGAGATATCGCCGGCAGAATGCGGTAGCAGATGCCCCTCGTAGTGGGCGACCTCGAGCGACCACTGCGGCGCAGGATCGCTACATCCGGGTACATCACCTGCGTCATCGAACAGCTACGGCGACCAGTACCGCTCGACAATTACCCGGATTGAGGAGGCTGTCTGCACAGACCGTCAGGAACAGGTTGAGAGAGGCTGGTTTACGTGCCAGAAGACCTTATTTTGGCCCTGTGCTTCGACAATCGATTTCAATGGTGCACCAACGTTCAGGCCTGGAACCTACCGAATTGGCGTAGAATCTGGTTCAGTGATGAATCACGATTTCTATTGGAACGACGCGATGGAAGAATGCGGGTGTACAGACATTGACGTGAACGTTTCGCCGACGCTTGCGTTCCCCAGGTGGACAGATTCCGTCGGGGAAGTGTTGGGAGAGATCACCCGCCGTAGGGGAAGTGATTTTGTGATGATCCAGGGCAACCTGACAGCTCAACGGTACTGTGACGAAGTCTTACGCCCACACCTCCTTCCAATCATTGATCGCCAGAGGGAGTTGTTTCAACAGGACAATGCCAGGCCCCACACAGCACGTCACACTAGAGACTTCCTCCAGAACCACAACATCAATGTGCTCCCCTGGCCCTCAAGATCACCGGACTTAAACCCGATCGAACATCTGTGGGATGCCCTTGACAGACGGGTGCGACGCCGTAACCCTCAGCCCCAGACACTTCAGCAACTCGCACAGGCACTACAGGCAGAGTGGGCTGCGATTGGGCAACACGAGATTCTGAGACTTATTCGTTCGATGCCGAGGCGATGCCGTGCAGTTCTGGATGCCCACGGTGGTCACACGAGGTATTGACTTCAGCGCCACCACACGTCTCCATGTGACACTCAAACTGACTTTCCTCGAGTTGGTGCCAAAGACGGATAAGTCTGCATTCCCAGTGAGCAAATTTCGCTATATTTCATTGACTCATAAAGCCTACAAGATGTTTTAAAATAAACATAAAAATACAGTTGAAATTCCTATATGCGTTTCTTTTTTGGGAGAGTATAGTATAGACGAAAGTAGACGGCGTCGACTAAAAGTTACTCATTCACTCTTTCAGATGACGGCGGAAGAGGGCGTGACTGCCTCCGAGACAGACAAGGAAGGGATGAAGCGCGGCAACTGGGGCGGCAAGCTAGAGTTCATCCTCACCTGTGTCGGCTACGCCGTTGGCCTCGGTAACGTGTGGAGGTTCCCCTACCTTGCTTTCAAGAATGGAGGAGGTAAAATACAGACATGTTATAGACCTTTAAACACAGAAATATATCACGATGGATACTTGACTATGGTTGAATTTATCATTAGATTGTTTACGATGGGTGTATATGAAGGATTCCTGAATAAATCTGACACAGGTGCGTTCCTCATCCCCTACTGGATCATGCAGCTGTTTGTGGGGATGCCGCTGTTCTTCATGGAGCTGTCCTTCGGCCAGTTCGCCAGTCTTGGACCCATCACTGTGTGGAAGGTCAACCCTCTTTTTAAAGGTTGGATAATTGTACAGTCTGTAGGCACATGTAGCACATCCAGTCTGTTTAGTCTGTAGGCCTACATAGGGTAACATTCTATGCAGTCTGTAGGCATGTATAACGTATCTCATATACTGAAGGAAACAAAAAAGAGAACACCACTTCATCGCAATGTTCCTTTATATCTTCCCAGAATTTCACCCACAATGCAAGACAAAGCTTGAGAAGTAACCTGGAAAAGAATAAAGGAACGCTTGTACATTGATATGTTCCCTTATTTATTTCCCTCAGTATATGTAGTCTTGGTTTTTCTGTTGTCATGTGAAACATAGTTCACATGTAGTCTGTTGTATCTGTGTGATAGGTGCATGTAAAATAATTGTCAAGCATGTTTTTGAAATTGTATGCGTTATATCCAATACTGACTGTAATTGATATATACTCATGCCAATAATGGTTGTCACCCCTTCAAATTTATAAATTGGAGAGGGGTGGGGGTGAGGTGTGTGTGGGGTTGGGGTGGGGAGGGGTGACAACCATTATTGGCATGAGTATAGAAGGCATCTGTGACGTCCTTCACTACAGGGCTCGGCTACAGCATGGTGATCGTGTCGGGTCTTATCGGCATCTACTACAACGTCATCATCGGCTGGTGCTTCTTCTACTTCTTCTCCTCGATGCAGTCGACGCTTCCCTTGGTCTCACTGCGACAATGACTGGAACAGTCCCAACTGCATCGTTGACAGTAGGAGCGCTAACAACTCTAATGCTACCCTCAACATGAGTATGTTCCCTTTAAACATTCCCTGGTGTAGGACTCACTACTGTAAATGTCAGTAGGATAGTTTAACCATTGTCTAGTGTAGGCACCACCTAGTCAGTGTCTGTAGGTAGAGGTTAACCATTGTCTAGTGTAGGCACCACCTAGTCAGTGTCTGTAGGTAGAGGTTAACCATTGTCTAGTGTAGGCACCACCTAGTCAGTGTCTGTAGGTAGAGGTTAACCATTGTCTAGTGTAGGCACCACCTAGTCAGTGTCTGTAGGTAGAGGTTAACCATTGTCTAGTGTAGGCACCACCCTAGTCAGTGTCTGTGGGTAGAGGTTAACCATTGTCTAGTGTAGGCACCACCTAGTCAGTGTCTGTAGGTAGAGGTTAACCATTGTCTAGTGTAGGCACCACCTAGTCAGTGTCTGTAGGTAGAGGTTAACCATTGTCTAGTGTAGGCACCACCTAGTCAGTGTCTGTAGGTAGAGGTTAACCATTGTCTAATGTAGGCACCACCTAGTCAGTGTCTGTAGGTAGTGGTTAACCATTGTCTAGTGTAGGCACCACCTAGTCAGTGTCTGTAGGTAGAGGTTAACCATTGTCTAGTGTAGGCACCACCTAGTCAGTGTCTGTAGGTAGAGGTTAACCATTGTCTAGTGTAGGCACCACCTAGTCAGTGTCTGTAGGTAGAGGTTAACCATTGTCTAGTGTAGGCACCACCTAGTCAGTGTCTGTAGGTAGAGGTTACCCATTGTCTAGTGTAGGCACCACCTAGTCAGTGTCTGTAGGTAGAGGTTAACCATTGTCTAGTGTAGGCACCACCTAGTCAGTGTCTGTAGGTAGAGGTTACCCATTGTCTAGTGTAGGCACCACCTAGTCAGTGTCTGTAGGTAGAGGTTAACCATTGTCTAGTGTAGGCACCACCTAGTCAGTGTCTGTAGGTAGAGGTTAACCATTGTCTAGTGTAGGCACCACCTAGTCAGTGTCTGTAGGTAGAGGTTAACCATTGTCTAGTGTAGGCACCACCTAGTCAGTGTCTGTAGGTAGAGGTTAGCCATTGTCCATCCTGTCAGTGGGTAGGGTTTAGTTGTTGTTAGCTTAGTAAGTGAGTTTAGTTTTACGCAACTATATGGCGGCGGTCTGTAAATAATCGAGTCTGGACCAGAAAATCCAAGGATCAACAGCATGAGGATCGATATACACAATTGGGATACGATGACGTGTCTCAACGAAGTCAGCGAGCCTGACCGCCCGTTAGTCGCCTTTTACGACAAGCATGGGTTACTGAAGATTAATTCTAGCCCGGACCTTCACGGGTCTTGTTAGCTGAGGGAGCCACCTTGTATGTGGCTGTAGGTAGTGTGTAACCATTGTCCAGTGTAGGAACCACCTTGTATGTGGCTGTAGGTAGTGTGTAATCATTGTCCAGTGTAGGAACCACCTTGTATGTGGCTGTAGGTAGTGTGTAATTATTGTCCAGTGTAGGAACCACCTTGTATGTGGCTGTAGGTAGTGTGTAACCATTGTCCAGTGTAGGAACCACCTTGTATGTGTCTGTAGGTAGTGTGTAACCATTGTCCAGTGTAGGAACCACCTTGTATGTGGCTGTAGGTAGTGTGTAACCATTGTCCAGTGTAGGAACCACCTTGTATGTGTCTGTAGGTAGTGTCTAACCATTGTCCAGTGTAGGAACCACCTTGTATGTGGCTGTAGGTAGTGTGTAATCATTGTCCAGTGTAGGAACCACCTTGTATGTGTCTGTAGGTAGTGTGTAATCATTGTCCAGTGTAGGAACCACCTTGTATGTGGCTGTAGGTAGTGTGTAATCATTGTCCAGTGTAGGAACCACCTTGGATGTGGCTGTAGGTAGTGTGTAATCATTGTCCAGTGTAGGGAACCACCTTGTATGTGGCTGTAGGTAGTGTGTAATCATTGTCCAGTGTAGGAACCACCTTGTATGTGGCTGTAGGTAGTGTGTAATCATTGTCCAGTGTAGGAACCACCTTGTATGTGTCTGTAGGTAGTGTGTAACCATTGTCCAGTGTAGGAACCACCTTGTATGTGTCTGTAGGTAGTGTGTAATCATTGTCCAGTGTAGGAACCACCTTGAATGTGTCTGTAGGTAGTGTGTAATCATTGTCCAGTGTAGGAACCACCTTGTATGTGTCTGTAGCTAGTGTGTAACCATTGTCCAGTGTAGGAACCACCTTGTATGTGTCTGTAGGTAGTGTGTAACCATTGTCCAGTGTAGGAACCACCTTGTATGTGGCTGTAGGTAGTGTGTAATCATTGTCCAGTGTAGGAACCACCTTGTATGTGGCTGTAGGTAGTGTGTAACCATTGTCCAGTGTAGGAACCACCTTGTATGTGTCTGTAGGTAGTGTGTAACCATTGTCCAGTGTAGGAACCACCTTGTATGTGGCTGTAGGTAGTGTGTAACCATTGTCCAGTGTAGGAACCACCTTGTATGTGGCTGTAGGTAGTGTGTAACCATTGTCCAGTGTAGGAACCACCTTGTATGTGTCTGTAGGTAGTGTGTAACCATTGTCCAGTGTAGGAACCACCTTGTATGTGGCTGTAGGTAGTGTGTAACCATTGTCCAGTGTAGGAACCACCTTGTATGTGGCTGTAGGTAGTGTGTAACCATTGTCCAGTGTAGGAACCACCTTGTATGTGTCTGTAGGTAGTGTGTCACCATTGTCCAGTGTAGGAACCACCTTGTATGTGGCTGTAGGTAGTGTGTAACCATTGTCCAGTGTAGGAACCACCTTGGATGTGGCTGTAGGTAGTGTGTAACCATTGTCCAGTGTAGGAACCACCTTGTATGTGGCTGTAGGTAGTGTGTAACCATTGTCCAGTGTAGGAACCACCTTGTATGTGGCTGTAGGTAGTGTGTAACCATTGTCCAGTGCAGGAACCACCTTGGATGTGGCCGTAGGTAGTGTTGAACCATTATCTGGTGGAGGATCCATCTTGTCTGTGTCTGTGTCTGTGTCCATAGGTTGGGTTTAACCATTGTTTGGTGTGACAGTCCCTCTTAATAGCCTGAATTCAAAACATCATGTCTAGTCGCAATGTGCTGGTATAACATTGTTGTCACAATTTGCCCACAGCGATGTACAACACAACGATCTCAGCCAGCGAGGACTTCTTTGTGTGAGTATGATTCTGCATCTGGTGTAAGGCAATTCTGTTTGTTAAATGTTTCACAATCAAAGACTTAGTGCTATTCAGCTATCTTTAATGTCACCATGATACCGAATAAAGTTTTATTCTAGTAATTCTAAGCAACCTGAAAAACAGTTATTCAATTCCAATTAAAAGCCTTTATACACAAAATGCGTCACGGTGGAATTACGAGCGACATATTTGATAACGAAGGTACCGACACATACATTAATGGATACCGCTAGCAGTCTATCAAGCATGGTGGAATCTGTTTCCGAACACCCACACTTACGTTAAACATACATCACCCTGGATTCACCCACTGTCAGGGTCACAAACGGTCCCACTCCCATCACATGGTGTCATCTGAAACCGTGAAATCATGAACATCCACAGTCACAAAGAATAAAGGAACGCTTGTACATTCATATGTTCCCTTATTTATTTCTTGTCGGAAAATACTGATTCAGACATAATTCAGGGTAGTTCCGTTGACAAGAGGTGAGTGAGTATGGTTTTACTCTGCTTTTAGCAATATTCCTGCAATATCACGGCGGGGAACACCAGACATGGGCTTCACACATTGTACCCATGTGGGAAATCGAACCTGGGTCTTCGGCGTGACGAGCGAACGCTTTAACCACTAGGCTACCCCAACGCCCCCGATGACAATGAGACTTTGCCAGTAGGTTAATTTTAACAAGGTTATTGTTGATCAAAATTACAGATCGGGATTGTAGTCTGCTCTCATGCAAATTGTAAATAACACTGTCACCATAAACAACTGTTTTGACAGCCGTGGATTGTGAAGTGTAACCAATTTAGGTCAAGTGGGGTGGTGTAATAGTCAGTCTGAATGCGTAGTAGTGTCACTTGGGAGTTATTTCAAAATATCTGAAATGCCGATATTCATATAAGGCAGACGTACAGGCGTGCTTGACACTGGGTCAACACACCGTCACGTTCTGAACGCCTTTGGTCAGCCAAGGTCTGATGAACAGGCCATAGAATTGATACCAGACGTGTTGATCAGTTACTCAGCCATATAAAGGCTGTCGACACCGTTCCACAACACAGCAGGAAGGCAGGTTTATCCTGATGCAACAGGACGTGATGAGTTCGTGACTTCCATCACACTCAGAAATGACCTGCGGAACGCAAGCGGCGTCAATGTTTCTAATCAGACAGTGTGTAATCGTCTCCGTGAGGCTGGTTTTCCGTCACGGAGGGCATGCATTCGCATCCTATCGACCCGACATTACAGACAGGGACGTTTGGATTGGACTGAAGATCACGTCAATCGGACAGACCAAGATTCCAATAGATTTCAGATTTCTGGATTCGAACTACCTGAATATGACCACTATGGAGCTCAGTCTTGATTGGATCGGTAAGGCTAGAGGAAACGACTTCCACGTCCTACATCAACGATACAGGTGTGCGGCAATGAATGACATTCTAGATATTTACGTGAAACAGTATTCGTGAGCAACTGGAACGGACTTCATCCTTACGTATGATAACGCTGAGCCTCATCGTGCCTGGATCGTTGATGTTGGAGAGAGGGAGTGACCACTGGTTGCATGGAGTGGCCAGATCGGTCAATAGACTTCGCCCCGAACGAGTTGCAGGTCGCCCTCTCACGATGTCGTCAGGCAACTCAAGCGAAACTCGGCAATGCTCTTACTGAAGCGTGTAAAAATCTTCCTTTGGCAATCATCCAGACATTGGGAGCATGACCCGACAATAGAACGCATAGCCGCTAGTTATAATTGTTTCTTATCACAAATGCCGCCTTTCGCCATTTCAACAGATGCACACAGTTTGACATATTACTATATATTGAATATCATGTGATCGCTTTCTCAAATGTGTGTGTTTTGCAACAACCCGACAAGGGTATGGGTAATTAATTTAGAATTTGAATAATTTCTGTTACATTTTTTAATACATTTTTCAGTCACGGTCCTTCAATATATACATCGCACACACGTATCTGAATTTGTCATTCTTGTGACACACGGGGTTCCCGTATCACTTACTGCAAATAACCACGTATACTAGCATTTGTACTACAGCTGTCAGCATCACGACACCCGGAGTTCATGAAATTATACATTCTGCAAGCATCTATGCTTTATTTGGTATTTTCTAACAAAGTGAGTTACCAAAAACTACGTTTGGTGACATCTCTTTCACGATGTCTCATACCCTGACACCCGGTGTTTTAGGAACTACGTGCTGAAGATGTCTGACGACGGAATGGATAACATGGGTGGCCTAAACTGGCGTCTTAGTCTGTGCCTGCTGCTGGCGTGGTTTATTGTCTTCGGAGTACTGATCAAGGGAATCAAGTCACTGGGAAAGGTAGCTGCATATAGTATATGTTATACTGTTAACAAACTATTCTGAAAAAATAAAGTTTTACAGTTTCATCATGTCACTGTTATATGTGACAAGTAACAAACTGTGAGGTGATATCAGAGTCTCAATACTGCGAACACCAGGGACCACTGAAGAACGATTGAGTTATTTATGTACGATAAGAGTGGGTGTCGACATAAGTGTCACTAAAGGCCCCTTCGGGACTACGTTCCATCCTCTTCAGTGATGTATCAAAGTGAAGGAATTCAACCAGTCATCATGTTATAGCCACTCGTCATGTTCTAATAGCAGCAAATTCAATTTTGTTCTGTTCCCTGTCCTAGTTTGACGGTGGCTGGTGTGTTTTCCCCGTCGTTGCCTGAACGACACTGCTCTGCTCCCTGTCCTGTCCTGAATGAGACTGAGTTCCCTATCCAGCCCTGAAAGAGACTGTTCTGCTCCTTGTCGTCCTGTGACTGAGTGTTCCCTGTCCAGCTCTGAATTAGACTGCTCTGTTCCCTGTCCTGCCCTGTGACTGAGTGTTCCCTGTCCAGCCCTGAATGAGACTGCTCTGTTCCCTGTCCTGCCCTGTGACTGAGTGTACCCCGTCCAAGCCCTGAATGAGACTGCTCTGCTCCTTGTCCTGCCCTGTGACTGAGTGTTCCCTGTCCAGCCCTGAAAGAGGCTGCTCTGCTCCTTGTCCTGCCCTGTGACTGAGTGTTCCCCGTCCAGCCCTGAATGAGACTGCTCTGCTCCCTGTCCTGCCCTGTGACTGAGTGTTCCCTGTCCAGCCCTGAATGAGACTGCTCTGCTCCCTGTCCTGCCCTGTGACTGAGTGTTCCCCGTCCAGCCCTGAATGAGACTGCTCTGTTCCTTGTCCTGCCCTGTGACTGAGTGTTCCCTGTCCAGCCCTGAATGAGACTGCTCTGCTCCTTGTCCTGCCCTGTGACTGAGTGTTCCCCGTCCAGCCCTGAAAGAGACTGCTCTGCTCCTTTGTCCTGCCCTGTGACTGAGTGTTCCCTGTCCAGCCCTGAAAGAGGCTGCTCTGCTCCTTGTCCTGCCCTGTGACTGAGTGTTCCCCGTCCAGCCCTGAATGAGACTGCTCTGTTCCCTGTCCTGCCCTGTGACTGAGTGTCCCCTGTCCAGCCCTGAAAGAGGCTGCTCTGCCCCTTGTCATCCTGTGACTGAGTGTTCCCCGTCCAGCCCTGAATGAGACTGCTCTGTTCCCTGTCCTGCCCTGTGACTGAGTGTACCCCCGTCCAACCCCTGAATTAAACTGCTCTGCTCCTTGTCCTGCCCTGTGACTGAGTGTTCCCCGTCCAGCCCTGAATGAGACTGCTCTGTTCCCTGTCCTGCCCTGTGACTGAGTGTCCCCTGTCCAGCCCTGAAAGAGGCTGCTCTGCCCCTTGTCATCCTGTGACTGAGTGTTCCCCGTCCAGCCCTGAATGAGACTGCTCTGTTCCCTGTCCTGCCCTGTGACTGAGTGTACCCCGTCCAACCCTGAATTAAACTGCTCTGCTCCTTGTCCTGCCCTGTGACTGAGTGTTCCCTGTCCAGCCCTGAATCAGACTGCTCTGTTCCCTGTCCTGCCCTGTGACTGAGTGTACCCCTGTCCAACCCTGAATTAAACTGCTCTGCTCCTTGTCCTCCTGCCCTGTGACTGAGTGTTCCCTGTCCAGCCCTGAATCAGACTGCTCTGTTCCCTGTCCTGCCCCTGTGACTGAGTGTTCCCTGTCCAGCCCTGAATGAGACTGCTCTGTTCCCTGTCCTGCCCTGTGACTGAGTGTTCCCTGTCCAGCCCTGAATGAGACTGCTCTGCTCCTTGTCCTGCCCTGTGACTGAGTGTTCCCTGTCCAGCCCTGAATGAGACTGCTCTGCTCCTTGTCCTGCCCTGTGACTGAGTGTTCCCTGTCCAGCCCTGAATGAGACTGCTCTCTGCTCCTTGTCCTGCCCTGTGACTGAGTGTTCCCTGTCCAGCCCTGAAAGAGGCTGCTCTGCTCCCTGTCCTGCCCTGTGACTGAGTGTTCCCTGTCCAGCCCTGAATGAGACTGCTCTGCTCCCTGTCCTGCCCTGTGACTGAGTGTTCCCCTGTCCAGCCCTGAATGGGACTGCTCTGTTCCCTGTCCTGCCCTGTGACTGAGTGTCCCCTGTCCAGCCCCTGAAAGAGGCTGCTCTGCCCCTTGTCATCCTGTGACTGAGTGTTCCCCGTCCAGCCCTGAATGAGACTGCTCTGTTCCCTGTCCTGCCCTGTGACTGAGTGTACCCCGTCCAGCCCTGAATTAAACTGCTCTGCTCCTTGTCCTGCCCTGTGACTGAGTGTTCCCTGTCCAGCCCTGAATCAGACTGCTCTGTTCCCTGTCCTGCCCTGTGACTGAGTGTTCCCTGTCCAGCCCTGAATCAGACTGCTCTGTTCCCTGTCCTGCCCTGTGACTGAGTGTTCCCTGTCCAGCCCTGAAAGAGGCTGCTCTGCTCCCTGCCCTGCCCTGTGACTGAGTGTTCCCTGTCCAGCCCTGCATCAGACTGCTCTGTTCCGTACCCTGCCCTGTGACTGAGTGTTCCCTGTCCAGCCCTGCATCAGACTGCTCTGTTCCGTACCCTGCCCTGTGACTGAGTGTTCCCTGTCCAGCCCTGAATGAGTCTGCTCTACTCCCTGTCCCAGCCTAACTCAGACTCGTGACCTCACTTAATCTCCCTGAGACTTGATTCCCCTGCCCCAGCCTGACTGAGACCGGTGTATGCTGCAGGTCGTCTACTTCACCGCCACCTTCCCCTACCTGCTACTGACGGCGCTGCTTATCCGGGGCGCCACACTAGATGGGGCGTCTGATGGCATCCTGTACTATCTGACGCCCAAATGGGAACGGCTGGCCGACTCAGAGGTAATGCTGATGCTGTGCATTATAGGCTCGCAAAGCAGAATCGTTCCAAAATGTTCCAAACGTTGCGATCTATTGTTCCTAAAAACAACAGATGATCTGATTGATAAACAAACAAATATTAATAGATGATAATTGTTGGCATGTGCGTAGCTCTGGGATTTATTCATTTACATAATATATAGTATATCATAGTATATTACGGTAAACTGCTATTGGTTCATCTTCGTCCTCTGACCATGCTTGCTTCCAGGTGTGGAGTGACGCAGCCACTCAGGTGTTCTACTCCCTTAGTGCGTGCTCTGGGGCCTGGTCCTCATGGCCAGCTTCAACAAGTTCGACAACAATTGTCTGAGGTGTGTGTCAGGGCTATTGAGCGATGCCAGGATCCGCTGCGGGTTCAATCCCGTATTCGTCCTAATTAATTTCAACATGATTTCCCCATGAACGATGTAACTGTTCCACACGTCTAGGCCCTATATATGAGCCTCCCTACGTTCACTTGACAACCGTTTTCTGTCCCTCCCAGGGACGCCCTGATCGTTCCTCTAGTGGACTGTCTCACCAGCTTCTTCTCGGGGTTCGTGGTGTTCACTGTGCTGGGGTTCATGGCGTACAATAAACAGGTCACCGTAGCCGATGTTGCCGCTGGAGGTACGTGATGTTAGTGTCGATGCAGATGTTGATGTAGGTAAGACAGATTCACAACATCCAATACAGGTGTTTGCTTTACATCGGGGTAGGTGTTACGCAGGTGAACCAGGGTTCTTATTCTCGAAACGTTCGTAGCCCTAAGAATTCTTAACTTTGATCGTAGGCAAAGTGTCATGAATGGGCTAAAGAAGTTCGTAGGGCTACGAACGTTCGAGAATAGCTAGCCAGGTGTTCGACTATTCATTGTATGTAAGGTAGGATTGAGAAAAATACTCACTGTTGGTAAGGTAGGAGTTCGCTTAAGTTGAGAAAATAAGTAGTGTTGGCTGGGTAGGATTCGATGAAGGAGAGAAAAATGCTCACTTTTGGTTAGGTAGAAGTTCGCTCAATAGTTTTTAGAGTTTTTTTATATCTAAATTCATGTGCATCAAATAATCTCCACAATGTATACCTGTGTACGGAATAATATGCTTTAAGTAATAGAATGCTTTAACAAATTATGCATTAAACTTTCCACCTTTCGTTAAGATATGGCGCTGTGTGTCGAAACACTATATTTATAACATTTTACATATACCAGGTTAGCTTTAAACCTCACTCACTCACTAATATCATGAAAACATAATTCCGATGTGTCCCAGTCACTGCTAGTTATTGACTTCCAGACTTTATCCCTGACAGGTCCAGGGCTAGCATTCGTGGCCTACCCGGAAGCTCTGGCCAGCATGCCGGCACCCACCGTCTGGGCCATCCTGTTCTTCTTCATGATGGTTATCATAGGATTCAGCTCGCAGGTTAGAACTGACGCTAAAATAGGTAGAATCAAGTCTATAATGCATGATTCTTACCGTTCGGGGTGATCAGGGATGGTGGGGTAGGCTAGTGGTTAAAGCGTTCGCCCGTCCGGGTTCGAATCCCCATATGGGTACAATATGTAAAGCCCGTTTTTTGTGTCCCCCGCTTGAACTATAGACAACTGGTTTGCCTGGACGAGATTACATAAAGACGGTCATGACTCATATGTAATATGACTTCTATCAGGTGTGGGCAATATTCACTCACGCTACGGCTACAGCAAACAGCAATATTCACTCACGCTACAGGTACAACAAACAGCAACATTCACTCACGCTACAGCTACAACAAACAGCAACATTCACTCACGCTACAGCTACAACAAACAGCAATATTCACTCACGCTACAGGTACAACAAACAGCAACATTCACTCACGCTACAGCTACAACAAACAGCAACATTCACTCACGCTACAGCTACAACAAACAGCAATATTCACTCACGCTACAGCTACAACAAACAGCAACATTCACTCTCGCTACAGCTGCAACAAACAGCAACATTCACTCACGCTAAAGGTACAACAAACAGCAATATTCACTCACGCTACAGCTACAACAAACAGCAACATACACTCACGCTACAGCTACAACAAACAGCAATATTCACTCACGCTACAGCTACAACAAACAGCAATATTCACTCACGCTACAGGTACAGCAAACAGCAATATTCACCCATACTACAGATACAACAAACAGCAATATTCACTCACACTACAGCTACAACAAACAGCAATATTCACCAATACTACAGCTACAACAAACGGCAATATTCACTCACGCTACATATACAACAAACAGCAATATTCACTCACGCTACAGCTACAACAAACAGCAATATTCACTCACGCTACAGCTACAACAAACAGCAATATTCACTCACGCTACAGCTACAACAAACAGCAATATTCACCCATACTACAGCTACAACAAACAGCAATATTCACCAATACTACAGCTACAACAAACATCAATATTCACTCACGCTACAGATACAACAAACAGCAATATTCACTCACGCTACAGCTACAACAAACAGCAATATTCACTCACGCTACAGCTACAACAAGCAGCAATATTCACTCACGCTACAGGTACGACAAACAGCAATATTCACTCACGCTACAGCTACAACAAACAGCAATATTCACTCACGGTACAGCTACAACAAACAGCAATATTCACTCACGCTACAGCTACAACAAACAGCAATATTCACTCACGCTACAGCTACAACAAACAGCAATATTCACTCACGCTACAGGTACAGCAAACAGCAATATTCACCCATACTACAGATACAACAAACAGCAATATTCACTCACACTACAGCTACAACAAACAGCAATATTCACCAATACTACAGCTACAACAAACGGCAATATTCACTCACGCTACATATACAACAAACAGCAATATTCACTCACGCTACAGCTACAACAAACAGCAATATTCACTCACGCTACAGCTACAACAAACAGCAATATTCACTCACGCTACAGCTACAACAAACAGCAATATTCACCCATACTACAGCTACAACAAACAGCAATATTCACCAATACTACAGCTACAACAAACAGCAATATTCACCAATACTACAGCTACAACAAACAGCAATATTCACTCACGCTACAGCTACAACAAACAGATCACGCAACAAACAGCAATATTCACTCACGCTACAGCTCACAACAAACACGCTACAATATTCAATATTCACTCACGCTACAGCTACAACAAACAGCAATATTCACTCACGCTACAGGTACAACAAACAGCAATATTCACTCACGCTACAACAGGTACGCTACAACAAACATCAATATTCACTCACGGCATACAGCAATATTCAACAAACATCAATATTCACTCACGGTACAGCTACAACAAACAGCAATATTCACTCACGCTACAGCTACAACAAACAGCAATATTCACTCACGCTACAGGTACAACAAACAGCAATATTCACTGTCAGCAGCTACAGCTACAACTGCAGGTGACCAGACTGTAATTCCTGAACCTCACCATGTAAGACCATCGCCTATGTGTTTCAGTTCTCCATCATCGAAACAATCATCTCCTCCATCTCTGACGAGTACGACTGGATCCTCCGGAAAAGCTTCCGTAACTCAACCCTCTTCCGAATATCTCTGTGTGTCTGCTTCTACCTCATGGCTTTACCCATGACTACAAACGTGAGTACTGTCAAGATGCATGGCTTTACCCATGACTACAAACGTGAGTACTGTCAAGGTGCATGGTAAATGTGGTCCATAGTCCTCTTCCTTCTTGAGATCATATTTCACCCGCGTCCATGTTAACCGACATGAGTACTTCAAAACCACTTATACTGTGCGTTGGATAAAAAATAGCACTGTTTATATTGCTTACAGCGTTACTTTTCTTTATCCTGGGCAATGTATCAATGTTGAGTCGAATTTCGTTCTCAGCTCCCTTCGGAGTGTCCAACCCAAGGTTAACTGATACAATCTCATCCTATCGGGTACCCATTCACTGCTAGGCGGATGCAAAATCCGAACAAATCAGTTGCTAAAGCGATACATGTGTTTCTGTGTAGGATAGAACCGCTCCCCACAAAAAACCCAAAACAACAACAAAAAAACAAGACAAAACAAAAAAACTAAAATGGACCCCCCAAAAAAAACAAATATTGATCTTCAGTAACCCATGCTTGTCGTAAGAGGCGACTAACAGGGTCGGATGGTCAGGCTCGCTGTCTTGGTTGACACATGTCATCGGTTCCCAACTACGCAGATCGATGCTCATGCTGTTAAACAATGGATTGTCTGGTCCATACTCGATTATTTGCAGACCGCCGCCATATAGCTTGAATATTGCTGAGTGCGGCGTAAAACTAAACTCACTCCCTCCCTCCCAGGAGTCAAGTTGTCAGCCTTCCATTTATTCTCAACGCTGATCTGATCTGATTTATGCGCACCGTTCACAGTGCCAGGTGTTATTACCAAGCAGCCAGTATCAGACTAAAGGGCCTACGTGCGTATTCTCTAAACAAAAACCCTCCGAGATAATGAACTATTTTGAGAAACAGAACACATTTATAGGATATGGGAAATAATAAACAACAAATGTTTTAAGTTTTCGTGTTGTACATGTCACAAGAACTTACATCTGTGACAGAAAGTCTAACGAGTATGTCAGCATTTCTTATTATTGGCATTTTACTCCAAACTTATTTTATTTACCATTATTTTATTTAGCTGTCTTGCTAGTTCCGAATAAATGTCCTGTAAGGAAACTGTCCTCATGTGGGTACAATGTGTTAAGCCCATTTCCGGTGTCCCCCACCGTGATATTGTTGGAATATTGCTAGTAGCGGCGTAAAACTCAACTCACTCACTCACTCAAAATGTTCATGATCTATCTAGTTCACTTTTAATTTGTCGTTAAAAAGAATTGGAGATTTGTTTCTGTGTGGTTTTGTACACTCTATAGGGTTTACTTTCTGCAAAAAACAATGTTTCCAAATTTTCACTTTCTCTTAAAGTGAAAAAAACCCTACATTATAGTAACATGTTCCCTTCATGTATACACAGTAACTGTGTCTTAGGTACGTTGGTGTATACAAGTAATCCTTAACAGCATATATATTTTTCAATAGTGGAACTAGAAACAGAATAGCATTTAAAGGTGAAGAAAGGGTTGCACATTATTGAATATGGCGGCCATTTTGAAATCCAAGATGGCCGCCAATGGGATGTTTGGAAAAATTGGAAACATTGCTTTTTATGTTAAGTGTAGTGAGTGGTTTCAGAATATGCATGCTGTTGCTAATCTCCAATTTCTTTGAACGAAAATACATAATACAATGGACTAATCCCTAACATTTCTTGTTCAGTATATATTAATTATATCTATATTATGTATAATATACTCAGTTTTATAAGAAGTTTTACTGACTGTTGACGGTAATGGTTGCTGTTGATGTTGTAGGGTGGGGTGTACCTGTTGGAGCTATTAGACAGCTCCGTCGGCGGCTTCCCACTCCTGTTTGTTGGATTGGTGGAGTGTATTGCCATCAACTACATCTACGGTAAAAGCTTCTCTCTCCTCTTCGTAATTAATACCATTAATGCAAGCACTCACAGGCAGCACTGTCACTAGGTACTCTAAAAGAAACAGAATTAAAATGTGCTCATGCACCTATATCGACTCTCAAAGACAAATCAATATCTATTTCAATCCATAAAACGCCCACACACCCCACGTCCACAACTCACTCACCCACCAAACCCCTTTCACTTAACATTTAATACTGTTAACTTTTCTCCGAAATGACAGCCTGTACTTTTACCCCAAATACTATGTAGTATCATTTTCCTTAAAACAATCTTTTCAAGATCTATTTCCAAAGACAAACCCGTGTTTACTCTTAAAAATAAACTCCTTCAATAACTAATTCAATCTTCATCTGCCCGTCCTTAAAGTGAGAAAATATACCAGTTCATATTTAGACTATATGTCTAGGGAATTGTTTGTAAACATAATAGAATGAAATTCTCTGACAGTGTGGTGTCTACTGCAGGTTACAGTCGGTTCTCCGAGGACATCTCTATGATGCTGGGCAGACGTCCGTCTGTCTACTGGAGGTTCTGTTGGTGCTTCATGACCCCCGCCATGTTGTTTGTGAGTGTCTCCGTTAGCCTATGACCCGGCCATGTTGTTTGTGAGCGTCTGCGTTTGATCATGACCCCGGCCATGTTATTTGTGAGTGTCTCCGTTAGCCTATGACCCGGCCATGTTGTTTGTGAGTGTCTGCGTTTGATCATGACCCCGCTATGTTGTTTGTGAGTGTCTCCGTTAGCCTATGACCCCGCCATGTTGTTTGTGAGTGTCTCCGTTAGCCTATGACCCGACCATGTTGTTTGTGAGTGTCTGCGTTTGATCATGACCCCGCCATGTTGTTTGTGAGTGTCTGTGTTAGATTATGACCCGGCCATGTTGTTTGTGAGTGTCTGCGTTAGATTATGACCCCGCCATGTTGTTTGTGAGTGTCTGCGTTAGATTATGACCCCGCCATGTTGTTTGTGAGTGTCTCCGTTAGATTATGACCCCGCCATGTTGTTTGTGAGTGTCTGCGTCAGATTATGACCCTGCTATGTTGTTTGTGAGTGTCTGTGTTAGATTATGACCCCGCCATGTTGTTTGTGAGTGTCTGCGTTAGATTATGACCCCGCCATGTTGTTTGTGAGTGTCTCCGTTAGATTATGACCCCGCCATGTTGTTTGTGAGTGTCTGCGTTAGATTATGACCCCGCCATGTTGTTTGTGAGTGTCTGCGTTTGATCATGACCCCGCCATGTTGTTTGTGAGTGTCTGCGTTAGATTATGACCCCGCCATGTTGTTTGTGAGTGTCTGCGTTAGATTATGACCCCGCCATGTTGTTTGTGAGTGTCTGTGTTAGATTATGACCCCGCCATGTTGTTTGTGAGTGTCTGCGTTTGATCATGACCCCGCTATGTTGTTTGTGAGTGTCTCCGTTAGCCTATGACCCCGCCATGTTGTTTGTGAGTGTCTCCGTTAGCCTATGACCCGGCCATGTTGTTTGTGAGTGTCTGCGTTTGATCATGACCCCGCCATGTTGTTTGTGAGTGTCTGTGTTAGATTATGACCCCGCTATGTAGCGTTCAAGTCTATCCAGTACACCCTTTGTTACAGACAGTGGTTGTGTTCAAGTCTATCCAGTACACCCTTTGTTACAGACAGTGGTTGTGTTCAAGTCTATCCAGTACACCCTTTGTTACAGACAGTGGTAGTTTTCAAGTCTATTCAGTACACCCTATGTTACAGACAGTGGTAGTTTTCAAGTCTATTCAGTACACCCTATTTTACAGACAGTGGTTGTGTTCAAGTCTATCCAGTACACCCTATGTTACAGGCAGTGGTAGTGTTCAAGTCTATCCAGTACACCCTATGTTACAGACAGTGGTTGTGTTCAAGTCTATCCAGTACACCCTATGTTACCGACAGTGGTATTTTCAAGTCTATTGAGTACACCCTATGTTACAGGCAGTGGTAGTTTTCAAGTCTATTCAGTACACCCTATGTTACAGACAGTGTTTGTGTTGAAGTCTATTCAGTACACCCTATGTTACAGACAGTGTTTGTGTTCAAGTCTATTGAGTACACCCTATGTTACACACAGTGATAGTGTTCAAGTCTATCCAGTACACCCTATGTTACAGGCAGTGGTAGTGTTCAAGTCGATCCAGTACACCCTATATATTACAGACAGTGGTAGTGTTCAAGTCTATCCAGTACACCCTATGTTGCAGACAATGATAGTATTCAAGTCGATCCAGTACACCCTATGTTGCAGACAGTGGTAGTGTTCAAGTCGATCTACTACACCCTATGTTACAGACAGGGGTAGTGTTCAAGTCTATCCAGTACACCCTATATTGCAGACAGTGGTAGTGTTCAAGTCTATTGAGAACACCCTATGTTACAGACAGTGGTAGTGTTCAAGTCTGTCCAGTACACCCTATATTACAGACAGTGATAGTGTTCAAGTCTATCCAGTACACCCTATGTTACAGGCAGTGGTAGTGTTCAAGTCGATCCAGTACACCCTATATTACAGACAGTGGTAGTGTTCAAGTCTATCCAGTACACCCTATGTTGCAGACAATGATAGTATTCAAGTCGGTCCAGTACACCCTATGTTGCAGACAGTGGTAGTGTTCAAGTCTATCCACTACACCCTATGTTACAGACAGTGGTAGTGTTCAAGTCTATCCAGTACACCCTATGTTACAGACAGTGGTTGTGTTCAAGTCTATCCAGTACACCCTATGTTACAGACAGTGGTATTTTCAAGTCTATTGAGTACACCCTATGTTACAGGCAGTGGTAGTTTTCAAGTCTATTCAGTACACCCTATGTTACAGACAGTGTTTGTGTTGAAGTCTATTCAGTACACCCTATGTTACAGACAGTGGTATTTTTAAAGTCTATTCAGTACACCCTATGTTACAGACAGTGTTTGTGTTCAAGTCTATTGAGTACACCCTATGTTACACACAGTGATAGTGTTCAAGTCTATCCAGTACACCCTATGTTACAGGCAGTGGTAGTGTTCAAGTCGATCCAGTACACCCTATATTACAGACAGTGGTAGTGTTCAAGTCGATCTACTACACCCTATGTTACAGACAGGGGTAGTGTTCAAGTCTATCCAGTACACCCTATATTGCAGACAGTGGTAGTGTTCAAGTCTATTGAGTACACCCTATGTTACAGACAGTGGTAGTGTTCAAGTCTATCCAGTACACCCTATATTACAGACAGTGATAGTGTTCAAGTCTATCCAGTACACCCTATGTTACAGGCAGTGGTAGTGTTCAAGTCGATCCAGTACACCCTATATTACAGACAGTGGTAGTGTTCAAGTCTATCCAGTACACCCTATGTTGCAGACAATGATAGTATTCAAGTCGATCCAGTACACCCTATGTTGCAGACAGTGGTAGTGTTCAAGTCTATCCACTACACCCTAAATTACAGACAGTGGTAGTGTTCAAGTCTATCCAGTACACCCTATGTTACAGACAGTGGTAGTATTCAAGTCTATCCAGTACACCCTATGTTGCAGACAGTGGTAGTGTTCAAGTCTATCCAGTACACCCTATGTTACAGACAGTGGTTGTGTTCAAGTCTATCCAGTACACCCTATGTTACCGACAGTGGTATTTTCAAGTCTATTGAGTACACCCTATGTTACAGGCAGTGGTAGTTTTCAAGTCTATTCAGTACACCCTATGTTACAGACAGTGTTTGTGTTGAAGTCTATTCAGTACACCCTATGTTACAGACAGTGTTTGTGTTCAAGTCTATTGAGTACACCCTATGTTACAGACAGTGATAGTGTTCAAGTCTATCCAGTACACCCTATGTTACAGGCAGTGGTAGTGTTCAAGTCGATCCAGTACACCCTATATTACAGACAGTGGTAGTGTTCAAGTCTATCCAGTACACCCTATGTTACAGACAGTGATAGTATTCAAGTCGATCCAGTACACCCTATGTTGCAGACAGTGATAGTGTTCAAGGCGATCTACTACACCCTATGTTACAGACAGGGGTAGTGTTCAAGTCTATCCAGTACACCCTATATTGCAGACAGTGGTAGTGTTCAAGTCTATTGAGTACACCCTATGTTACAGACAGTGGTAGTGTTCAAGTCTATCCAGTACACCCTATATTACAGACAGTGATAGTGTTCAAGTCTATCCAGTACACCCTATGTTACAGGCAGTGGTAGTGTTCAAGTCGATCCAGTACACCCTATATTACAGACAGTGGTAGTGTTCAAGTCTATCCAGTACACCCTATGTTGCAGACAATGATAGTATTCAAGTCGGTCCAGTACACCCTATGTTGCAGACAGTGGTAGTGTTCAAGTCTATCCACTACACCCTATGTTACAGACAGTGGTAGTGTTCAAGTCTATCCAGTACACCCTATGTTACAGACAGTGGTTGTGTTCAAGTCTATCCAGTACACCCTATGTTACAGGCAGTGGTAGTGTTCAAGTCTATTGAGTACACCCTATGTTACAGGCACTGGTAGTTTTTCAAGTCTATTCAGTACACCCTATGTTACAGACAGTGTTTGTGTTGAAGTCTATTCAGTACACCCTATGTTACAGACAGTGGTATTTTTAAAGTCTATTCAGTACACCCTATGTTACAGACAGTGTTTGTGTTCAAGTCTATTGAGTACACCCTATGTTACACACAGTGATAGTGTTCAAGTCTATCCAGTACACCCTATGTTACAGGCAGTGGTAGTGTTCAAGTCGATCCAGTACACCCTATATTACAGACAGTGGTAGTGTTCAAGTCTATCCAGTACACCCTATGTTGCAGACAATGATAGTATTCAAGTCGATCCAGTACACCCTATGTTGCAGACAGTGGTAGTGTTCAAGTCGATCTACTACACCCTATGTTACAGACAGGGGTAGTGTTCAAGTCTATCCAGTACACCCTATATTGCAGACAGTGGTAGTGTTCAAGTCTATTGAGTACACCCTATGTTACAGACAGTGGTAGTGTTCAAGTCTGTCCAGTACACCCTATATTACAGACAGTGATAGTGTTCAAGTTTATCCAGTACACCCTATGTTACAGGCAGTGGTAGTGTTCAAGTCGATCCAGTACACCCTATATTACAGACAGTGGTAGTGTTCAAGTCTATCCAGTACACCCTATGTTGCAGACAATGATAGTATTCAAGTCGGTCCAGTACACCCTATGTTGCAGACAGTGGTAGTGTTCAAGTCTATCCACTACACCCTAAATTACAGACAGTGGTAGTGTTCAAGTCTATCCAGTACACCCTATGTTACAGACAGTGGTAGTATTCAAGTCTATCCAGTACACCCTATGTTGCAGACATCGGTAGTGTTCAAGTCTATCCAGTACAACCTATGTTACACACAGTGGTAGTGTTCAAGTCGATCCAGTACACCCTATGTTGCAGACAATGATAGTATTCAAGTCGATCCAGTACACCCTATGTTGCAGACAGTGGTAGTGTTCAAGTCGATCCACTACACCCTAAATTACAGACAGTGATAGTGTTCAAGTCTATCCAGTACACCCTATGTTACAGACAGTGATAGTGTTCAAGTCTATCCAGTACAAGCCACTGACGTATGGCGACTACATCTACCCGGAATGGGCGCAGGCTCTCGGTTGGCTGGTGGTTCTGTTTCCCATCTGCGCTATCCCTGGCTGGTTTCTCTACTATCTGCTTCGCAATGGCGGCTGGGATGTAAGTACCAACGTTACACACCTACACTATCGACTTCACGAGGACAAAGTCACGATATCTTAACCATCGACACATGGTCGCCTTCTTGATAATATTTGCCACTGAAACATATAATGTTGGGATGGTGGTGTAGCTTAGTGGTTATAGTGTTCGCTCGTCGCACACCGAAGACCCATGTTCGATTCCTCATTTCCCCATTTCCGGAGCTCCCCTCCGTGATATTGCTGGAATATTGCTAAAGGTGGCGTAAAACTAAATTCAATCAGTGAGTGAGTGAGTTTAGCTTTACGCCGCACTCAGCAATATTCAAGCTATATGGCGGCGGTCTGCAAATAATCGAGTCTGGACCAGACAATCCAGTGATCAACAGCATGAGCATCGATCTGTGCAATTGGGAACCGATGACATGTGTCAACCAAGCCAGCGATCCTGACCACCCGATCCCGTTAGTCGCTTCTTACGACAAGCATGGGTTACTGAAGACCAATATTCTAACCCGGACCTCCACGGGCCCACTCACTCATACATAAGGTTTGTTTGATTTTCTTTTGTTTAAAGCCACTCTAAGACAATATCCTGGACTGTACGGCGGTATCCTGTACATAATCGAGTGTGGTCCCGATTATCCAGTAATTGATATTAACGACTCCCGCTGTCGGAGAAAGAAGACCCGCTGTTCAGCAAGTTATCGAACCAGACAACCCGATCTATTTGTCGCTCCTCGCTGTGCCACAGAATCTCAGCTTCTCTGGTGCTGCTTAGCAGTGCTAAAATGTTATTATTTCAGCTGAAATGTTTTATCTATGAAGTTTGTGAAATATTATCCATTTCTGGTTCGCAGGGAAAATTCTTAATAAAGTTGTTGCGCATATGGTAAAATTGTTAAACTCGCAAAATAGTCAAAAGGTTGGATACCGTTACATAGGCTGATTCCCAATGCTTCCAAGAACTGTCTATCGCTTGTCCCAGCGGCTTAAACAGAGGCATACTGAACAGGAGGTCTACGATGACCTGAACAGCAAGCCACAACAGATGTGACTACATTTACACTAATTGCATGTATTTTAGTATTTTATTCTTATTCCATCTGTACGTTTTTTCGTTTTTACATTGGACATGTGTCAATATTTCAGTTGATTAGGCAGCTATCAACCCCACTTCCGGAGTGGGGTCCTGCCCTTGAGGAAAACCGGAAGTTCCGGTACGCAGGAACTCGTCAGCTTGCTACGATAGAGGTCCAGGTAGAGCCTGAAGCCGGGAAGGACTTAAGTCGAGAAATGAACGGCTATGATCCGAAGGCTGGTGGTCAGGACAAGTTGGACAATAGTGCTGGACTGGACAATCCGGGGTTTACTAAGGACGAGCCCCCTTCTTACCAGGAGTCATTTACCAAGATGTAGGTAATGTCCCACAGTGATGTCGGGAGCGCTCGACTTTCTGGATAGAGCTGAATGACGTTCTGGATAGTAGTTGAATAACACCAGACTTGCCTATCCTTACGATTTTGGCGTAAGGCTTACTATGTTTGGTTCTAAATTACGACCTTACGATCATACTAAAATTCCTTACGACTTCTACAAATACGTGGTAGAAGACTAGATATAGACATGCCCATGCTATTTACAGAGTCATTTACGGTACATACAGTATTGAAAACAGGAGTCGCATCAAAAACATTATAAATAAATAATCTTTGCATCTTACAGTGCGGTAAAGTTTATTTCAAAGTGAAAGACTGTAAAAAACGTCAATTAGATCGGCACCACATTTGACTATTATACGCTTTATTAAGATTTTAACCAGCTATGTTATTCCTTTATTTCTTGACGTTAACATGCCTTACTATCAAATGCACCTGCCTTACTATTTTTTAGCTGATCTTACTATTTTCTTTAAAAGGGGGTAGGCAAGTCTGTAACACTGACGTTACAGATGCCGCTTGCTGTTAAACAAGTCTCCGACAGAGGAATGAACAATAATATCAGTTCTGTTATTTGTGTTGACAAAATCTTCGACTAAATTAGAAACTTTCACAGTCAGTGCTTGTGTTAAGGTCTGATTGTTTTACTATTTTTGTGTTCAGAAAATCTTCGACCAATTAACGATGCAACACCGAATAATAGCTTTGGATTACGCGTGGTTCTGTTACATGTAATTTCGGTATGTTCAAAGAACGAGCTCAGAATAAAGTGTTCTATAAAGGTGATTAGTACTAAAGTTGGAGTATGATAGTAAGAAAATCGTAGAAATACATTTAACCAGATCTGTGAAAAAATGTGTCCACACCTGATTGTTTGATTAGTTAGACATTACTTCAGAGTTCCTGTGTCTGTGGAGGATCAAAGGATTCCGATTTGAAAAAACAATGGAATGGACAAAGTAATATTCTGATATGTACGTATTCTGTAAGGATGCATATGCTACTCATTCAAAAGGAAATGATATTCGTCCTCAACTTTATTTAAAGTATATCACAGACAAATTCGCTCTGTTTGAACCAATAGTTTAGCGAAAAACATCGACATCTCTCCAGAGCTGTTGGTATTTTTTTCCAGTTTCTTTTGTCAAAACGCAACATAATATTATCACATTTCAAGGAAGATCTATATGGATGCATATTTAGCAGTCTCGACTAATATGTATGAACCTTTAAGAAAGAATAAATTCTTACGTGTATGAAAAGTATCACATTCGTCATGTACCATGATATAAGTACCCTCTACACAGATTTACCTACATGTGTTTGCGTTCTGTTCTTTCTGTGCACAGACGACCCAACAGCTATGTAACAGCACCAGCATATCTTAAATGCGATCTATACTTCAACGGATGTCACACTGAACGTTAAGAATCTTTGCGATCTGATTTACGTTGTAAAAGCCATTTGGCCACTGAACCTGTAGGGTAATATCTTGCGAAAATAGTAACAGCTGGGGCGATGGGGTAGCTTTGTGGTTAAGCGCTCGCTCGTTTCTCGGAAGGCTCGGGTTCGATTCCCACATGGTTACAATGTATCAAGTCCATTTCTGGATTCCCCGCAGTGATATTGCTGGAATATTGCTAAAAGCGACGTAAAACTAGTAGCAGCTGCTGGAAGAACTCATGAACTCTAAATTCATAAAAAATAGTTGTCACTGGCCATTTCTAATCAGGTACATATACGGAGCGTTTGAAGTTGGCCTATGAGCTATAAGACAACAAACCAGCAAGCCATTAATCAACTCACACGATCCCGTCTGTATATGATCATTTATTTGTTTCGCTAAAAATGATAATGGAACATTTTAGAAAGTGTTAATACTGAAAGGCTGAATGTAGTTCTACTATCGATGTATCATGTTGTATCTTCAGCTGTTACTAGCTACATCTTTGTCGTGACAGTATCTGAGTAAGACGGTGGTTTGTCGTGTCCCTGGCTGCCTGGGGTGTCGTTGTCCTGGAACGCTGGATTGTCCTTCCCGGTGTCCCCCTGGAGGATTCGCTAGCATAGCGCCCTGTCCGGTTCTCCGGTAGTGACGGCCCCCACTCGGGCAGCGGGGAGGAGAGTCCCTTTAAGAGCTGTAACAGCAGGGGAATAGTACAGTAAACTAAGTTTAAAGCGGACACGCTTATAACGGACTGATTGGTATAGCGAAATTGTTTGGTCCCGGTCCCATGGTGTATTTATTAGTCCAAATACGTGAAACGAACTATGTTTATAGCAAACTAAACTTAGTAGTTCTTCGAGTTTGTTTGTTTGTTTATTAACGCCGCACTCAGCAATATTCAAGCTACATGTATATGGTGGCGATCTGTAAATAATCGAGTCTAGACCAGACAATCCAGTGATCAACAGCATAAGCATCAATCTGCGCAGTTAGTGGACGTATCAACCAAGTCAGCGAACCTGACCACCCGATCTCGTTAGTTGCCTTTTACGACAAGCATGGGTTGCTGAAGACCAAATCTAACCCCAGTCCCTTCGGGTTTACTGTATTCTGTTCAGCTTGTCACATGGACCGTGCATGCATAGTGTAGGATGTAATTGTAGTTTGATTGTACTAAGCTATGGTCCCAGGCCAAATGCTAGAAAAGTCCCAATCTTTTAGGATCTCCCGGCAGCAGTAAAAGTGGTATCCTGTAATTATAATGACACCTCAAAGCCTCCAGAAATTCTTCTCGATATGGAACTAGCCACAGAGTGTATCAGGCTACCGAAAACAAACAAGGTTTACCCCGCTGCTGGACCAACACAGTCCACTTGTCCACTACCAACTGCATGAATATTAACCCTTGACTAACGGAGAGTGACAAGCATTGGTGTCCAACATGGTTAAGATTTGCAGTGTGGGTGATAAGGCCGGCTGTATCATATTACCTGATCTCTACATATGACCCATTTAGCGAAACGGTAGCTGACAAAAAAGGGTAGCTGGCATATATCTTATTGAACTGATTTAGTTAGGTTTAGTAATGTATGCTCTGAAAACGAATTTGTCTAAATGAAAATATAACGAATTGCATGTTTTCAACAATCTTGTTGCAGTTATGAAAGTCTATGTGTCCATACGTCTATATGATGTGGTGGTGGTGGTGGAATTGGGTTTAACGTCGTGCTTGAGAATATTTCGCTCATATGACGACGTGCATGCGTGTGTATGTGTATATACGGCTGCTTGTACTAGCCCAGACTTAAGCTGGTTTTATAGTGCCAGCCCACTGAGATACCATGCCGCAGTGAAGCATGAATACCCCACTCAGACACATTATACTGACTCCGAACCGACCAGTCCTTGTTGTACCCATTAATGCCGAGCGCCAGGCAGGGACCAACAGGTACCATATTTTAACGTCTTTTGGTATGACGCAGTCGGGGATCGAACCCACGACCTTCCGCACTCCGGGCGGACGCTCTAACCACTACACCACGGAGGCGGTCCTATATGATGTAGCACTGGAAGTAGCCTAGTAGTTAAAGTGTTCGCTCGTTACGCCCATACCCCCCATGGGTACATGGTGTGAAGCCCTCTGTGATATTGCGTAAGTATTCTAAAAGCGGGGGGCGGTGGGGTAGCCTAGTGGTTAAAGCGTTGGCTCGTCACGCCGAAGACCCGGGTTCGATTCCCCACATGGGCACAATGTGTTAAGCCCATTTCTGGTGTCCCCCGCCGTGATATTGCTGGAATATTGCTAAAAGCGGCGTAAAACTAAACTCAGTCAGTCAGTCTAAAAGCGGGGTTAACCAATATTCACTAACATTACACCGCAAAGCAAGGTGGTTGGGTAAAATAAAGAATTCAACGCTCCTGGCGATTTTTCAGAACAACATATTTCATGAGGCGTGAAAAGTTAAATAGTGACAATGACGACACCTGGTGAATCTGATGGATGGAAAGCCCTCCTATAATTGGGTGTATCAGACCCGTGAAGATCCGGGTTAGAAGTGGTCCATTTAAGCCGATATATTGATGGCATACTGTTGAGTAAATTGCCTATTGTTACCATTTCTATTCCCGCCATTCCCCCTGAGTACTCACTCAGACTTTATTAGTTTTACGCCGCTTTTTGCAATATTCCAGCAATATCACAGCGGGGGGACACAAAAAATGGGCTTCACACATTGTACCCATGTTTGGACTAGAACCTGGATCATTTGGGGAAGCGAACGCGAACGCTTTAACCACAGGCTACCCCACTGCCCAAATTTCTCCTGAAGATCCGGGGTAGAATTGGTCTTCAGCAACCAATGTATGTCGTAAGAGGTGACTAACGGGATCGGGTGGCCAGGCTCGCTGACTTGGTTGACACATGTCATCTGTTCCTATTTGCGTTGATCGATGCTCATGATGTTGATTACTGTATTGTCTGGTCCAGACTCGATTATTTGCAGACCGCCGCCATATAGCTGGAATATTGCTGAGTGCGGCGTCCAACCGTCCAACCTCGTGTTATTATAGGTTATGCCCAACGTCGGAAGGTAAACGACAGCATGTTTGATGTGGGAAAATCGACAGATACACGACAGTAAGAAACGATTTTAAATAACTGTTAATACAATGGAGAGATAGTTGGATTAGCTTGTACTATCATACTTACATCCAAGCCGCCATTACGGAGGAAGTGGAACAAGAACCAGCCGGGGATAGCGCTCAAGGGGAAGAGAGCCACAAGCCAGTAGAGGCCCTGCGCCCAGTCTGGGTAGATGTAACTACCAGACGCCATAGGACTGTACTGGATAGACTTGAACACTATCACTGTCTGCAACATAGGGTGTACTCAATAGACTTGAACACTACCACTGTCTGTAACATAGGGTGTACTCAATAGACTTGAACACTATCACTGTCTGCAACATAGGGTGTACTCAATAGACTTGAACACTACCACTGTCTGTAGCATAGGGTGTACTGGATCGACTTGAACACTATCACTATCTGTAGCATAGGGTGTACTGGATAGACTTGAATACTACCACTGTCTGTAACATAGGGTGTACTCAATAGACTTGAACACTATCACTGTCTGCAACATAGGGTGTACTCAATAGACTTGAACACTACCACTGTCTGTAGCATAGGGTGTACTGGATCGACTTGAACACTACCACTGTCTGTAACATAGGGTGTACTGGATAGACTTGAATACTATCACTGTCTGTAACATAGAGTGTACTGGATCGACTTGAACACTATCACTGTCTGGAACATAGGGTGTACTGGATAGACTTGAACACTATCACTGTCTGCAACATAGGGTGTACTCAATAGACGTTAACACTACCACTGTCGGTAGCATAGGGTGTACTGGATCGACTTGAACACTACCACTGTCTGTAGCATAGGGTGTACTGGATCGACTTGAACACTACCACTGCCTGTAACATAGGGTGTACTGGATAGACTTGAATACTATCACTGTCTGTAACATAGAGTGTACTGGATAGACTTGAACACTATCACTGTCTGTAGCATAGGGTGTACTCAATAGACTTGAACACTACCACTGTCTGTAGCATAGGGTGTACTGGATAGACTTGAACACTATCACTGTCTGCAACATAGGGTGTACTCAATAGACGTTAACACTACCACTGTCTGCAACATGTGAACCAGTTATAATTCACTTTGAAGAACAAAGTAGAAAATGTTCGACATCCAAACCGGCGTTTCCAGACCGACATACACGAGATGAGCGGAGTTCCAGTTCATCTAACACCTCATCTCTGACAAAAAGCATCAAGGGAATCAGAGTCAACTCAAACTCAGAAACAAACACCATGACGGGAACCGGATTCTAATAACGCAGACACTCACAAAAACCATTACGGGGGCATAGTCTAACACACACGCAACCAGCATGGCGGGAACTCTGACACTTACAAACAACATAGCGGGGTCATGATCAAACGCAGACACTCACAAACAACATGGCGGGGCCATAATCAAACGCAGACACTCACACACAATATGACCGGGGTTATATGCTAACGGAGACACTCACAAACAACATAGCAGGGTCATGATCAAACGCAGACACTCACAAACAACATGGCGGGGTCATAGGCTAACGGAGACACTCACAAACAACATAGCGGGATTATGATCAAACGCAGACACTCACAGACAACATGGCGGGGTCATAATCAAACGCAGACACTCACAAACAACACAGCGGGGGTCATGATCAAACGCACACTCCGGCACAGCGATGACTTAACATAACATCACTGCCACAGGCTAATTTGCATATCACGTGACCGGACTTTTCTCTTGTTTGTAATCAAACGCGCATATTCATAATAAGAAGAGACTGGACTCACGAAAGCTTTTCGGCGCTCACTTCACAATGTTTTACATTGTTACATATATATTCTTCCACAACTGCGACAGTAAGGTCTATGACAGTACATATTTAGATATCAAAACTGGCTGCATCGTTTGCTCTCCATCAGCTTCGATGACACCACGTGGAGCCGTACAACCTATGTAAACAAAGGATCGCTACGCAAATCGAAATACTGTTACATGTTTTTGGATATTTTCTCAGTGAAACTAAACCATTCTATTAAATATGTTTAGTTAGATGTGTAGACTCGTCAAAAATAAAAGAGTAAAAGAAATCTGTACATAATATTGAATGGACATTGCAAGATGTGACGAATCGTCACATATTTCTGGCCTGTGGCAGAGGTAATATGCTGGCTTGCCGCATCGAACTCTGGGTAGGAGAGTGGATCAAACGCAGACACTCACAAACAACATGGCGGGGTCATAGGCTAACGGAGACACTCACAAACAAAATGGCCGGGGTCATGAAGCACCAACAGAACCTCCAGTAGACAGACGGACGTCTGCCCAGCATCATGGAGATGTCCTCGGAGAACCGACTGTAACCTGCAGCAAGAATATATTGGCAACTCAAATAGCAGATCACTTCAAAGTTAACGCCTCGTAAAAATATTTTATCCATTGTATTCAATTCTGCATTTATATTTTAAATATAATTTGCAATCCATCCGAGTGATACTTCATTCTAACAGCATCCACAGATTGTGTTTGTCACACTTCATCTTGATGCGTGCCACACGGTGGGGTAGCCTAATGGTTAAAGCGTTGGCTCGTCACGCTGAAGACCCGGGTTCGAATCCCCACAATGTGTGAAGCCCATTTCTGGTGTCCCCCGCCGTGATGTTGCTGGAATATTGCTAAAAAGCGGCGTAAAACCAAACTCAGGCAACTCAGTGCCACACAATACCTGTTGTTGTTTAACACGGCGGACTTACCATATATGTAGTTGAGGGCGATACACTCGAGGAGACCCACAAACAACAGAGGGAAGCCGCTGACAGCAGTGTCTATCAGGTCCAGGAGATATATACCCCCCTTGTAATTACAACACAACATTCAGGTGACAGGCAAGGGAGATAATGACAATGATGCATTTCCGTAGAAAACCTACTTGGCAAACAATGACGGTTTCATGTTTGACAATCAATAAGGACATATGATGAGAATGTGAGAGATAAAACTACATGAACATAATATTTGTGGGTTTTGCATCAGAAAAGAAGACACTAAACGCCAAAAGAAACGTTACCCTCCTTCCTTAATGACGGAGGTACCTATCTACGTAACAGCTGGCGTTGTGATGCGTGGACGTCCATTTCTTGGTCTGTCTACGGTGACCCCTCAAAGCAGAATTTTATTTCAACCTTTCATTTGGACATCTAAATCACTGTTATTGGTTTATTTCGGCATGGACGAAATAGGACAATTTAACTCTTCTGAAAAAGATGCAGTTCACCTAAATATACTCATGCTAACCCCCCTTCCCACCCCATCCCCACATGAACCCCTCTCAAATTAAAAAATTGAAGGGGGAATATTGGCATGAGTATATGAATGCATTTGAGAATTTTATTTCGTGATTTGCATAAAGCTGTGTTGTTAAGCTTTCTTCTAAACTCATACCTTCTAACATATCTTTGATAGTTTTGAAGTAATTCATAAAGGTAGGAGGGTAACGTTTCTTTTGGCGCTTAGTGTAGAGCATGATAAAGCTGCTATTACATGTAGAAGGACAATTTCACTCTGTTACATGCAGACTCCTTAAGGAAACGTTATTCTTTGTCCAGATGCAGCTACTCTCCTCAGACGCCTTTGCTCGATGCAAGCACTCTTCAGTAGGATGTTTGTGCTGGATGCAAAAGTATGTTAGGGAGCATTTCCCTCTAATTATTCTCAGACACTTTTAGAAGCAATGTCCCTGGCAAGATCCAGATGCTCTTAGGATAGCAGGTTCACGATGTAGGCTCTATCTGGGGGAAAATTTACCTCCCGCAAGTAGCAGACGCTATCCTCTGAGGCAGAGTTCCTCGCCAGATACAGAAATTCTTACGCTCTGCTCGATGGTAAAGGCAACTTTGAAAGAATCCCTCTAACTAGCTTCACTCTTCTTGAAGGCAATGTCCCATCTCTCAGTGCGGATATTTTAGGGAGTTTCCTGTCTAGATTCAGTCTTTGGTAGCGTCCCTTCGCAGGACGCAGACATATATTTCGTGAGCAGTGTCCGTTCACTGCATGCAGACACTATTCGGTGGGCTACGTCACCTTTGTTGAATGCAGAGGTTCTGCCAGTGGGAAGAGGTCAGTGGACCACATTTACGATGCACATTGACAGTACTCACGTTTGTAGTCATGGGTAAAGCCATGCATCTTGACAGTACTCACGTTTGTAGTCATGGGTAAAGCCATGCATCTTGACACTACTCACGTTTGTAGTCATGGGTAAAGCCATGCATCTTGACACTACTCACGTTTGTAGTCATGGGTAAAGCCATGCACCTTGACAGTACTCACGTTTGTAGTCATGGGTAAAGCCATGCATCTTGACACTACTCACGTTTGTAGTCATGGGTAAAGCCATGCACCTTGACAGTACTCACGTTTGTAGTCATGGGTAAAGCCATGCATCTTGACAGTACTCTTGACGTTTGTAGTCATGGGTAAAGCCATGCACCTTGACAGTACTCACGTTTGTAGTCATGGGTAAAGCCATGCATCTTGACAGTACTCACGTTTGTAGTCATGGGTAAAGCCATGCATCTTGACAGTACTCACGTTTGTAGTCATGGGTAAAGCCATGCATCTTGACAGTACTCACGTTTGTAGTCATGGGTAAAGCCATGCATCTTGACAGTACTCACGTGTGTGTAGTCATGGGTAAAGCCATGCATCTCGGCAGTACTCACGTGTGTAGTCATGGGTAAAGCCATGCATCTTGACGGCAGTACTCACGTGTGTAGTCATGGGTAAAGCCATGCATCTTGACAGTACTCACGTTTGTAGTCATGGGTAAAGCCATGCATCTTGACAGTACTCACGTTTGTAGTCATGGGTAAAGCCATGCATCTTGACAGTACTCACGTTTGTAGTCATGGGTAAAGCCATGCATCTTGACAGTACTCACGTGTGTAGTCATGGGTAAAGCCATGCATCTTGACAGTACTCACGTGTGTAGTCATGGGTAAAGCCATGCACCTTGACAGTACTCACGTTTGTAGTCATGGGTAAAGCCATGAGGTAGAAGGCAACACACAGGGATATCCGGAAGTACGTGGAGTTACGGAAGTTCTTCCGGAGGATCCAGTCGTACTCGTCAGAGATGGAGGAGATGACCGTCTCTATGATGGAGAACTGAAACGAGGAGATGTTGAGGATGACGCCAAGAACTCAAGGATTGTTTGATTGTTTGTTGTTTAACGCCGCACTCAGCAATATTCAAATAATCGACTCTTGACCAGCATGAGCATCGATCTACGTAAACGGGATGCGATGTCAACCAAGTCAGCGAGCCTGACCACCCGTTCCCGTCAATCGCCTCTTAGAACAAGCCTGGGTTGCTGAAGACAAGTCTAACCCGGATCTCCACGGGTCTTAACGCATGTACTTGGGTGCGATCAAGCAATACCGCATTGAGCCGTCATCGGTTACTGTGACGTACAATGCTGATGACATCACTAATCTGCTACTAAATCTGGTTAGATTTAGTTTTTACACATGGAAACTAGAAACATGTGTAGTATGCTCTTGTGTACTGTATAACAAAGAATAGTCTGGCCCTGAACTATTTTAACGCCCAAGAACACGACATGTGGGGAAAGAACACTCGTCATTACTATTCAAAGACCCGAATTTAGCGCTACCATGGTGTTTCATTTGGAATTGGTAAAACTTAAAATCAACTGATGCCTCAAACTGAAAATCATCGGACAGGGCTAACTGACGGTTTGTTCCAAATAATTTCCATACACGGATACGTTCGCAAAGCAATGTTTGCAACACAATGTAACAAAATCACGTTATATTTTCAGTGTGTGGTTATCAGTTATCGCAAGAACTACCGGTAGGATTTGTATCTATTTATTTATATTTACTTGCATCAGTTTAGTCACATGACTTGTAAATTAGTATAAAAGTGCATTGTGGGGTCATGCTGAAACATGGAAACACGTTACCCGTGAAGGTCCGGGTTAGAATTGATCTTCAGTAACCCATGCTTGTCAACCCAGGCGGCTAACGGGATCGGGTGGTTGGGCTCGCTGACTTGGTTGACGCGTGTCATCGGTTCCCGATTGTGCAGATCGATGCTCATGCTGTTGATCACTGGATTGTCTGGTCCAAACTCGATTGTTTACAGACAGCCGCAATATAGCTGTAATTTTGCTGAGTGTGGCGTAAAACTAAACACACTCACTCACTCATGGAAACACGTAAGTTCTTTCTGGATGGCTACTGTTAGTTACTACTTTGTTTCTACAGTAATATTAAGATACCGTGTCAACTGCAAGTGAAATAAGAGCTCACAGAGTTGTTAACACTATATGATGTAACCGACGTGAATTATCGGCTTTTGGCGTCGCCTTGGGACTATCTTGGTAAAGGAAGAGCAACAGCGGTCGTTTTGCTTGACTGTAGTATGTTGGTAAATACCCCACGCTGTGTCACAGGTGCACATGTAATTATAACAACCTTTTTCCATTGTTGAAAGTTCAAACCTATGACTACTGACACACTTTAAACATGAGAATGACGTCACGCTATTGTTCCTGTAGTAAATTATCTGTTACGAATTGAAACAGCAATTACTTTCTACAATGCAAATGTTTAGTGATTCTAAGCAGGGGTATTACGAATGCATTGGCTACACCGATCAGGCAACGCATAATACAAGTGGAGTGCTGAT
Organism: Haliotis rubra; assembly: GCF_003918875.1. Classification (NCBI taxonomy): domain Eukaryota; kingdom Metazoa; phylum Mollusca; class Gastropoda; order Lepetellida; family Haliotidae; genus Haliotis; species Haliotis rubra. Next base: position 100,316 of record NW_025767510.1, read on the forward strand.
GTAGGGGCTTCTGCAAATTGAAGCACGGATATCGAAACACATTTACAGATACTCATGGGTTACGAATGGACTGCGTGAAATATATAAACAGCATGTTTGTGTTGTGTCAGTGCTCATCTATTTTTGGTTTTTCTTGTATTGTTTTTATCTAATGATTGTTATTTTGATACTGTAATTTAATTTAACAAATGTTCAATTACGAATGTAATGCAACGCTATCCTGAGCCAACATTGTGGCAGTACGGACACAGTGGTTGTATATATATGTTGGGGACAAGCCCCTGCATAGGAGATGATTGACATGGGAGAAGATGGACATAGGAGATGATTGACATGGGAGATGATTGACATGGGAGATGCTTGACATGGGAGATGATTGACACAGGATAATGCTTGACATGGGAGATGATGGGCGTAGGAGATGATTGACACGGGAGATGATGGGCATAGATGATTGACATGGGAGATGATGGGCATAGGAGATGATTGACATGGGAGATGATGGGCATAGGAGATGATTGACATAGGAGATGATGGGCATAGGAGATGATTGACATGGAGATGATTGGCATAGGAGATGATTGACATGGGAGATGATTGACATAGAGATGATTGATGATGGAGATGATTGACATGGGGAGATGATTGAAATGATTGACATGGGAGATGATTGGCATTGGAGATGATTGACATGGGAGATGATGGACATAGGGATGATTGATGATTGACATAGGAGATGATGCATATGGGGGATGATTGACATGGGAGATGATGGACATAGGAGATGATTGACATGGAGATGATGATGGCATAGGAGATGATTGACATGGGAGATGATGGGCATAGATGATTGAGATGATTGACATGATTGATAGATGATTGACATGCATAGGGAGATGATTGACATGAGAGATGATGGGCATAGGAGATGATTGACATGAGAGATGATGATATAGGAGCTGATTGACATGGAAGATGATGGGCATAGAAGATGATTGACATTGGGGTGATTGACATGCTAGATCATTGATATTGGAGATGATTGACTTTGGAGATGATAGACTTGGGAGATGATGGACATAGGAGAAGATTGACTTCGGAGATGATGGACATAGGATGTGGCATTTTATCGCAGAATAAAGGACTGTTGGAGCCTTTGACGGTTTATTATCTAGGCTTCTCAGAACATTGTCTTTAAACTGAAAGTGCTGATGTTAAATAGAACCACATTCTCGCGTCTTGTGATAGATAAGATGTCAACATTGGTCGATAACAGTTTCAAACCCATAAAAACCTTAAGTGAGATTCTCTATTTCTCATCTCATGTGATGACCACGTCTCGTCCAAGTCCTCTTCCTGGTCCACGTCCTCCTTCTCTTCCTCGTTCTCTTCCACGTCCTCATCCGTGTTAACGTCCGCGTCTTCGTCCACGTCCTCGTTCTCGTCCACGTCCATGTCCACGTCCATGTCCATCCTCGTCCACGTCCTCGCCCACGTCCATGTCCACGTCCGCGTCCACGTTAACGTCCTCGTTCTCGCCCTCGTCCTCGTCCAAGTCCTTATCCTCGTTTACATTCACGTTCCACGTCCTACCGTCCACATTGCCATAAAGAAAGACTACAACTGACCTGAGAGCTGAATCCTATGATGAGCATCATGAAGAAGAACAAGATGGCCCACACGGTGGGTGCCGGCATGCTGGCCAGAGCCTCCGGGTAGGCGATGAAGGCCAGGCCTGGACCTTAACACAGGATCACAGGCACAATCACAGAGTTACTTATCCCGCTATTTTATAAACATGTTTGTGTCTCCGAAACGTTAAGAATTGCGTTAATAACATCATCATGTTTAAAATCTAAACACGATGAGGATCTAAATATGCTCACAAACAAAACGTGTTTAGAATCAAACATTTCACCTTGGGACTTTCAAACAGTGCTGTCATGGTGGATATTAACACAAATATGACCATACAAATTAGGACATGCTCAGAAATATAGTAAGATTTCCAAAATTGCAAGAGATATTTGATTTTAGTGATAATTGTATGATAATTATGAACGATTTGAGAACACATTAGAACCGGCAGTGGAATATGATAGCGTGTGTTATCACGACAAGATTTTGCAGACATAAAACGTTATTGCATTAATGTTTCGTAACGTCACGTCTAATAGTAGTATTTACATTATGATTTCCATATTTTCTTAATAGTGTGTTTAACAAATAGTGTGTTTCACAACAAACAACCATTTCATCATGTATCAACCTTCAGCGTCATCAACAACAACACCTACCTCCAGCAGCAACATCGGCTACGCTGACCTGCCTGTTGTACGCCATGAAGCCCAGCACAGTGAACACCACGAATCCAGAGAAGAAGCTGGTGAGGCAGTCCACGAGAGGAACTATCAGGGCGTCCCTGGGCCACAACACGAGAGAAGGTTTACGATTTACTGTCATACGTAATTGTTAGACGTCTATAATTGTAGAAAAGCATTTTACCTGAGACAGAAGTTGTCGAACTTATTGAAGCTGGCCATGAGAACAAGGCCCCCAGAACATGCACTAAGGGAGTAGAACACCTGAGTAGCTGCGTCACTCCACACCTGGAAGCAAGCATGGTCAGAAGATGAAGATGGACCAGTAGCTTACATTCCTTGATTGTTGTTTAACGCTGCACTCAGCAGTATTCCAGCTATATGGCGGCGGTCTGTTATAATCGAGTTTGGACCAGACAATCCAGTGATCAACACCATAAGCATCGTTCTACGCAATTGGGATACGATGACATGTGTCCCTCAAGTCAGCGAGCCTGACCAACCGATCCTGTTTGTCGCCTCTTACGACAAGCATGGGTTACTGAAGATCAATTCTAACCCGGATCTTCACGGGTACGATAGCTTACACTTTACACTATTGATACCCTCAATCGACTGGTGTTTCTAAAACTAAATATAGCATCGTAAGCAACACGTATTTTCTTATGACGGTTCGAACTTATGATGGACTAACACTCAGACGCCTTGCAACAGAAGGTTTGGTATCTCCAGCGTGCATTCTTTCAGTGGCGATGTTCAGTGTCGCAGCGTCAAGACGTGGCGTATTGATTTGACCTTGAAACGCCTTCTAAACGAATGCCGATTTTCGAAACTAATCTGGATTTTTATAGCCAGACAGTGCATGCTCTTTGCTGCACAATTTCAAGTTGCGTTGTGGTGATGTTATTTTAATCCTTGTAAGAAATCTCATCAAAATCAACATTTTCAGGTAAAGTCGATTTTGTACTTGTGTAAAATCACGTTATCAACACGTTTGATACATATTTTGACGATTGTTTAAACACAATTGGTAATTAATAGATTTTTAAAAATACAAAACGCCTATGCGTTTCTTTTCTTGATAGTATAATATGTCATTCAATGTGACAGCCATCAAGGCTGAACGAAATGGAGAGAGTTGAATATAGTTAATTACTGACATCTTGAAAATTGAAAGGTCGCGATTAAAATTGTATGGAATGAATCACACAATTATGGGTCGTGAACCACCCGACGCTTCACGAAGCTCGTTTAAACTCTAAAGTTAACTACCCTCCAATCCGCCACACACGTGTAATGGAGATAAAGACCTATCCTTCTGCATACTTATTCCTTAGTTAAGTGAACCTTCACTGACCTAGAACCTCAGTTTGTTATTTTCTACATTTTGCAAAATACCCTTTTCGTACATTGCTTTACATTGGCTATTGATTCATACCTTACAACGAATATATATACTACCCATCAAAAGTTTAGACTCACTCACTATAAAGCACTCACTATATGTTATGTATAAATATGTGGTTACGTCGAAGATGAATTTGTACACCTACTTTGGGGAACCAACTGCAAACCTTATGCAGATGAATTGCACGAGGATCATGTATCAAATTGCTGAAATGCATGTGCAAATATCGTGTATGTGAGTGAGTGAGTGAGTGAGTTTAGTTTTACTCAGCAATATCCCAGCTATATGGCGGCGGTCTGTCAATAATCGAGTCTGGACCAGACAATCCAGTGATCAACAGCATGAGCATCGATCTGCGCAATTGGGAACCGATGACATGTGTCAACCAAGTCAGCGAAACTGACCACCCGATCCCGTTAGTCGCCTCTTACGACAAGCATAGTCGCCTTTTATGGCAAGCACATGGGTTGCTGAAGACCTATTCTACCCCGGATCTTCACGGGTCTCGTGTATGTGAACAGCTGCGTTTTGGTGTGAAATTTTGTTAAGAATTCACCACTTTTCACCGAGTTTCATCATTTATTGAACTCATGACAATATTCTTTTCAACGTTACGAATTTGTTTTACGATACATCAGTTCATGTGTAAACAGTAGGCCTACAACAGTACCCTTAAACTGTAAAGAATATTTTGCAAAATCTAGTTTAGATCAGTTGACTGAAGTAAGTGGCTACATTTACACTAGTGAGTCTAAACTTTTCATGGGGATTATACCATCGAAAAACATTAGCGATCATAAATATGTTAGGGGATAATGTTTTACAGCGGACAAAGAGCACATCATTTCATAAAACATGTCCTCAGGTTCCATGATCCCTAACTATTTTATCAGTATACAAATGGTACGGATACATTGATGGTATCACTGGTCACTTGTGAGGGAGACCGAAGGGGTTGTGAGGGAGACTAATTGCAATCTGTATGCACGGACACAGGCGGAATTAGAACAGGAACACTACACCACCTTCTGTAATCGTTCTGACCGCACAGTCCTGATTTCAATACCCGGCGATAAACAACGCCTTACCACAGGGATGAATGAATGTTCTGTAACGCCGCAGTGCTAATATTCAGTTCGTGGTAAAGATATATGAACAACAATCCCTGCCTTCAGTATAGACGAACCTGTATGTTTCTTTATGTTTCTTTCATTAATGAATGAGACCCTCAATCACAGTCAACTAACGATATCTTGTTTATGGACCTACAGCGTTGTGGTACGAGAGACACTGAGGCCATTTGCAGTGCCACTTGGTTTTGACAGGTGGTCCACCATTCACACGGTTGTCACACTCCGGTTCTGATAATATCATGATTGGCTGGCTGGTTTGTTGTTTAACGCCGCACTCAGCAATATATGGCGGCGGTCTGTAAATAATCGAGTCTGGACCAGACAATCCAGTGATCAACAACATGAGCATCGATCCAAATGCTGCATTATTTTCAAATGCGGCTGAAAAATACAGTCGTTCGTTCAAGAAGGCCATCTAAACAACCCTTGAATCTGCATCTATCACACTCGTCTTACAGTATGTTCCTTACATATCATGAGCAGTATATCCAGTTTATGAAAATATTCACCTCTGAGTCGGCCAGCCTGCTCCAGTTAGGTGTCAGGTAGAACTTGATGCCATCAGACGCCCCATCTAGTGTGGCGCCCCGGATAAGCAGCGCCGTCAGTAGCAGGTAGGGGAAGGTGGCGGTGAAGTAGACAACCTGCAACATGCACCGGTCTCAGTCAGGCTGGGGCAGGGGAATCAAGTCTCAGGGAGATTAGGTGAGGAAACGATTGTCTGAGTTAAGTTGGGACAGGGAAACGCCGGTCTCATTCAAGGCAGGACAAGGAACACACCAGGAATAGTGATTCTAGAATAGGGAATCCTCCAGCGAAACCAGCTTCAGGAGCACACCAGTCACTGTGACGCCAAAATCAGGAAACCACAGTCACAGTGACGCCAAGATCAGGAGACCACCAAAGTGACGCCAAAATCAGGAGACCACCAGTCACACTGACGGCAAGATCAGGAGACCACCAGTCACAGTGACATCAAGATCACGAGACCGCCAAAGTGACGCCAAGATCAGGAGCACACCAAAGTGACGCCAAGATCAGGAGCACACCAGTCACAGTGAAGCTAAGATCAGGAGCACACAAAAGTGATGCCAAGATCAGGAGCACACCAGTCACAGTGACGCCAAGACCAGGAGCACACCAAAGTGACGCCAAGACCAGGAGCACACCAGTCACAGTGACGCCAAGACCAGGAGCACACCAAAGTGACGCCAAGACCAAGAGACCACAAGTCACAGTGACGCCAAGACCAGGAGCACACCATAGTGACGCCAAGATCAGGAGCACACCAAAGTGACGCCAAGATCAGGAGCACACCAAAGTGACGCCAAGACCAGGAGCACACCAAAGTGACGCCAAGATCAGGAGCACACCAATGACAGTGACGCCAAGATCAAGAGCACACTAATCACAGTGACGCCAAGATCAGGAGCACACTAATCACAGTGACGCCAAGATCAGGAGCACACTAATCACAGTGACGCCAAGATCAGGAGCACACTAATCACAGTGACGCCAAGATCAGGAGCACACTAATCACAGTGACGCCAAGATCAGGAGCACACTAATCACAGTGACGCCAAGATCAGGAGCACACTAATCACAGTGACGCCAAGATCAGGAGCACACCAATCACAGTGACACCAAGAAACAATACAATGATGGTCTCAGTAACATCCAGTAAATCGAAATGTGACACTCACCTTCCCTAGCGATTTGATTCCCTTGATGAGCACGCCGAAGACAACAAACCACGCCAGTAGCAGGCACAGACTTAGACGCCAGTTGAGAGCACCCATGTTCTCCATCCCATCAGACATCTTCAGCACGTAGTTCCTGAAACACCAGGTGCCAAGGCACAAGACATTCATTAGAAAGAAAACACCTGCAGCATGTGCTTTCTGGGAACACCAGGTGTCTCTCGGAGTAGTATTAATGCTGAGTAAACGCTGCAACATTTACTTAGGAGATAAACATCAGGTGTTGGCCAATTTCTGGGTGTTATTGAGTATTTGAAGAACGGGAATTCATTTGGAACCGACGGCGGTTCAAAATCTCAAAATTGAGACATCCAATACGCTTCATTTCTGCAAAATGCCATCAGCACTTGGTCAGGTGCCAGAAACAGAAACAACTTCAGATGTTCAACATAAGCTGGTGTACACGAGCTGCAGCAAGTACCTGTAACCTGCATGTGCCCGAGTGATACCGACATGGCGCTGAACGCACCGATAACCCGCCACTCTGTACAATGTTACTTACAGAAAGTAGTCCTCACTGGGTGATATCGTGGTGTTGTACATGGCTGCAACAATAACAACATCAACGATAACTACATTCGTTTAAACAGCATCCTTGCCTCTGAAATACAAACACTTGTTATATCTCATCCTCGTTTATCAATCGTTTACAGTAACAAACTATACAGCTGCGTAGCTGCGTAGCTACGGGACATAGGTTGTTTATAAGAACAGGCTACAGATTTCAGAATTCTGAATGATAGTAAAATCCGTAGCAGGCGGTTCATCTTTGAAACCCGTGATGTACTTTGCATAGTCAACAGTTTAAATTGATTGTTGTTGTTTTACGCCGCACAATATCCCAGCTACGGTGGCAGTCTGTAAATAATCGAGTCTGGACCAGACAATCCAGTGATCAACAGCATAAGCATCGATCTGCGCAATGGGGATATGATGACATGTCTCAACCAAGTCAGCGAGCCTGACCACCCGATCCCGTTAGTCTCTTCTTACGACAAACATGGGTTACTGAAGATCAATTCTAACCCGGATCTTCACGGGTATCACCTATTCAAAGTGAACACTCACTGCCGTTGGAAATGGTGCCATTGGTATGGTTTGTAATCACATTACTGTCAACGATGCAGTTGGGGCTGTTCCAGTCACTGTTGCAGTGTGACCAGGGCAGCGTTCCTTGCATCGAGGAGAAGAAGTAGAAGAAGCAGTAGCCGATGATGACGTTGTAGTAGAGGCCGATAAGACCCGACACGATCACCATGCTGTAGCCGAGCCCTGTAGTAAAGGACGTTACATTTACATTACACTCAAGTGAAGAACGATATCCTCGCTAATAAATGTTTCTGGGGACCAGTTTCTAGTTCGCATCCCCACTAAAGCAAATGGAGCACATGTCCAAGGAATGTTGTTCATGATATGCCACTGTTCGCCCTGCATTAGAGGGGTACCCGGTAGGATGAGACAGAAACCTTCTATCAGCTCACAAGCAGCTTAGCTTGAATACTCTCACCAGTTGACTAAGGTACAGCGATCCGCTGATTGGATAAAAGTGGTGCCTGCTCTGATTCAGTGTTTCAAATTGTCCACCCATACCACATGAAATGTGGTTAACCATTACAGTGGAGACTTGTTCAAGCTCAAATTCAATTTCCTGGTTTCAAATACTGAATAGACCCTAATATTAAATCAAACAATGTGTATCTCCAAATGGACACGTGACCACGCACGATTCAAGCGTGTAAGTTTTAAGAAATTATCCTACCTTTAAAAAGAGGGTTGATCTTCCAGATGGTGATGGGTCCAAGACTGGCGAACTGGCCGAAGGACAGCTCCATGAAGAACAGAGGCATCCCCACAAACAGCTGCATGATCCAGTAGGGGATGAGGAAGGCACCTGTGTCAGATTTATTCAGGAATCCTTCATATACACCCATCGTAAACAATCTAATTAAGAATTTCAATCGGAGCGGTGTGGTAGCTAGTGGTTAAAGCGTTCGTACGTCACGCCGAAGACCACGGGGTCGATTCCCCACATGGGTACAATGTCTCAAGTCCATTTCTGGTGTCCCCAGACCCACTATTGCTGGAATAATGCTAAAAGCGGCGTAAACCTAAACTCACTCACAAACAACACACCATGAATTCAACCATTTTCAAGTTTCCATCGTGATATCTTTCTGTCAGCAGTTTAAAAGTAAAGGCCTATAGGATGTCTGTATTTTACCTCCACCATTCTTGAAGGCCAGGTAGGGGAACCTCCACACGTTACCGAGGCCCACGGCGTAGCCGACACAGGTGAGGATGAACTCTAGCTTGCCGCCCCAGTTGCCGCGTTCCATCATTTCCTTCTCTGGTGGAGCATCAACCCCACCATTTTCCAAAGAGGCCTCATCTTTTGATGCTTGATCCGACTTCTGGAATTTTCAGTTTCATGAAGAACTGTACCGTAAATAGGTTCTAATGAACAGGACCCTTATATACTCATGGAAACAAATAAGGTGAGGTGAGGTGAAATTGGGTTTTACGTCGTGCTTAAGAATAATTCGCTCATATGACGACGTGCATGCGTGTGTATGTGTATGTGCGGCTGCTTGTACTAGCCCAGACTTAAGCTGGTTTTACAGTGCTAGCCCACTGAGATACCATGCCGCAGTGAAGCATGAATACCCCATTCAGACACATTATACTGACTCCGAGCCGACCAGTCCTTGTTGTACCCATTAATGCCATTTAAACAGCCTAAAAATTCACTAAAACGCGACACGCGACAATGCGACATATAAAATGTCGCATTGTCGCGTCGTTTTAGTATGGCTTCTTTTACACATCTTAGATAGGGCGACGCGCGACAACGCGACATATTTTGACCTTGAAAATTGTCGCTATGTCGCGTGTCACACCACGGAGGAATAGAAAAATATTATTCAAAACGCGACACGCGACACGCGACATCGCGACAATGCGACAAATAGGCGAAATGTCGCGTTGTCGCGATGTCGCGTGTCGCGTTTTGGTTTATTTTGCCTCACTTTACTTGTTTTTGACAACGCGACAATGCGACAACGCGACAATGTCCCTTCTAGGATTCCATAGTTCCCATATTTGTTTCCATGAATATATTTGTAGAAGTCACGAAAAAACCCACCGTATTTGATAATAAAATCATCTTGCATTTATACAAGTAGCAGAGAATTAGGAATGTTGATCTCAATGTTGGAATGGACTTCAAAGTATAATCTTATAATTATAGTCTTAATACATATTCAACACCCGTGAAGGTCCGGGTTAGAATGAACCTTCAGTAACCCATGCTTGTCGTACTAACGGGATCGGGTGGTCAGGCTCGCTGACGTGGTTGACACATGTCATCGGTTCCCATTTGCGCAGATCGATGCTCATGCTGGTGATCACTGGATTGTCTGGTCTAGACTCGATTATTTGCAGACCGCCGCCATATAACTGGAATATTGCAGAGTGCGGCGTAAAACTAAACTCACTTACTCACATATTCAACAACAGCGTTGGTATGACGTGTCAGTTACGCCATGCGTTCTACTAAACTAAGGGGACAGTCCGAATTGCTGCAGGTTTACCATCTGTGTAACACGGGCGAGATACGTACAGAAGACTATTCAATATAAGACGTATATGGGAATCAAATCCTGGAGCATAGGATCCTGGCACAACTGGGAGAAGTAACTGGAGAGTCCCAAAATATTGCTAGCGTTGAAATGTAACTACCTACAAATAATGATGGACTTATGATTTGAATCCAACTGTCGTTGAGTGTGCACATTTACAATACCGTGGCGTAATAAAAATGAAACTTTACATCATGTATGAATAGCAGGGACGATGGAGTAGCCTAGTGGTTAAAGCGTTCGCTCGTCACGCTGAAGACCTGGGTTCGATTCCCTACATGGGTACAATGTGTGAAGCCCAATTGCTTGAATATTGCTGAAAGCGGCGTAAAACCATACTCACTCACTCACTATGAACAGCACAATCACTAATGCAAGTGAGGAGAAATAACTAAAATGTCTCCAAGACACCGCCTCAGTGTATAGAGAAAATGGCGGATTATGGTTTACGATGGCGATAGGTGGATGATGCAGTGACGTCAATATGCCAATTTGCCCTGTTTGACAAATCAAAAAGTGTAATTTCTCGACTGTGGGACAAGTACCTCAAAGCGTGACGGTACATTGGCGCCAGGGCCTAATCAAAACGACACCTCGAGACAGTCTCATTGCATTACTTGCTCTATGCGATGCAAATCGGTTTCAGCTATCAATAGAATACTGTGCAATAACAGCATGGCGAAGGTCAACATCTACCGTTAGCCATCGGCTCTATGCATGACATCGAGGAGTTACTTGAAAAGTCTGACACTTACCATTGCTCCCAAGTATCACACTTCACAAGCAAACTGACTGGGTATTGTCAATGGACTTTGGACTGACCAGCGACATTTTGACGAAATTTTACTTCTCGCCGTTGTTCCTCATGTTTCAATCATATCCTCAGAATTTGTTCCTGCAGGAATGTCAGATCACCTCTTGCCCAGGCCACCACCTAGTATCTGGGACGAGAAGGCACACGGACATGGAACTGTCCGCTAAGTCTCCCCGACACGCCACCATCAGATTCTCAGAACATCAGATTCTCAGAGATGTTCTCAGGCAGATAGCGCAAAACGGAGACGCTGTACCCTCTATCGTGGTGCAGCTGAGGGCAACTCTCAGGATGGTTGATTGGTTATCAACGCCGCACTCAGCAATATTCCAGCTATATGGCGACGGTCTGTAACTAATCCAGTCTGGACCAGACAATCCAGTGATCAGCATCATGAGCATCGATCTACGCAATGGGGATACGATGACATCTGTCAACCAAGTCAGCGACCCTGACCAACCGATCCCGTTAGACGCCTCTTACGACAAGCATGGGTTGCTGAAGACCAATTCTAACCCGGATCTTCAGGAGGAATTGGCAGTGGGGTAGCCTAATGGTTAAAGTGTTCGCTTCCCCACATGATCCGGGTTCGATTCCCTACATGGGTACAATATGTGAAACCCATTTCTTCTGTCTCCCGCGGTGATATATTGCTGGAATATTGCAAAAGGCGGCGTAAAACTAATAAAGTCTGAGTGAGTACTCAGGGGGAATGGCGGGAATAGAAATGGTAACAATACGCAAGGTACTCAACGGTATGCCATCAAGACATCGTGCATGTATCGGCTTAAATGGTGGACACAATAGATATTAATCAAACCTCTTATTGTTTGTCGGTGGATCTGTTATGGATTCCAGGCATGACTAAACAGGTTGTGTATACACCATGTACTTTAGCAAGAACTATATTATCCACGTGCCTCTCCTCGCAGAGTTCAGGGCAGCATGGCTTTCCATCAGGCTTTGCCTACTAATCGAGCCGACAGTTGTATAATTGGCTGATCGTGTTTCGTCGCTCCACGACATGCAACGTTGTTGTCACTACCAACGTTAACCCCATGTCACCTCACCTGACTTCTTGCTATCAACCACTAGTTTGCCTGGTCCACAGTAGAGACTGCCGTGATGTAGCTGGATTATTGCTGCATGCGACATAACACATCATTCACTCAATCCCAACGTACCTCCATTGTCGGTGACTGTGCTCTCACCTGGGCAGACTTCAGCTGTGTCTACACCTGAGGGTCTTATACGTGTAGCTGAGTAGTACAATTACCATAATGTGTGACTCTGCATATATATTGTTCAGATGATGATGAATACATGATGCATGGGTCCACTTATCTGTTTGTTTTCATCACACGTGACTGGTTAGTGTATAAATTCATATGGAATTCATGCACCAGTACGTCTCTCTCTACCAATTCCTCTGTGGCTGACTTTAGAGCCTGCCCGGGTATTAGTACATTTCACAGCTGCGCCAGTTTCAGCATGTCTGAGGTGGTCAGATGCCACGGTTTCACTGATGTTAACACTGGACACATGCAGGGTGTCTGGATTGCCTCGGTGTCAGTATTTCAGGGCTGCACTGGTATCGGCAAGTTTAAGGCAGCACTCGTGGCAGCATGTCATTAATGGAAGCCACTGGGGCCAACACGACAGGTTGCACTGGTACAAACATGTCAGGCTGCACTGAAGCCAACATGGCAGGTTAAACTGGGGCCAACATGGCAGGTTAAACTGGGGCCAACATGGCAGGTTAAACTGGGGCCAACATTTCACGTTGCACTGGTACAAACATGTCAAATAGCCTCATATTCTTTTCAAAAGCTTGAGTGTGTTAAAAGTACTGTGCCTAATGACAGTGGTCGCAGTAGCTATTTGTTGAGTCTTAATAATAATAATAATAATACACTTCTGATATCTGATGTACAAATAAGTGACTTTTAATAAATTAAACAATATACGAATGCATAAAAGGTATATAATATTCCATATAGCATAAAGGAAAGAGTATGGTTGGAAATAATATCTGAGAATTCTTAATGTGGAGCTCATGTGTAGTATAGGAGTTATCAAGATCTAGCATATATACCATTGGCTGTAGGTCAAGGTCAAGTATATGGTGGCGTGTCAATGACAGGTCAGGATGGAGCCTAGACGCATTAGTCTACTCAGTTGTGCCTGGCGTCATCTAAAATGTAGATTAAGGAACGTCGATTTACTCCCCGAAGCTGGTTACCATGGTTACCCTACTTTGATATAGTATGACCAGAAATTATTGAGAATTTAGGAATATGTTTAATTGGATTTCTAGTATAAACAACCTTGACCAGCTATCAAGTGCTTGGTTTCATTCAAGAAAGACAACAACAAATGGATATGGCATTGAGCACCAGGGAGGCGCAGGTAGGCCCATAAAATTGACTGTCGGTGACAGGATGGGGCTTGGTATTCTTGTTTCTAAAAAGAAACGAAGGAGTTTAGAAAACTTAAGGCTGGATATGATTGATAGAGGAACTGTGGCTGTCCGTAAGGAGACAATTAGAACTGAGCTGCATGCAATGGGTTGGCAGAAAAGTCGAGGAGTTCCATGACCGATCATGAAACCTGAACAAAAGGAGCGAAGGTTGAACTGGTGCTTACAGCATAGAAATTTTAACTGGAACAATGTGATGTGTGGCTGTTTCCTAATACACTGAAATACTGGACCAAACAAACTGAAAAACCTTTGTATCAGCGCCCAAAGTACAGTCCGAAATTTAACGTGTGGGGTGGCATATCTGTGTTAGGGACAACGCCCCTCTGTGTATTGGAAGGGAATATGAACAGTGAGCGGTACACAGATATTCTCGAGGGACATTTACTTCCATCTGCTCACATGTTCTATGGAAATGTTTGGATTTTCCAGCAGGACAACGACCCAAAACATCGTTCAAGCATTCACAGGCCTGGTTTCGGACCCAAAATATGACATTATTAGATTGGCCAAGCTATAGCCCTGACCTAAATCCAATTGAAAATGTTTGGGGACTTATGAAGGAAACTGTCAATAAGAAAAATCTGACAAATATTGCTGAAATGAAAAAGGGTGGTCCGATATTGGGACAGCATGGACCACGACTTTCTAACTTCTTTGATCAGTAGTATGCCCCGCCGCATTGAAGCCTGCATTGCTGCCCATGGTGACTTGACAAAATACTAACTGTTCACCTGTCTTTGAATCTGGAGTTATGTTCTGCTAATATTCACATTTAATACGTGAGTAATGAGTGAAAAAAATATATAATTTACAATCTTTAAATTCTCAATAATTTCTGGTTGTACTGTAAATAGTGATGGTAGTAGTGGAAATAGCAGTGAAGTCACACCCGTGAAGATCCAGGTTAGAAATAATATTTAACAACCCATGCTTAGCATTAGAGGCGACTAACAGGATTGGATGGTCAGGCTCGCTGACTTGGTTGACACATGAGTAGATCGATGCTCATGTTGTTGATCACTGGCTTGTCTGGTCCAGACTCGAGTACGTACAGACGGCTACTGTATAGCTCGGGCGGCGTTAAGCAACAAACTAGCAAAACAAAGTGAAATCAGCAGAGTCTTTCGTCACACTTAATCCAGACATCTAGGATTATTCATGACGACCAACACATTACCCATGACACAAAGGAACCAGTGTGCCACCGCATGTAGATGTGTTGGCTGGAACACGGCGCCAGGTCACCTCATGAATTGTAGACCCATGCACAAATAACACTGACTGACTGACTGAGTTTGGTTTTACGCCGCTTTTAGCAATATTCCAGCAACACCACGGCGGGGGACACCAGAAATGGGCTTCACACATTGTGCCCATGTGGGGATTCGAACCCGGGTCTTCGGCGTGACGAGCCAACGCTTTAACCACTAGGCTACCTCACCGCCCCTGCACAAATAACAACCTTATATAAGTGAGTGAGTGAGTGAATGAGGTTTTTCGCCGCTTTTAGCAATATTCCAGCAATATCACGGCGGGGACACCAGAAATGGGCTTCACACATTGTACCCATGTGGGGAAAAAGACAGAAAGAAACACAGAGGAAACTTTGAAAAGGTTTAATGTGTTGAATTAAATGAACATATTTTATTGAATATGATTGATACAAGGATGAAACTTAGCATGGTGGTAGCCACATGTTCTGTAGACATAATGACAATACTGATTGTCCTGTCACAAAATACGTCCACGAGGGGGGTTCCGATCAGTACCTGGTGTGATCATCGTGTGCTGTTACCACTGCTCTACACGTCCTTGACACAGACTGGAGAAGTTTTCGGATTCTGCCCTGCGGAATTCTCGAGTCCACCTGTAATCGCGCCGGTCAGTTGTGCAAGTGTCTGTGACGTAGGTAAACGTGCACGTCTGGCGAGTTCCCACACATGCTCTACTGGGTTCAGATCACATTGGAAGGTCATGGGAAGACATTGACTCTGAAGGGCGTCAACAGCGACACGGGCTGTGTCTTATACCTGTAACGTTATCACGTTTAAAGACCTCTCTATGTGGGCTGATAATCTGCAAAAGGTGACGTTGCAGGATTCATGTACCCCATGTAAGTAGCGCCATGTCCGCTATCCAAGTACAGAGAAACAAGGGAGTTAATGGCCTCAGCAAACGCTGCCATCGCGACAGATTCTCAATGAACAGACATTATGTCCAATTTTGGTTACGATAGCAGGGGATATCAATTCTCCAATATTTTGCAAATCAAAAATCGCAATCTCAACATCCAATACTCTGGCCTACTTAGTTTGCTCAAGGCATGTCGATATCTTGAATGGTTTTGGAGTTATCGCCCTAGGAAGTTGGTGAATTTTTTTCTAAGACGATTTTCATAGGGTTAAAAGAAAGGTCACAACTCTGCGAAAAATGAATGGATTCCATTTTCATACATTTTAAACGCTTGTTCTGAAGTTGTCTTTGGTGGCTGAAGAATTTCTGTTCTTGGTCATATGTCAAAAGTCACGTGATGCGGCGGCCATATTGCATTGAAGATGTTTAAAGGAAATTTGCAGTTTTTGTGGGGTAGGCATTTTTCGCAATCCATAACTATAGCTTCCGTCAAACGGATGGGGTTGCAATGAAGCATGGACTTTGATGATCTAAACAAAACGACACCGAGGCCAGATGTTTCATTAAACTAATTGCACAATACAAAAGATTCAAATCTGCTCCTGTTTTCAATAGAGAATTCCGCACATGTACAGGAAAGTGTATGTTAACAAGAAAGAAAACCTAACTACTCCATAGGGGCTCGAACCCAGGACTGGAACCCGTCCCTGTCACCCCGCTGATGAAGCTGACGACGTGTACCAGTGTATGACGCGCGAAACAAATGGAAGCCGTGTATGTGTCAGATGTCTGTGGCCTACATCTTTAGTCAACGACAACCAAAACAACTTTCATCCTAATCAGAGCTTATGGAAGGCCATGTAATACGAGAAGTGTTCATGCCTGCTGGATGCTCCGCAGATTAATGTACACTGAAATGTTCTCGTTGTGTGTGTAAACCAATACTAATAGCCTATTGTCAATATGGCAAACATCACATTTACATAATGGAAGCCATTCTGTGAAGGCAAACTACGGTAGCAACGATGCGCAACTCCTCGCTGCATTTAAGCCACACGAAAACCTTAAATGTATAGAATATTATCTAAAAGCAGTGATTTAAGTTTTAGTAATATTCCAGCAACGCGGGGAACACCAGAAATGGGCTTTACACATTGTACCCATGTGGGGAATCGAACCCGGGTCTTAGGTGTGACAAGCGAACACTTTAACCACTAGGCTACCCCGCCGCCCCTGTATATTTTAAATAAAAGGTGACATACATGTACGCCCATCTTGACATTTTACGACACCAATTATGTTATTCTGTGTGTCAACCGGCTGAACGACCTTTCACAAGACCAATCAGAGCTTACCTGATCACGAAAGTGACTGTCGGAATATGTTCAAGCAACGTCGAAAAGGAAGTTAACACGAGGTGTTACGACGTAAATTGTAATAAAAACGTACATTGTAATACTTGCAGCAAATTGTAATAAACTTGACGTAAAATTGTAATAAAAACGTAAATTGTAATAAAAATGGACGTAAATTGTAATAAAAATTGACGTAAATTGTAATAATTTTTGTTGCGGTAAAATGTAATAAATATTTACGTAAATTGTAATAACAGTTTTAATCACTCGTAAATACGCGTGTGTTTCATACATCATATAAGCTTGTTAGGGCGATAACTCAAGAAAGAAATGATCGATTCTGTTCAAATTGGGTACCAAGGTATATTGGCTAGCTTCACCGACACAAGTGAAATTGAGTGAACTTGAGATAATTTGCAAGGTCCCAGCAAAATTCTGAGGGTTTTGCGAATATAAAGATTGTTAGCGCGATAACCCAAGATAGAATTGACAAATCTTAGCTAAATGACGAAAATGATATTCGTCCTGACATATAATCGATATAAAATCTCTAACTGTCCTCTGTATCATGTCTTTTCGCAAATATCTGTTGAGGTTTTGATATGTATACATATAAAGTGGGGGTGGGGCTGGGTTTCTAACGGGTATATCAAATCAAATCAAATCAAATTAGACGTTTGTATAGCGCTACATATCCAGTGTCCTGCTCATGTGCGCTTAGTCGAATATTCGTTTGAAGAGGATGGTTTTGAGACAAGATCGGAAACTGTTGATATTTTCCGATTTTCTGACATTTTCAGGTAATCCATTCCAGAGTACAGTACCCGCTCTGCTGAATGTTCTGTCCCCGTATGTTGTGGTTTGGACAGATGGGACATCTAAGCTTTGCTGACTAGCTGATCTGAGTGACCTTCCAGGCTTGTGAAGGTTGACTAGTTCCTGGAGATAGAATGGAGCAAGCCCTTTAATGGACTTGTAAACAAACACAAGAAGTTTGAATACAACTCTGTCTTTTACAGGGAGCCAGTGTAAGTCCTTCAGGACTGGTGTTATGCGCACATACATATGTGTGCGTGTTACGAGTCCGGCAGCTGTGTTTTGAACACGCTGTAACTTGTCCATGCACTGCTGCTGTATTCCATAGAGTAGACTGTTGCAGTAGTCTAGACGGGATGTCACAAATGCATGGGTTAGGCATTTTACTGATGGCGTGTCCATGTACCTGCTAATCTGTCTGATGTTCATTAGGTGGTATTATGCAGATTTCCAGATGTTACTGACGTGATTTTCCATGCTTAATGTTGAGTCAAAGATGACACCTAGATTTCGAGCATGGCTTTCTGGTTGAACAAACTCCAGGGACCTGGAACTTTGATTTTGTTTATTTGGAGCTGATGATGAGAATCTCAGTTTTGTCATCGGTCAGTCTCAGAAAATTACTGTTCATCCAACATTTGATCTCAGCTATGCAATTTGTTATTGTCTGCAGGGTATTCTGTACAGAAGATGCAGTTTGTGGCTTGAACCCAAGATATAGCTGAGTGTCATCAGCATAGAGATGATAACTAAGATTGTGGGCTCGGGCTATATCACCAACGGGTATGCTATATACAGTGTACAGGATTGGGCACTTGTGGCACTCCAAACCTTAATTCTCTGCTCTCAGACCTTACCCCATCGATGATAACTGATTGCTTACGTCCTGTGAGATACGACTGAAATCGTGATAAAGCATCGCCAGTGACTCAAAGACGTAACTGTAGAGATTCCAAGAGAGTGGAATGGGTATATCTAACACACTCAAGGTCACTGAATTCAAGTGGTGTCGGTAAATCTCGTCAATAAACCTTGGTACCAATTTTGAACAAAATCCATCATTTCTTTCTCGAGTTCTTTCAGTAAACAGAAGGAGGAGTCATTTGAACAAGTGATTGTAGTTTCAAATTGCTTTTTTGTGCGGTTTAATATCTAAGTTTGATTCTAGCCGACTTCTACCAATCTCAAACATACAATCTTTTGTTTCCTGAAGTTTGTGATGCATTTTATTGCAGATTTTACGGTGTTTTTGGGGAGTACCAAGCCAAGATACAAAGTCACACAAAATGGGGATCGTGAGGCTGCAACATAGCAACACCAATTTGCTTGAGGCTGACAGATAATATGTAGAAAAATAAAACATAAAACAGCTGCATTTGTATCATATTCTAGGTGAGGTGTTTATTTCTTTAATAGGCCAACGGCCAACATGACAAATACATCATACATACTTTCAAAAGCGCATTGCCAACATTTGCCTCCCCTCCCCCACCCAACCCAACCCACTTGCAAAGACCTTTCGTGACAGAAGATAGCACTAAAAAGGAAATAAGCATTCATGGATAATTCAGATTATAGTTTTGCTTTTACCTGAAATATATGATAAACAATTTGGCTAAGTTGAAGGTTAATACTTCAACTTTAGTTTGTAGAAGACTTATAAACTTCATCATGTTTGGAGACTTGTATACGTCCAGAGGTAGGTAGCGACGTCTAAATGTCAAGTACTTAGGACAAACCATGATAACATGATATTCATCCTCTATGTCATTTTTGCAAAAAGGACATAATCGGTTTTCTAAAGCTAGTTTTGGTCGAGCCCATCTTCCTTTCTCAATCATAAGTGAATGAGAAGATAATCGTAGTCGTGTCAAAGCTACCCTATAGTTTATAATATCAATTTGAGATAAATACTTTTCCATGGTAAGTGATGATTTGATAAGCAAATATATTCTTGTTTCACTAAGTGAACTTAGATTATATTTCCACATTTGAGAATGTATATCAATAACCCTTTGTCTAAAAGCACTGATAAATGCTGTACAATTTAGAGTCAATTTCTGTTGTAACCAGATAAAACCATATCCATAATGAAACAAGTCTCTAATGAGAGCAACCCATGTCGTATATGTTGGATTCTGCCGAGCATTGTCGACTAGAGCCCTATATATAATGCTTATATATCGGTTTCCGTCACGGGTGATAATCTTAATCCAATATTTCACAATGCGTACCAATCTAATAGTGATCAATGGCAGTACGCCCATTTCACCATAGACAAAAGCTGATGGTGTTGATCTTTTAACACGCAGAACCTGCTTAATAAACTTTAAATGGACTCTTTCGATAGCTGGCGCTTCCATAAATCCCCAAACTTCACAGCCATAGCATAAAATTGGCAATACTAAGCTTTTAAATAATTGATACTGCTGCGCAGGGGACATATATGGATTGGACAACGAAAATAAGGATTTCATAGCCTGCTCCGATAGAGTCTTTTGTGCCTGGGAAAAACTACCTGTTGCCGAGAAGACAATACCCAAATATTTGAAACTATTAACATTTTCTAGTACCTGATCACCATAATACCGGATTTCTCTCTTGGACAATCTACCCCCTTTTCTGAAAATAACAACCTTAGTTTTATCTGTATTAACAGTGATGGCCCACTTGTCGCAATATCTCTGTAAGAAACCAGGACCACGCTGCAAGCCCTCGACGGATTCACTGAACAAGACCATATCATCAGCAAATAATAACAGAAATAGCTTGATGTAAAACACTGTCATGCCAATATCATTGCAAGCAGAGAGGTCAGACACGTTATCATTTATAAACAATGAAAATAATATAGGCGATAAATTTTCCCCTTGCCTTACACCTATATTGATGAAAAGAACTCTGAATACCTATTTAGATATACCCGTTAGAAACCCACCCCCACTTTATATGTATACATATCAAAACCTCAACAGATATTTGCGAAAAGACATGATACAGAGGACTGTTAGAGATTTAATAGCGATTATATGTCAGGACGAATATCATTTTCGTCATTCAGCTAAGATTTGTCAATTCTATCTTGGGTTATTGCGCTAACAATCTTTATATTGGCAAAACCCTCAGAATTTTGCTGGGACCTTGCAAATTATCTCAAGGTCACTTAATTTCACTTGTGTCGATGAAGCTCGCCAATATACCTTGGTACCCAATTTGAACAAAATCCATCATTTCTTTCTTGAGTTATTGCCCTAACAAGCTTATTTGATGTATGAAATGCAACGAAAAACAAACACACGCGTATTTACGAGTGATTAAAACTGTTATTACAATTTACGTAAATATTTATTACATTTTACCGCAACGAAAATTATTACAATTTACGTCAATTTTTATTACAATTTGCGTATTACAATTTACGTCCATTTTTATTACAATTTACGTTTTTATTACAATTTGCTGCAAGTATTACAATGTACGTTTTTATTACAATTTACGTCGTAACACGAGGTATTCCGAATCACAATTTGTCTCTCTCTTCAAAGGGTTAAACATCATTCGTACATTTGAACGGAGGAGACTTTGTATTCGGCCATCTATACGACATTGCAGAATTGGAATCGAGAACATTGTCAACATCTCAAAGTGTGATCTAGAATGAAAGTCACAGTATACCACGGGATCTGTACACGGGCCTCTCACACACAGGTAAATGTAGGCGACAATCATTTCAATGTGGAATACCCAATAGGTCACAGTGTACTGGACACGGTAGTTTCAGTGCATCTTTCAAAAAATCGTTTTAAGTGAAGTTTTAATTTGGCCCGCATTGAGCTATCCCTTTCTTATGCGGCAAAAATACTGATTGATAACCGTAAATTTTATTTACCAAGGGATCTTGAAAAAAAGACTTGATCGTGTTATAAAAATGTTTATTGCATAAATAATGTGTATGTAAATGTAAATGTGAAATAATAATAATAATAATAATAATATTCTAATATCAGATGTACAAATAAGTGACTTTTAATAAATTAAACAATATACGAATGCATAAAAGGTATATAATATTCCATATAGCATAAAGAAAAGAGTATGGTTGGAAAGAATTCTTAATGTGGAGCTCATGTGTAGTATAGGAGTTATCAAGATCTACCATATATACCATTGGCTGTAGGTCAAGGTCAAGTATATGGTGGCGTGTCAATGTCAGGTCAGGATGGAGCCTAGACGCATTAGTCTACTCAGTTTTGCCTGGCGTCATCTAAAATGTAGATTAAGGAACGTCAATTTACTCCCCGAAGCTGGTTACCATGGTTACTCTACTTTGATAAATGCTTTGTATCCAAAGGAACATGGCGTCCTGCTTCCAGTGTTTTAACTGCAGTGAGTGAAGTGTGTAATAAACGTACTAATGTGTGGATCAGTGACCTTGTGCATCAAGGTCGTGTCTGTTAACCTACATGCCAGCTGGATTCACCGGAAATAACAAAACAATGTGCACCTTTTTTAATTCAAAAGGATACAATTCAGCCTGTATTTTCAATTTGGCCTTTTTTATATAGGCCAATGCAAAGGTTACATGGTGAGTTCAGACATCTTCCGCGGAGGCTGACTGGTTGCGTTCTACAGTCCTCACATATCGCCAGGGACCCAACCGCTTACCACTGACCTCTTCGCCCCGGCATCACATCCGCCATGGCAGCATCCTCCAGTTCGTACACAGCGATATCTCCATCTTGTGTTTTCTTCAGGTAGCCTACATGCTTACCAGGGGCCTCCGCTTCACTGAAGTCTTGGATCACTGGAACTTCAGGGGCTCCTTGGTTGTTGGTTACTGATACTTCTTTAACACTGGCGACGTCTGTAGCCTTGGAACTGATTATGGGTGTCTCTTTGACATTGGCTGCGGCAGCTCCTTTCACGATGGTAACAGGTGCGCCTTTAACACTGGTTACAGTCGCTCCTTTGACACCGGTTACGATCTCTCCTTTGACACTGGTTACAGTCGCTCCTTTGACACCGGTTACGATCTCTCCTTTGACACCGGTTACGGTCTCTCCTTTAACACCGGTTACAGCCGCTCCTTTGACACCGGTTACGATCTCTCCTTTGACACCGGTTACGGTCTCTCCTTTGACACCGGTTACAGTCGCTCCTTTGACACCGGTTACAGTCGCTCCTTTGACACCGGTTACAGTCTCTCCTTTGACACCGGTTACAGTCGCTCCTTTGACACCGGTTACAATCTCTCCTTTGACACCGGCTACGGTCTCTCCTTTGACACTGGTTACAGTCGCTTCTTTGACACCGGTTACAGCCGCTCCTTTGACACCGGTTACGGTCTCTCCTTTGACACTGGTTACAGTCGCTCCTTTGACACAGGTTACGGTATCTCCTTTGACGCAGGTCACGGGTACCCCTTTGACACTGGCTACAGACGCTCCTTTCAGAGCGGTTGAGGCTGCGACTTTAACAGATGCTACGGATGCCCCTTTCAAACTGCCCTTGAGGTGACCCTTTAACACCTTTAACGCTATCAATACGTTCTATTTCCTCGGAGGCTCCTACGTCATGGATCCTGCCGGTACCCTTGACACTTCCGACCTTGTTGCCTTTCATGCTTCCTGCTGGCGAGGCCTTACGCCCAGTAGGTGTGTCCCGTTTCTTTCCGCTCTTCCTGTGTTTCGAACCATCTTCTCCCTTGGTACTTACACCTTTGACGTCGTTGCCAGAAGCCTGGTCGTCCACGTCGCTGATAACAATTGAGGGGATGTCTGCAGGAGTGTTACTGTCCGCGTATATGCCGGTCCTGTTTTCGGGTAGTCGGGGACCCCAGTCAGGAACCGGTCGGGACAATTTTTTAATCATCTGTAACAATATCCGCATGTCTGTTAGGGATAAATCGCTCTTAATGTATATCCATGTTCAATATTTCAAATCAATCACAAACAAATGAGGGCAGTTAGTTGGTTGGTTAGTAACGTAAATAACGTTAGTTAGAATCGCAATTAACGTCATGCTGTTTTGCTCAACGTCAATAACGCCATGTTGTGTTGCCTAACGTCGGTAACATCATACTGTTTTCCTTAACGTTAGTAACGTCATGTTGTTTTGGTCAACGTCAGTGACATCATGTTGTTTTGCTTAACGTCAGTAACGTCATGTTGTGTTACTTAACGTTAGTAACGTCATGTTGTTTTACTTAACGTTAGTAACGTCATGTTGTTTTGGTCAACGTCAGTAACGTCATGTTGTGTTACTTAACGTCAGTAACGTCATGTTGTTTTGCTTATCGTTAGTAACGTCATGTTGTGTTACTTAACGTTAGTAAAGTCATGTAGTTTTGGTCAACGTCAGTGACGTCATGTTGTTTTGCTTATCGTTAGTAACGTCATGTTGTTTTGCTTAACGTCATGTTCTGTTGTCTAACGTCAGAAACGTCATGTTGTTTTGCTTAACGTCAGTAACGTCATGTTGTTTTGCTTATCGTTAGTAACGTCATGTTGTGTTACTTAACGTTAGTAACGTCATGTTGTTTTGCTTATCGTTAGTAACGTCATGTTGTGTTACTTAACGTTAGTAACGTCATGTTGTGTTACTTAACGTTAGTAACGTCATGTTGTGTTACTTAACGTTAGTAACGTCATGTTGTGTTACTTAACGTTAGTAACGTCATGTTGTTTTGCTTATCGTTAGTAACGTCATGCTGTGTTGCTTAACGTTAGTAACGTCATGTTGTGTTACTTAACGTTAGTAACGTCATGTTGTGTTACTTAACGTTAGTAACGTCATGTTGTGTTACTAAACGTTAGTAACGTCATGTTGTTTTGCTTATCGTTAGTAACGTCATGTTGTGTTACTTAACGTTAGTAACGTCATGTTGTTTTGGTCAACGTCAGTAACGTCATGTTGTGTTACTTAACGTTAGTAACGTCATGTTGTGTTGGTCAACGTTAGTAACGTCATGTTGTGTTACTTAACGTTAGTAACGTCATGTTGTGTTACTTAACTTTAGTAACGTCATGTTGCTCACCTTGCATCCGCCATATCGGAGGAAGTAGACGACGAACCAGCCCGGGATGAAGATAACACAAACTGTCATGACCAACCAGCCCAGTACCTGGGCCCATGCTGGGTAGATATAGTCTACATATCCCAGGGGCTGGATTCGGCAGCTCTTGAAAACCACCACACCCTGGAGACACAGGACAAACCCTGAAGAAGCTGAGTGAAGAATGTTTGTCAAATCCTATATCTCGTCCACGAAAAGGAAATAACGCCCACAAGTGGATACATATCCCTCTCTAATTTAAAATCATGTATGAATGCAAAAGCCAAAAGAAAGGCGGTCAAAAACATAAACTCGTAACCGTCAATAGTGTATGGGAATGAGTGAGTGAGTGAATTGGGTTTTACGCCACTTTTAGCTATATTCCAGCAATATCACGGCGGGGGGAACACCTGAAATGGAAATTACATATTGTACCCATGAGGGGAATCGAACCTGTACTTTCGGCGTGGCGAGCGAACGCTTTAACCGCTGGGCTACCCCACCGCCCCCTGCAAGGGAATGAGTGAGCGGGGGAATGAGTTGGGTTTCCCTCTGCTTCTAACAGTATTTACTTTAAGTCACGGTGTGTCGGCTATATGTCGTAAGCCCGAGGTGATGCAGGTTTCTGACGTCTAACATTCTGGTGAAACCCGCGAACACTGGAATGGTACTGACAAACCTAGAAAGATAATCGGGGTTAACCGGGAATCGAACACACAACATTTTTTTCTGGCATGTCAAAGGGACACAACTCTGCTCAGCGAAACTCACGAACGGAGTGGACAAACCTTGAAAGATAATCGAGGAGAACCGGGATTCGAACCCACAACCATATGGTTCTGGCGTGCCCAAGGGACACAACTCTGCTCAGCAAAATGCGGCGCAGCTACTTACTGGGCGACCCGTAGTTGGGAAAAGATTATTCGAGTAGACTGATTTGTATACTTACTACGAGAACAACTGGGGCGATGAAGCACCAGCACATCTTCCAGTACACGGACACCTTTTTCCCCATCATCATCTGAAGGTCCTCGGCAAACCTTCCGTACCCTGAATGTGAGAAGCAAAGTGAGTGCATGATGTTTTACGGCAGAGCACTGCTCATACATATCTGGGGGTTGATTCCTGTACTTGATAGCATGATCAACGTAGAACGCCGTTGGGATACCTCTGAAGCACACCCTGAGACATACCGCCGAATGTGGATGTAATCATTGCTCTCATTGGTCAGAACACCCGCTGGTTTCCCTCTCGCCGGACATAGGCCGTGTTTTGATTGGTTGGTTAAACAGAGCGACTTACTGCAAATACGTATTCACGGGTGCCCGTTGTGTCTAGAGGCCCTTGAATTGATAATGCATGACTGTCACTCACCGTAGATGTACATGACAGCGACGATCTCGGAGATGGCTATGATCAGCAGAGGGAAGCCGCCTACAGAGGAGTCGACGATGTCAATGAGGTAGATGCCGGCCTGCAAAACAACGTCGTTACCGATCACTACATGCAGCGTTAAGCTTGGACACCCAACCAAACAATTCACAAATGCACAATACATAACAGCTTATGGAAAACCACACATTAAAGTTCCAATAGACAGCCTTGTAGGAAGGGGAAGTAACTCAAATACTTCTCAACTGAGTCAATGCTACTTTGAACAGCGTGTCAGGTAATTGTGGGAGGACACCCTATCAGATGTTGGCATTTATCATTTCTGTGAAGCTTCCGAGCAAGGACATTGACCTGACAACCATGAAAGATAGTCGGGGAAACCTGAATTCGAGCTCACAATCATATATTTCTGTCGAACCCAATGGACGCAATTCTGCACAACGAATCGCGCACCTTAGAAGGCGCAACCTTGCCCGTCCAAGCACATATAACACATCTGTCTATAATTACGTTTACTTACCATTCATCCTCTGACTTTTCCCGCTCAAAAGATGTTCAGTACCACCCAATATATACTCTCCCCCCAAAAAAACGCATATAGGAATTTCACTGACTGACTGAGTTTGGTTTTACGCCGCCTTTAGCAATATTCCAGCAACATCACGGCGGGTATAGGAATTTAAACTGTATTTTTATCTTTATTTTGAAACATCTTGTAGGCTTTATGCGTCATGAAATATAGCGAAATTGCACACTGGGAATGCAGACTTATCCGTCTTTGGCACAAACTCGAGGAAAGTCAGTTTGAGTGTCACATGGAGACGTGTGGTGGCGCTGAAGTCAATACCTCTTGTGACCACCGTGGGCATCCAGAACTGCACGGCATCGCCTCGGCATCGAACGAATAAGTCTCAGAATCTCGTGTTGCCCAATCGCAGCCCACTCTGCCTGTAGTGCCTGTGCGAGTTGCTGAAGTGTCTGGGGCTGAGGGTTACGGCGTCGCACCCGTCTGTCCAGGGCATCCCACAGATGTTCGATCGGGTTTAAGTCCGGTGATCTTGAGGGCCAGGGGAGCACATTGATGTTGTGGTTCTGGAGGAAGTCTGTAGCGTGACGTGCTGTATGGGGCCTGGCATTGTCCTGTTGAAACAACTCCCTCTGGCGATCAATGATTGGAAGGAGGTGTGGGCGTAGGATTTCGTCACAGTACCGTTGAGCTGTCAGGTTGCCCTGGATCATCACCAAATCACTTCTCCTACGGCAGGTGATCGCTCCCCACATCATAACACCTCCCCGGCCGTCTGCGAAACGTTCACGTCGACGTCTGTACACCCGCATTCTTCCATCGCGTCGTTCCAATAGAAATCGTGATTCATCACTGAACCAGATTCTACGCCAATTCGGTAGGTTCCAGGCCTGAACGTTGGTGTACCATTGAACTCGATGTCGACGATGTTGTTGTCGAAGCACAGGGCCAAAATAAGGTCTTCTGGCACGTAAACCAGCCTCTCTCAACCTGTTCCTGACGGTCTGTGCAGAAAGCCTCCTCAATCCGGGTATTTGTCGAGCGGTACTGGTCGCCGTAGCTGTTCGATGACGCAGGTGATGTACCCGGATGTAGCGATCCTGCGCCGCAGTGGTCGCTCGAGGTCGCCTACGCTACCGCATTCTGTCGGCGATATCTCTCCCACAGCCGTGAAATGGTGCTTTGGTGAACATTCATGCGTCGGGCAACTGCACGTTGAGATTGGCCAGCTTCAAGCAAACCAATGGCGATATGACGGTTGGCTTCACTTAGACGTGGCATTTTGCGTTCGTCAACAATATTCCAAATACAGTGAATAATCGACAGACAGCGATCAACCTTTCATACCCATCATTGAGACTATCTGATCCCCAACTTTCACGTGCATTGCATGGGAATTGTGTATTCTGTGACACTACACGCCGAAACTGAAAATCATGCTGTTAAATACGGGTATTTTACGGATGGTGCGTTTTGTTGCGATGTTTCAAAACATAAACACCATAGGACTCATATACAGAGCAAAACCTTTTGTAGAATGAATCACGTTTTAATTCATTGCTACATGAAATTGCTATTTTTATTACGCGTTTCTTTTTGGAGAGTATATATATATATATATATATACAATATATTTCATATTGCTCTCGTTAGTTCGTACCATGGCAGAATAACTATAGTTAAAAATCGAAGAAAATATCGGGAAGTCCTAAACTTCTATACCGAGTATACCATGTGCAATGTGCACATATTGATATTACGTTCATATACTCTTCACAAAAAGAGTTTACTTACTGAGTGCATATAACTGATTCAAACATGACATCATTGCTCAGTCACAGTAAAATCATCACTTTAACAAATTTCCCAAAAATGATTATCCAGAAAGTGTTTGGTAAAACCACAGAGGGCTATTAAATCCACTTGGTCAGAGTAAAATGTCAGTATCTGGTGTGACCACCATGAGCATCGATAACAGCTTGGCAGCGGTGACCCATAGAAGAAAGCAGATGCCGAATGTTGTCTTCAGGAATGTTTTGATACACTTACTGAAGTGCTGTGTGCAGTTCTTGTAGTGTCTGAGGTGGCGGATGACGCTGGCACAAGCGTCGATCAAGAGTATCCCATAGATGCTCAATGGGGACAAATCCGGTGATCGAGAAGGCCAAGGTAACAACTGAACATTGTTTTGCTGGAGGAAGACCTGTCACACACGTGCAACGTGAGGTGGAGCATTGTCATGCTCCAGAGATCAAGTTGATGTAGGGAACGACGTGACGTTGAACTGGTCTTCTGGCAAAAAGTCTGGCTTTCCATAGCCATCTGGTCGGAGATTCGGAGCAGTCCAGGGATTTGGATTGCTGTGGATGATGCGGCCGCGGTGTTTGAACGAAAATGTCTCAACCGGATGTAGCGATCCTGGGCGGCGGTTACCTGGCCTGGGTCTGTCATTAACACTCCTAGTATTTTGGTATCGGGTCCATAGTTTGAGAAGGTGTGTTTGGACACGCTGAAGTGCCTTGCCACATCATGCTGCGATGTCCGTCCTTGCAAACGGCCGATGGCGTTGTGTCGTTGAGCTTCTATCAGTCTTTTAATTCTCTTGTTGTCTATAGTGGCTTAAGCAATGCATGTGGAGTACCATTGATGTGACTTTTTAAAGCCTACATTCATAGGCTTCAGCTCAGGGTGATACACAATTTCATGATGCTCGAGCATTTCATGTAGGGTGCGTGAATGTAACGTTACGTTTTTGTTCAACGTTTCTTTTTTTCAGACGTTTTGTCGTCGGCAGCAATTCCCCCACATCCTGGGATTCAGCATGGATTGGTTTGTGTCAAATATTTTCCTAAAATTCAAATTTGTCCTATGTCAAGTTCCTAATTTTTTTTAAGAGTATATTTTGGTGAACATTAAGGTGTACTACCATGTGGTTGTGAATTATTTGTGGACATTGAAACGTAGCTTTTACGTACCCCTGTTGTCATTGGCAACGCTAACAGGAAGAGAACAATGGACACGATACCCCGGAAGATGAGAGTTCTTTTCCATGTCTTCCTCAGCAACAAAGGGTATTCGTCACAGAGCGAGGACACTGCCGTCTCCGTCATCGTGAACTGAAACATGACAGATATATATGTTCGCTGGTTGAGTGTTTAAAGCCGCACTCAGCAATATTCCAGCTATATGGCGGTGGTCTGTAGAAAATGGAGTTTGGACCAGACAATCTAGTGATCAACAGAATGAGCATCGTTCTATACAATTGGGGTACGAGGACGAGCCCGACCACCCCATCCTCTTACAGGTGTTGCTGAAGATCAGGCTGCTGCTGTACAAAACAACGTTAGCACTAAGGCTACCTTAAGTCTATGTTAAGGTATGGGAGCTACGGTCACCTTAGCGCTAAGGCTACCTTAAGTCTATGTTAAGGTATGGGAGCTACGGTCATCTAAGATCGCTTGTACAACGCACCCAGTTTTTCATGGGTAAGATATAAATGGTCACCACGTCACAGAGCACGCCACCACTGAAACGGCATGCTGATATGAAACGCCACTGGTATATACGCCACTAAGGCTACCTTAAGTCTAAGAGCGACTGCACAATCGTGTCCGGCATGGTAAGATTAAATATGACAGATATATACGTCAAACAGGAACGCCAGAATCGTCTCAGCCATTATGACATAACACATGACATATATGCACGTCACAGGGTGAGGCTACCACCGTTCTTCATCAGGGATACTGAAACTGAACATGTTGAGGCAACTTCCGAGAACCTCACGCCACCTCCCTTACCCCACCTAACCACAACTGCCACCCACAAACACCCCACACATCTTTGCAAGGAGGGGCGGTGGGGTAGCCTAGTGGTTAAAGCATTCGCTCGTCACGCCGATGACCCGGGTTCGATTCCCCACATGGGTACAATGTGTGAAGCCTATTTCCGGTGTCCCCCCGCCGTGATATTGCTGGAATATTGCTAAAATCGGCGTAAAACCATAGTCACTCACTCACCCTTTGCAAGGACTTGCTGTATAACCTACCAGGGAGCTGAATCCTATGATGAGCATCATGAAGAAGAACAAGATGGCCCAGAGGGTGGGAACTGGCATCCTTGAAAGGGCCTCAGGGTAAGCTATGAAGGCCAGGCCAGGTCCTACAATGAATTGTCACGGGTGTTAAGAAAACTGTAAAGTCATCGAATCTGTCCATGTTAAGTGAAACACACCATTATACATGTTATATGGAGAGCTTGAAAGGGTGCCCCTAATTATCTCAGTCAAATGCCGTATTGTATGTTTCTGGGCTAAACTCCTATCTTGCAAAGAACAAAGTTTTCAAGAATTAGTGTTTTAAAAAAACCTATGCATATTTTGTAGTACCATCATGAAAACTATACTATCTTCCATGTAAACCATCCCGCCATCCTATGTACAGCTAACTGTATATTTGAACCTCTTATGTCGAGTATCCCATCGTCAGCGTATTAATGAAAGTCCTGCTATGTTTCTGTTCTGGCAATGTTTTGATGAATTTGGTCACGACGATAAATCCGTAACATCCAAAAAGACCTCACGAACACACACGCCTCGTGACCTCCCACTTGAAGTGGCTTACCCAGGTGCAGTGACTTACCCAGGTGAAGTGACTTACCCCCGACAGCTACCTCCTCGACACTGACCCCCTTGTCATGCGCCATGAAGCCAAGCACAGCGAACACTACCAGACCGCACAGGAAACTGGTGAGGCAGTCCACACATGGCACCAGGATGGCGTCCCTAGACACAAAGACGACAATAATAGTCCACACATGGCACCAGGATGGCGTCCCTATACATAAAGACGACAATAATAGTCCACATATGGCACCAGGATGGCGTCCCTATACATAAAGACGACAATAATAGTCCACACATGGCACCAGAATGGCGTCCTAGACACACGACAATAATAGTCCACACATGGCACCATAAATGGCGTCCCTACGACGACAATAATAGTCCACACATGGCACCATAATGGCGTCCCTATACATAAAGACGACAATAATAGTCCACACATGGCACCAGGACGGCGTCCCTAGACACAAAGACGACAATAATAGTCCACACATGGCACCAGGACGGCGTCCCTAGACACAAAGACGACAATAATAGTCCACACATGGCACCAGGATGGCGTCCCTAGACACAAAGACGACAATAATATTCCACACATGGC
This sequence comes from Haliotis rubra, assembly GCF_003918875.1. Taxonomy (NCBI): domain Eukaryota; kingdom Metazoa; phylum Mollusca; class Gastropoda; order Lepetellida; family Haliotidae; genus Haliotis; species Haliotis rubra. The sequence continues at coordinate 132,373 of NW_025767510.1, forward strand.
ACCAGGACGGCGTCCCTAGACACAAATACGACAATAATAGTCCACACATGGCACCAGGATGGCGTCCCTAGACACAAAGACGACAATAATAGTCCACACATGGCACCAGGATGGCGTCCCTATACATAAAGACGACAATAATAGTCCACACATGGCACCAGGATGGCGTCCCTATACACAAAGACGACAATAATAGTCCACACATGGCACCAGGACGGCGTCCCTAGACACAAAGACCACAATAATAGTCCACACAGGATGGCGTCCCTAGACACAAAGACGACAATAATAGTCCACACATGGCACCAGGACGGCGTCCCTATACATAAAGACGACAATAATAGTCCACACATGGCACCAGGACGGCGTCCCTAGACACAAAGACGACAATAATAGTCCACACATGGCACCAGGACGGCGTCCCTAGACACAAAGACGACAATAATAGTCCACACATGGCACCAGAATGGCGTCCCTAGACACAAAGACGACAATAATAGTCCACACATGGCACCAGGATGGCGTCCCTAGACACAAATACGACAATAATAGTCCATACATGGCACCAGGATGGCGTCCCCAGACACAAGTACAACGACAACCAGAAATGGGCTTCAGACATTGTACCCATGTGGGGAATCGAACCTGGGTCTTCGGCATGAGGAGCCAACGCTTTAACCACAAGGCTACCTCAACGCCCGGCATCCCTAGAAAATAGTGTAATAAATAAGGCGTTCTTGGACAGAGACATGAACAAGAGAAACCAGTATAGCATCCCACTACTATTGTTTGTCCACCACTTGTCGCAAAGAACGTGTTCTTACCTGAGGCAATTGTTCTTGAAGTTGTTGAAGCTGGCCATGAGGTTGAGGCCGCCCATGCCGACTCCGAGAGAGAAGAATACCTGTGTTGCTGCATCGCTCCATACCTGGGAATGAGGGTTATGATGGTTTTAGTGAGTGACTGGACGATTTAGCTAACTGGGCGATTTCAGTTGTCATAGACCCTTTTCAAGCTTATGGGCGTTAAATAAGACCAGTATCTGATGAGTGAGTTGTACTGAGCCTCGCTTAAAACAGTATTTCTGGGTTATACCGCCAATGAGAAGAAATCTGCCAGTATAACGCTCACAGACCAAGGATAAAAACTCGTCAAATGTGGGATACGGAACCACAGCAATTCGATTCATGGTGCGGCTAAGGGAGATAACCTTGCCCGGCATTTGAGACGCCAGATTGTACTCCAACCAGTGGTCAATAAGTAAATAATATAGCATACCTTTCTCGCCCTGGGCCCCGTTCCTCAAAGCGATCGTAGCGCTACGACAGTCGTAAGTCTATGTTAAAGTATGGGAGTTACGATCACCTTAGCGCTACGATCGCTTTGAGGAACGGGGCCCTGTCCACGTTCCCACAAAACGATTGTATCGCTAATGTGATCTCCCATACTTTAACAATAATTTACGACTAACATAGAGCTACGATCGTTTTGTGGAAAGGGCCCTGTAATTTATGCATAAATGTAAAAAGGAAATAAGTTCTAAAATATGCTAATTGGATGCACTTCAAATATATTTTTTTGTGGATTCCGAAATACTGAGGTACTATTGTCAGACAAAGAATTGTGTCCTTGAGGTACAGTACTGACCGAGGCGTCTGCCAGGCGGTGCCACTTGGGGGTGAGGAAATACAGGATGCCATCCGTGGACCCCGGGAGGAGACAGGCGTTGATGAGGAGGGACAGCAGCAGCACGTACGGGAAGGTGGCGTTGAAGTACGCAACCTGCATAAACAACCGTTACAGTTGAATTGTGTCTCACTCTATATCCATCTCACTCCATGATCCTAACCACTCGATCCCATTAGTCATCTCTTACGACAAGCAGGGGGTTACTGCAGACAGAGACTAAAATGCCTCTAAACGGATGTTCGACGTCGTAATTAGAGTAAACTGTAATAGTTTGTCAGGTATTATCAGGAATCGTACTGAGGGTAATATTTAAGTGCATGATTTATATGTAAAATTGAAGACAGTACACAAAGAAAGTATGTGCTTTCCCAGTACTGTCATAGCAGACATTACAACATGGTAGTTGTTGTTACCCTGCTTGGCGTTACCCATGAAGGGGTTAAAACAAGGACCAGGGCCCCGTTCCTCAAAGCGATCGTAGCGCTACGACAGTCGTAGGTCTATGTTAAAGTATGGGAGTTACGATCACCTTAGCGCTACGATCGCTTTGAGGAACGGGGCCCAGTTGGCTTGGAGTCGATATGCTATGTCTAAGAGGAGTAGCACCATAAAACCGGCGCCAGTCCTGGAAACAATGGCAGTCGTTACCCTGCCTGACGTTTGCCGAAAAGGGGTTAAAACAAGGACCAGTTGGCTTAGAGTCGGTATGCTATGTCTGAGTGGGCGTTGGGGTTGCCATGTGGTTAAGGGGTTCGCTCGTCACGCTGAATGCCCGGGTTCGATTCCCCACATGGGTACAATGTGTGAAGCCCATTTCTGGTGTCCCCCGCCGTGATATTGCTGAATTATTGCTAAATGCGGCGTTTAAAACCCAACTCACCCACTATGTCTGAGTGGAGTAGCACTTTAAACCAACGCCAGTCCGGGCGAATACAAAACGGCACACGCTTCCTCTGGCCGCATCTTCGGATGGTGTTTTGTTTCTTCTATAACGCCGCACTCAGCAATATTCCAGCTGTATGGCGATACATCAGATGGTGTCTACTCCGCTATGATCTGTAAACCATATTTGGTGTGATTTCCACTTCGTTACCTTGCCGAGTGACTTGATTCCCCGGAGGAGCACCAGCAACACGACAATGCCGGCAAACAGACAGCACAGACACACTTTCCAGTTGATGGTCCCCATGTCTTCCAGGCCTGACGTCATCTCCAGGACGAAATGTCTGCAACAATACACGTGGCAGAGAGCGAGGCAGAGAATGCGACAGACAGAGTAAGAGAGAGGGGGGTAGAGAGAGAGGGAGATAGAGAAAGAATATGAACATAATTTATCGTGAAGATTACATTCATCTTGGTGGTGACTAGGTTTAATCGTACAAAGTAAATTCATTTGCTTCTTCCGGGGCGGTGGGGATAGGTTAAAACAAGGACCAGTTGGCTTAGAGTCGGTATGCTATGTCTGAGTGGGCGGTGGGGTAGCCTTGTGGTTAAAGCGTCCGTTCGTCACGTTGAAGACCCGGGTTCGATTCCCCACATGGGTACAATGTGTGAAGCCCATTTCTGGTGTCCTCCGCCCGCCTTGATAATGCTGGAATAATGCTAAAAGCGTCCGAAAACCATACTCACTCACTCACTCTTCCAAAAATAAATATCTGACGCAAGTTCTACTGTTTTGTGTGTATGTTTAATGTTACATATTCAGGGCGACTGGGGTACTGGAAATGGCAAAATGTGTAGTTTTATCGGAGATTGTTGTTTAAAAGATACGGAGAAACGGGCACAAGTGTCTGCTAACAATCACATTTTATCTTCCGTCGCCGGACGCGGATGCCGAGGATAGGAACAAACAGGACCTGCCATCTCTCAACCTAGCAAACATTGTAACTAATATCGCCGCACTCAGCAATATTCCAGCTATATGGCGGCGGTCCGTAAATGATCGATTCTAGACCAGACAATTCAGTGATCAACAGCATGGGCATCGATCTACGCTATTGGGTTACGAGACATCTGTCAACCAAGTCAGCGAGCCTGACCACCCGACCCCGTTAGTCGCCTCTTACGATAAGCATGGGTTGCTGAAGACCAATTCTAACCCGGATCTTCACGGTAACCAGCATAGGTGCCTGGGATCATTTATGGCCAGGAATCCCTTCCGGGAAGGTTATACGTACTTGAAGTAGTCTTCAGTGGGGGAAATGGTGTGGTTGTTGTGGCTCATGTTGATGAGGCTGAAGTTTCCCCCGTTGGGGCCGATGGTGAGATTCCCTGTTGCGATTTTAGCAGCAGCACCTGCGAACATATACACGGTGTAAAACAACATACATCCACGTGTTTGTGATGTTTACAAGCATCCTCAATGAATCAACAATGACCATGACTACTCCCGTCTCACTGCCGTGTGACAAGGCATTTTGGAACTTGCAGCTACTACGAATTTTCGTTTGTACAGTGGTATCAGTTAAGTTTGATTACAGGTAGTGACTGTCTGATATTACCACCCTGTCAAGTAACTCAAACAGTGAGACCGGGGGATGGGTAGCCTACTTCAGTATACCTTGGTAGAGGTAGTCACGTAGTATAATCTGCATGGTAGCCGGGATTGGTCATGTAGACCGCAGTTAGATAAGTGTGTGTATACTATGGAATTACATATTCCATTAACGTCTGCAGTGAGACCAGGGTGTAGCATAGGATTACCTGCTATATCGGCCCGACAGTTGGGACTACTCCAGTAATGCTCGCAGTGAGACCAGGGTGTACTGTAGGATTACCTGCTATATCGACCCGACAGTTGGGACTACTCCAGTAGTGTCTGCAGTGAGACCAGGGTGTACTGTAGGATTACCTGCTATATCGGCCCGACAGTTGGGACTACTCCAGTAGTGCTCGCAGTGAGACCAGGGTGTAGCATAGGATTACCTGCTATATCGACCCGACAGTTGGGACTACTCCAGTAGTGCTCGCAGTGAGACCAGGGTGTACTGTAGGATTACCTGCTATATCGACCCGACAGTTGGATTACCAGTAGTGACCAGTCCGCAGTGAGACCAGGGTGTACTGTAGGATTACCTGCTATATCGACCCGACAGTTGGGACCAGTAGTGCTCGCAGTGAGACCAGGGTGTACTGTAGGATTACCTGCTATATCGACCCGACAGTTGGGACTACTCCAGTAGTGTCCGCAGTGAGACCAGGGTGTACTGTAGGATTACCTGCTATATCGACCCGACAGTTGGGACCAGTAGTGTCCGCAGTGAGACCAGGGTGTACTGTAGGATTACCTGCTATATCGACCCGACAGTTGGGACTACTCCAGTAGTGCTCGCAGTGAGACCAGGGTGTACTGTAGGATTACCTGCTATATCGACCCGACAGTTGGGACTACTCCAGTAGTGTCCGAAGTGAGACCAGGGTGTACTGTAGGATTACCTGCTATATCGGCCCGACAGTTGGGACTACTCCAGTAGTGCTCGCAGTGAGACCAGGGTGTACTGTAGGATTACCTGCTATATCGGCCCGACAGTTGGGACTACTCCAGTAGTGCTCGCAGTGAGACCAAGGTAAGGGATACTGCATGGAGGAGAAGAAGTAGAAGGCGATGTAGCCGACGATGACGGTGAAGTAAAGGACGATGAAGGTGCAGACAATGACCATGCTGATCCCAATACCTGCAACACAAATTACAGTCATACCGGAATTAAAGTATTTCAGCAGAAGTATTTTGTAACGTCAACTTTCCAGTGAACATTTGAAGAGGGGACGAAACAAGTGATATCGACCTTTAAGTAGAGGGTTGGCCTTCCAGATGGTGATGGGGCCTTGTCCTGCGAACTGGCCGAAGGACAGCTCCATGAAGAACAGAGGCATCCCGATGAACACCTGCATGATCCAGTAGGGGATGAGGAACGCACCTGCAGTATGGAGAACGACCATGATCACTTGAAACACACAGGTTTACACCACATCAGCATTCGTAAAGGTCTGAGTCGGCGATAATTTATATATAATATGTATGTATGTGTGTATGTATGTATGTATGTATGTATGTATGTATGTATGTATGTATGTATGTATGTATGTATGTATGTATGTATGTATGTATGTATGTATGTATGTATGTATGTATGTATGTATGTGTGTGTATGTATGTATGTATGTATGCGTGTATGTGTGTGTGTATGTATGTATGTATGTATGTATGTGTATGTATGTATGTATGTATGTATGTATGTATGTGTGTATGTATGTATGTGTGTATGTATGTATGTGTATGTATGTATGTGTGTATGTATGTGTGTTTATGTGTGTGTATGTATGTATGTATGCGTGTATGTGTGTATGTATGTATGTATGCATGCATGCATGTGTGTATGTATGTATGTGTGTGTGTGTGTGTGTATGTATGTATGTATGTATGTATGTGTGTATGATGTATATATGTATGTAAGTATGTATGTATGCATGTATGCATATTTGTATGCATGCATATATGTATGTGAATGGGTATGTGTGTGCATCCATCCGTGCGTGTGTTGAGATGGCACAAGGAGAGAAATGACTGTCAACAATTTAGACGCTGAAGGCTGACATGACAATGAGGTTTACTTTGAGTGTGTGCCTCACCTCCTCCATTCTTGAATGCCAAGTATGGAAACCTCCAGACATTTCCCAGACCGACTGCATACGCCACACAGGTGAGGATGAACTCCACCTTCGTCCCCCAGTTACCACGCACCAGCTTCATGGCGTACCTGTGTACAGATAGAATACTCTATACCTGTGTATCATTCCTGTGATACCCGTGAAGATCCGGGTTAGAATTGGTCTTCAGTAAACCATGCTTGTCGACTTACGGGATCGGGTGGTCAGGCTCGCTGACTTGGTTGACACACGTCATCGTATCCCAGTTGGGTAGATCGGTGTTCATGCTGTTGATCACTGGATTGTCTGGTCCAGACCGCCGAAACATAGCTGGAATATTGCTGGGTGGGGTGTTAACCAACCAACCAACCAACATGCAAAGACCGACAAGATACATGAACAATATACCCTCGTTACACATATAGTATCTCCATGGAAACAATTCCATGTAACATATAGATGGCACAGAGATACACCATAATCGAGTACCACATAGATGGTAATAAGTACCCCACTCCAATATAAGATATAGTATGGCCAGAAATTATTGAGAATTTTAGGAATATGTTTAATTGGATTTCTAGTATAAACAACCTTGACCAGCTATCAAGTGCTTTGTTTCATTCAAGAGAGACAACTCCGTTAATCCTTTTTCATTAGTTTGTGAAGAGTTATCCCCCTTTGTTTACTTGCTAGCAGGCGACATTTTCAGTGATCCTCAGTATGGATGATTTAGAGAAGAGGAAGTTGATTTTAGAGTATTATAACAAGGACATCAGATCAGCTAAAGTGATTTCAAGTAGAACAGGCATCCCTTTGTCCACTGTTTATCGTGTTTTGAAAAATATTGCAAATGGATATGGCATTGAGCACCAGGGAGGCGCAGGTAGGCCCAGAAAATTGACTGTCGGTGACAGGAGGCGGCTTGGTATTCTTGTTTCTAAAAGCAAACGAAGGAGTTTGGCCAAGTTATAGCCCTGACCTAAATCCAATAGAAAATGTTTGGGGTCTCATCAAGGAAAGTGTCTATAAGTGGTCCGATATTGGGACAGCATGGACCACGACTTTCTAACATCTTTGATCAGTAGTATGCCCCGCCGCATTGCAGCCTGCATTGCTGCCCATGCTGACTTGACAAAATACTAACTGTTCACCTGTCTTTGAACCTGGAGTTATGTTCTGCTAATATTCACATTTAATACGTGAGTAATGTGTGAAAAAAATATAAAAAATTACTATCTTTAAATTCTCAATAATTTCTGGTTGTACTGTGTATATATATATACCTGGAAAATGGTAAGAAGCCCCTGTAATATTTACAAAGTTGTATGTTTCTGCTGATATCAGTGGTGTACACGTACAGTACGTTGGTAAATCTGAATGTTTTTTTCTGTAAGATCACGTCTTGAGTACAAGAAAACACAAAAACTCCTGCAACTTTTAAATAGTTGATATGACATAAGTGTCAAATAATTCGTTTTGGCTCAAAATGATACCTGTCACATTCACAATTATGAAGCTAGAGAGAGGATCAGGCAACATGGCGTGTATGTGATGAGACAAAAAACCGTTATTTGTAACCTGGGAACGTTGTATATTCAACATCTAGCGTACTCTCCACGTGCTTGGATAACTACTTGTAACCCCGTCAGTCGTCGTATCCGTTGCAGAGGAAACTGTTGCCATTCTTGGTGCAAAGCTGCTTCCAACTCACGCACATTTTAAACAGGTGGTACACGTGCTTGGAACCATCGCCCGATAAAGTCACAAATGTGCTCCAGGGGTTTCAGGTCCAGACTGGAAGGTGAGTCACTGGATCATTCTGAATGAAAACTGTCACTGCACAAAAAACGATGTGGCCTAGCGTTGTCATCCATAAATACAGGTCTCTTAGCAAGAGGATTATTAATGGGTCACGCCCGTCAGTTCCCCACGTATTGTCACCAAGTCAAGTTTACACTGATGAGAGACACATCCCCAAACCATGACTGAACTTCCAACAAAGGCAACATTTGGTTAAATGTTTTTTCCCCCTACAAATGCAGTATTTCGCTGCTTCCAAACTCTCACGAGTCCATCGACTTGCATCATAGTATTACCAATGTAGCCTTCGCCAAGTCCTCGGATTCCAGCGTTATCTTGATAAACACCAAGCCAAACGTGTTTGTTGGTGATGATCGGTCAGTAGAGGACGTATGATGATCCTTTCTGAGTTGTATCCGGCTCTCTTTTGGCGAGACGAAATGGTAACCAGTGGTGCTTCATAACAGTGCTTGTAGCGAATGGTTGTGGTCAAGTGAGTCTCAATAGTGCCTATCTGACAACTGTGTAGTGGACATCAATTTCCCGAGCAGTTGCTCTAACGGACATACCGAACTGGCATCTCTGGCCATCTGATAATCTACTCCTTACAATAGTGGCAGAAAAACGATCCAACATTGTAACCCATGCAGATTAAATACCGACATCTGGCACTTGTGAAAATTCGTGAGTTTGCTTCTGGACAGGAATTTGGGAGGCAATTTCCACGAAGTACACGTGCAATGATTGCATAAATGAACATTGTTATTATACGTATCATCATACACAAACTGAGTGAGTGAGTGAGTTAAAATTTTACGTCACAGCGGCAATTTTTCGGCCATATAGTGACGAGAAACATTTGGTTTAATTATCAGAAATAACTGTCGCAAGGGACAGTACAACATTAGCAAGTTATCACAATTTGAATTTAAACACTAACCATTTCAATGGATAAAAGACTTTATTCAACACAAAGGTCAATATTACATGTAACACCAATAAAATACGAGCTATATACCACCAGTCATCAAAGCCAGACCAGCTTACTGGGGATCATGGGGACCTACAGTACTTTGGTTTCCTGTACACTAACTGAACTTGAACATAGTTCTGTTAGCGGTCAGCAAATTTGGGGGTGCTTAACATTTTCCAGGCGTATAGATGACGCTCATTGGCACTACATGTACATGTGTGTACCAAACAGGCTAGCTATTCGTAGGCCTACGAACTTCTTAAGCCCATTCTTAACCCATTGGCTACGATCAATGTTAAGAATTCATCGTCGCTGATGTAGCTGAAACATGCGGCTGGTGCTCGTGGACACCATACTCGGGTAGGGGCTTTCTGGTAGCCTTGTGGTTAAAGCATTTGCTCGCTAAGACCTGGGTTCGAACCCCACTTGGGTACAATGTGTGAACCAATATCTGGTGACCCTCGCCGTGATATTGCTGGAATATTGTTAAAAGGGGCGTAAAACCCAACTCACCCAAACCCGTGTTAGTTACTAATGACAGTCAGCGGTATTATACATTGTAACATATACATATAGATCCCTTCTCTCATCGCTCCCCCGCCCTATCCACCTTTCATTTTAAGCTGCATTAAAACCCAACACATTTATAATATATATACACCGAGGAAACTAAGTCTTTCTGCTGGTTTACAGATGAGACGGATTCCAAAATAACCACTAGATACATCGACGCCATAATTATCACGACATACCTCGGGTCTACTTTGCCATCTAGTTGGGGAAAACTTAAATATATTATTGACTATGGAAAATAACATAGAATGTGCAGTTCTAGAAACAATTTGCTTTAAAACTCACCCTTCTGGTTTCTGAACAACAACTGGCGCAGTGCTGGGGACGTGCATGGACTGTCATACCCATATACATACGTGGTGGACGTGAGATGCATGCAGCCCTAAATACCTGTTCAGGACCGGGTTAGTTTATAATATATACGATGTGTCCACGTTAGTAATGAACAATATCCCTGGAAAAATTCGCATTGTTACCATGGCAATTTATCCGCGTGTCATAGTAAAGAATATATGATAAATTAAACTGGCGCACTGTCAGTAGGCTATGGTGAAACTGTTGCTAGGAATGGACGTTTTGTCAGGTGGCCTACTCGACTTAAATTGACGGACTCAGTATATCGCCTTGTTGCCTACCTGATTTAATTATTTGATTTAATTATGTAGAGGGATTCGATACACCGCCTTATTTGTTACCATCATGACTTATATAGAGAAACTCAGTAAATTGCGTGTTACCTCCTGTACTTAAACAGATTGACTCAGTACATCTCCTTGCTGCCCACCTGACAAAAATAGAGGAACTTGATACATCGTTTTGTTGCCTACCTGACTTTATCCGTGAATATCCGGTTTAGATTTGGTCTTCAGTAACCCATGCTTCCGACTAACGGGATCGGGTGGTCAGGCTCGCTGACACATGACATCCGTTCCCAATTTCGCAGATCTATGCTTATGCTGTTGATCACTGGATTGTCTGGTCCAGACTCGATTATTTACAGACCGCCGCCATATAGCTGGAATATTGCTGAGTGCGGCGTAAAACTAAACTCACTAACTCACCCACTACCTGACTCAATTAGAGGGACTCCAAACATCGCAGTGTGATCAAACCCACTGTAATAGAGGAATCAGTATTTTTATGTTTGTTTTAAAAGCGGCACTAAGCAATGTTCCTGCTACATGGCAACGGTCTATAAATCTCTAGTCTGGACCAGACGATCCTGTGATTGACGCAGCCATGAAATGTTCCTCACGTCAATAGAAGGATTCAGTACTTTGATCGCATTGTGGCCTATCTTTCTTCCCTGTAATAGGACTAGACGATTTCCTGTTTACCAAACAATCAACAGATTCTGGTCTGAATATATTGTATAATTCTTGGATTTTGTATTACTGGTTAGCATAAGTGCATGAACATTTACCTCTGTTTTGTTTCTAAGAATAACATTTCAATTTTTGTTCAATTTTTTTGGTACAAAGTCAACATACAGTGAATAGTCCACTATTTCCTGGCATTTCCTGTAATTTTGATAATGATCTTCCAGATGTACAGAGAATATGAAATAAACTAAATAGATAGCATCTTCATCTGTAAAGCATATGGCATGAAGACTAAGTCTAGAAATGATTTTACTCTAAATTTATCTTCGAGTTGTAATTATCTAAATTATATGAAATTTCGACATCTTTTTTAATATGTGAAATGTTAGGATGTCTATTTGAAATCTTGATTTGAAAATATTTGTATTTTGTGATAATTATGATGCGATTAAGCACATCATTTCCTTTCTCAGGGTATCCAAATAATACCTTTTTCTTATCAAAGTGAAGAAGAGTGCCAGTTTTATGTTAAATCCACCCCATAACATTATTCCAAATCTCTTTGACAATATCACATTCACAGAATATGTGTATTATGGTTTCAACACTTGTTTTACAGAGAGTACAAGCATTAGTTTCAATCAATTTCATTTTTGATAGCGTTTCGTTAGTTGATAAACACCTGTGGATAATACTGTATCGAAACCATTGATGTTTACATTAACAATCTCCCTGAAAGGTTCGAAACCATTGATGTTTACATTAACAAGCTCCCTGAAAGGTATTTCATGGACATATCTTCAATCATTATCAGGTACACATTCGTTTACTTCTAAATCCCATTTATTTCTGTATTTGTTGTTATTATTTTGAGTTGCAGTTGCCTGTAGTGTATTATAAAATATTCTGCATCCTCTGCTTGGGTTTACTGGATCTTCTTAAAGGTAAGGAATAAAAGGCATGGAGGATTTTTTGTGTAGTTTGATATTTCTTACGATACAATATTTTTTAATCATTTTTGAAATTCCGGCATATTCTAAAATGTTTGTTTTGCAGTTATACACATTTTCAAACTGTTCAAATGTTAGTATGTTTCCTTTGTCGTCTACCAAATTGTTTATAGTATTTATTCCTGCCTTTTCATAGTGTCTATAGCATATTGGCTTGTTGCCGATACGTAAATTGTCATTGTTCCCGAGTGGTTGTGTGAGAATATCATCTTCATCCTTGATGTTTTGTCTTTTACTATTGATGTAATTTCCCCCTGAGAGTAAAACATCTTTCCAAAAGTCATTGGTTCGCTTCGGCAGTACAGTTTCCTTGATATATTGTTCACATTTTCATACAAAATTCATATCGATTGTATTACTATTATTATAAAATTATGTTTTTAAGTTTTGAATCGTTTTTGAACAACCTCTCTTAATCCATGTACATGTACTCTTTTGAGATTTGATTGTATGTTCTGTGTTTGGTACTCTCAGTCACAAATTTTCCATTGATTTTCTTTTCTAAGTGTTTTTCTACTTATCTTATCTGGTTTATTTTGCCAAATAAATTTAAAGAATACTGAATTTAATTCTTTTATAAAGGTTTTATTTGGATTGGGAGAGATGAGAATAAATGATTCAGTTTAGGTAGTATAAGACTTTTCAACACAGCATTTCTACCTATAGGTGTATGGCCTCTTGCTGGCCATTTCTACATCGACAGTCATACTTCTTTCAATTTATCTTTGTAGTTTCTTCCCACCATTTCTGCCAAATTATATGTGAAGATGATGCCAAGGGTAGCAATTTCAGTTTCATTCCAATTCAAGTTACATTTTCGTACAAGATTTCTTTAGAATTTTTCAGGGATCCTATTTTCACTACTTGCGTTTTGATCGTGTCAATTTTTAAACTGGAAAATGATGCATAGTGTCATAGGATTTGCAGCGTGTTCTTAAGGCAATTTTCCTGTACCCTCTAATATCAGTGTTGTGTCATCTGCAAATGGAGATACAAGAAATTCCGTATTTCCAATGGTTATTCATGTTATTTTGGTCTTAATCCTCAGCATGTTTGCTAGTATTTCTGCACATAACAGAAAAATATAAGGGATAAAGGATCACCCTGTCTTCAGCCTCTAGTCAGACTAAAATAGTCAGTTATAAAACCATTTACTAATACGCTTGATTTTATGTCTTTATAGAATGTATGTATTCAATGTTTGAATGAGTTTCAAAAATTAAAAAATCCATTACTTTCGAAATAAAGTCCCATTCTACCACAATAAAGAAGTTGTTATCAATAAAGTTTGTTCTATAAAGATTCCTTGTATTTCCTTGCAATCTGTGTAGTCCATGATGCTGTATATGAGACGTCATCCTCGATTATCGAGGATGATGAGACGTGTACATTCCCAAATATATCTATTTGGAACGAAGCCTTTTTGACCTTCATTGATAATAACGTGTAGTATTGGTTTAATTCTATTTGCTATCGCTGTTTTCGCAATTTTATATGAAACATTTAACAGAGTTATTGGTCTCCAGTTTTTTAAATATTCTTTAGATGTACCTTGGTTTGGGGAAACATGTAATTAATCCTGCTGTGAAACTAGAAGGGCCAGGGCTTGCAGCATTTTTCATATGTTTTTCAAAGCATTTAACACTTCATCGTACGTCAATTCCCCCTCCAGTAGATCATTTTGTTTTTTCTTTTAGTTTGGGTATATCTTGATTTTCAAACAATTTATCTATGTTATCTGGTTCTTGTTTAGTATACAGCTTTTCATAAAAATGTTTTGTTCCTTAAATAAATCATTGGTTTTTGTGAGAGTTTCGCCTTTAGCATTCTCTGACTTTAGTAAATTAGTATAGCCTTATTCAGGAAGTTATGTTTCTATCGTGATCAGAAATACTTTGTAGGTTTCTCTCCCTTTTCATTCGATTTAGCTTTTGATCGAAGCATTATACCTTCAGTTTTAACCGATTGAATCTCGTTACGTTTTTCATTTTCTATTTTTAACTTGGATTGAATGTCTTCCGTTTTTGTGATTATTCTTTAGCTGAGTCCAGTTCAGTCGTGAGACTTTTACATTTCATATTTGTTTTCATCTTCTCTAAGCCTCTCTATATTTTATTTCAAAACCAAGAAAAAGGACTGTAAGCTAATCAAAACATATCAGCGTTACAATAGTCCGACGATGGTTTCGAACATGTTCAGATTACAGTTGGCACGTATTGAGGGAGGTGTCACAGAATATTTAGAGTTACCTCCCCTTAAAGTTTGTTTTCGTTCACTAACGTCATGTCCTGAGGGAATGTGATGGTTTGTGGACAGGTAAATCAGCCGGCTACCCTAAACATATATTCGATAATGAAGTGAAGCATGGTTCAATCTACGAGGTGACAGATGACAAATTCAGAAGCTAACGCGTGCAGTGTTTTTGAATTGTTTTGTCAGTATGTATCTCCGACTCAGACTCCTAGTCCTCGACTGATTGGGGACATCCATGTTGTGAAAACAAAATCAATGACCAAATTCACAATGGGACCGGACACATGATCTCACGGCGTTTCCACGTATGTAATAACTACACATTCGCTAAAACAAAATGTCGATTTCTGATGAGTTGGTTATGTTGAATAAGCTGGTCGATAATGGTAATGAAGAAGACATTTTAGATCATATTCGGACAAATAACATCACACCAGAACTCGCTGTCGATCTGTCATCAGTGATGGCTACAATTTCATGGGCAGCCGTTCTGGGACGTGTGAACATACTAAATACGCTTCTCTCCCTTGGATTTACTCCACACCCAGACCGACACCCAATTCATTATGGATCAGAACAAGGTCAACTGGCTGTGGTGACATCTTTGGTGGAAGATCACAACACAGACGTGATGTGTGTAGACAAAGTCAATGACTCTCCAATGTTCCTAGCCTCACGTAAAGGCCAATTGGAAATTGTCAAATATCTTGTTGAAAGAGGAGCAGACGTCAACTTTGGAGGTCGAATACCACCGCTTGTCATTGCTGTTGTTCGCCATCAACTCCATATCTGTGACTACTTAATCAAGCATGGAGCTGATGTGAACATTGAAGACAGATATGGACGCTCACCTCTCCGTGCTGCTGCTCGAAAAGGTTATGTAGACATTGCCCACACCCTTGTGGAAGCAGGAGCATCGATAAATGTAAAATGTACAGATCAACAGTCTCCATTTATGGCAGGAAGTCAGTTCGGTCATTTGTCAGTGATGAAATTTCTCGAGTCCCATGGTGCAAATGTCAATGCGATTGATAAGAAAAGAGACACAGCGTTACATCTGGCTGTTCGGGAAGGTCATTATGAAATCGTGAGATATCTCCTTGTTGATCTGTGCGTTGTATGTACAATTAACTCGGATTGTGAATCCCCTTTCTCCATTGCGCTAGACAATACAGATTATGACATTTTGCTTCTGTTTCACAAAGCTGGGAGATGGCCATCAAATATGCTGTGTGATTTCCCACCTGATACAACAGAGATGTTGATGCCTATTATAGACGCTGTGACAAAACCATATTTGCTTCAAGAATTGGCCTGTTTCAGACTTCGAAGTATGCTAGGACCAAAGTTGACATCTACAGTTAATCATCTGCCAGTACCAGGGGCAATCAAGAACTTCATCCGGCTCAGTCACATTCCATCTTGTAGACCATGAAAGGATTTGGAAATCACAAACTATTGCTGTGCACTTTACGTTTGACATGTCATTATGTAACTGAAATATGTTCACCAGTAGCATTAAATCATCTCAACAATGAGAATATTGTACTTGGATATGCTTTATCGGGTGAATGAGGGATGATATCTTTAAGACTTGTCCATTTCCAGTTTAAATCCATTGTCTTCAAAATTGATACTGGTCTGAGACTTCTTACTAGTGCTGAGGACAAGGAAAAGTCCAATGATTGTAGTCCTTGATGACAGCATTTGAGGTCTGTGGTCTGAACCAGGTCTCAGTGCTTCAGTTTTGCTGGAAAATGGAACTGAATAAACCTGACAGAAAGGGTAAACATAGTCATGATAGTGAACGTTTCTGTCTTGTTCAAACAGGACCAGCTACAAAGGAGGACTAACTGAATACAGTTCACAATAAGCCTCTGGCATTTCTAAGACTAGTCTAGAAGTAACAATTAGTGTATTATTACAGAATTATACTGAGACTGACCATTGGGATATTGTCTTCATCTATTGAGGAAGTTGTCCAATGCTAGACACAGGATTTGCATCATAATTAAGAAATAAAGTTTGCTGTATCCCTATTTGTAGGGTAATAAAATATAGTTTAGCCCTGAATTGTTATTGTTAAAGCACAATGATGCGTGCTCCTGAGTTCTTCAGTGTTTTAGTTCAGGGCAAAACCTAACTTTTCTATAATGACAGAGTAGATTTCCATTATGTATTTTTATATTTGAGAATTTTGTAGATAACAGTATCTGTCTAATAAAAGAAGAAACTGCTGTCCTTTGCCATGTGTTTGAGGGTATTTATTTGAAAAAATGAGATCATCTTGTTCTGACAGCATTTGACAGTAATTCATTAACCTTTCTTGCATTGTTTTACCGTATGATCCAGAACAGAGCACTTCTCATCTTATCAGGCATTGTAAACAAGGTGTGTATGTCAATTTTGGTTTGTTTTGTTTATATGTGTATCTCCATTATTTCACTGTTATTTAATAGCTTAATGTTAGAGGGTATTAAAGATGTGCACCATGCAGGATTATTTTCATAAGATTTTTATGAATTCTGCAAGCATGGGTATGGTGCTAAGTACATGTACAACTTTAGAAATCAGAGGAGTGCCACCCCTATCTCCTCCCCCCAACAAATAAAGTCAGGGATCTTGGTTTTGTGAAGCTGTGAAGCAGCTTATGGCAAGCATTGCCTGGCATGTGAATGAATGACATATAGATGTACAAGTTTTGAAGTGGAGGAAATTGACCCATACCTTGGTCTTTCACAATAGTTTAACGCATAACAGACATTGAAGACATAAACACCTTTACACACTTGAAAGTACATTTACTGAGCATTGAAGAAAATCAGCCAAAAGACTGAGAATGGTCACAGCGGGGACACCAGAAATGGTAAGTACCATCGTAATCATCCTCCCAGACGTGTGAAACTTGACACATCAGTCTAGGGGAATCAAAGAGAATGATTTCCTCATACAGAGATTTCAAGTATTTAGCCCATGGATTTAAAATGAGAATATTTCCTGTTTTTAGGCCCATGGGTCAAACTTTAGATCTTCAATTTTATTGTTAGGAGTGAAGTCCCTAGGTAACAGCTTGAACATCAGTACAACGTTCACATAACAATGGGATTCCATGTGTACAGAACACACTAGATGCCAGAGATCGGTTGGATACTTGACATGCAAATAGACCACTTAAATGCATATGACTCTCATTTGTTTTTCATTAATTGGAAAACATTGTAATTAAACATCTTCTTGTCATTTTTTCATCTCTTGTCGTTCAAGCTTATGAAAGTTGTCCACATCCCTCACCTCTTGTTTGAGTGAGTGAGTTCAGATTTATGCTGCTTTTAGCAGTATTCCAGTAATATCACGGCGGGGAACACCAGAAATGGGCTTCACACATTGTACCCACATGGTAATCGAACCCAGGTCTTCGGCGTGATGAGCGAACACTTTAACCACTAGGCTATCCCACCTCTTGTTTGAGGTGATCTTGAAATACCTGCAGCTTTTGTCTGTTGGGAGCCAGAACTAACAGATTTGTTGTGTGAAATCACGGCTGATCAATTTATTATATAAATTTTGACAATGTCGAGAAAAATCACACCAGATCCATTCAATATGTGCAGTTCCCTAATTTAAGCCCTTTCCTTAATTATGGTTATATCATTTGATTACCAGAGGGGTAATTTCTCTTAATAAGCCTGGGGCCTAGATACTTGAATTACCATTATTATCTGCATCATTTACATCATCACACATTGCACATGACCTGATGAGTGAACAGACTCATCAACGTCTTCTTCAATGTAGGTGTGTAAAAATCCTTATGAAATACATGTATATGCTTTGAACATTTCTTTTCAACGTCATCATCAATGTAGATGTGTAAATCCTTATGAAATATATGCTTTGAACATTTGTTTCTAAACTCTCTTGAACTAGTGAACCTCTTCATAATCTATGTGATCATGCCAGTATTTGATGTTTAATACCACACTCAATATTACACCTATATGATGATTATGTAATTGATTATGGACCAGACAATCCATTGATTAACATGATACCCACCTACTTATGATATCTTAGCAAGATTTAAATGAGTAACCAATTTCACAGTAAGTATCATAATAGCACCATGAAAATACATTTCTGCAAACTTAAAAATATCTAATAATGATTTTATGAAGCAATTGATAAAGATGCATTCGCCCCTGTAAATGGGACAACCACACTAATTTCTGTTTGATGACAATTCTTCTTCTTGTTCATTTTGTTAGCACAATTAAAATCCAAAGGGCATCCACAAGCATGTCTATGAGTTTACTCTCGGCACACATGGCATAGACCTATTTTTTACCACTGACATTTTTCTGCAATGCTGACCATATTAGGATCTACATAGAGTACTTACTGTAATGCTGACATACTAAATTGCATGCTTATGGAAAAAAAACCATCTATTATTATACATCACTTGCGTAATAATGATACATTACGCCAACTATAATCGATAATTTTGCAAAGCGAAAGAAACAAAACCCTAAAACGAAAAAACCATATGACCTCATTTGGGATCGAACTGCGAAGCTACAGATTAGATTGAAAATATTGTAAAAGTGGAAAGAGAGACCCTACTTTAGAGTTACCTCCCTTATATATGTTACGGTTGCTCATTCGAGATTTTATACCCAGCGTCTTTGAGACCAAACAACATCATGTGCAAGTGGCAAACGCGAAATGGATAAGGCAGTAATATGTATACGACAGACTGTGACCCACGTTTTATCAAGTAGACCAAGTAAAATGCACGGACAATGACATCCTACACCGTGGATAACTAGTGCAAATAAACCAGTCTTCTGTCCGGGTCATCCATCTCAACTGTCGTCAGTGTCGACTGTATCTGTTTGGATTTGAATTTTGTATGAATTTATGAGAAAGATTCATAAATAATGAGTGACCTGCGTGTACTGAATTCAATGATTGAGAAAGGCAGTGCTCAAGATGTTTTGCACCACATCAGGATGAACAATATAAATCCGAATTGCTTTAAAAATCTACCTCCTTCATCAGTGCCAGTGTCTGTGGCAGCAATTGCTGGACATGCTGATGTTTTAAACACTCTCCTCTCTTTGGGCTTCATGCCCCACCCAGACCGACAACCGATTCATTATGCTGCCATAGAGGGTCACCTTACGGTTGTACAGTCATTGGTAGAAGATCACAATGCAGACATTATGAGTGTGGACAGTAAAGGTCATACGCCATTGTATCTAGCTACGCTTAATGACTGGTTCGATGTTGTCAAATATCTTCTTGAGGCAGGAGCCGATGTTAATAATCGTGGCCGGATGCCACCGCTTATTTTAGCCGTTGTTCACTACAAACCTGACCTTTGTAAATTTTTCTTGAGCTATGGTGCAGACGTTAATTTGAGGGATAATTTTGGCCGTTCACCTCTTGGGACGGCTGCACGGACAGGAAGTGTAAACATAGCATGTGAACTGATACAGGCAGGAGCAGACGTTAATCTCTCAAGTCGAGGAGGAACGCCATTTCTGTCAGCAAGCCGTTTCGGCAAGGTGTCAATGATGAGACTCCTGTCCTCTCAAGGTGCTGATGTTGAGGCGTGTGATCAAGATGGAGACACTGCCTTACATTTGGCTGTCAACGAGGGTTACTATAGAGTTGTTAGATATTTAATTGTTGAGCTATGCATTCCGCTAGATTCTGTTAATGATATTGGCGAAACTGCATTTTTCATTGCTCTGAAAAAGACTGACATTGCTATTATGCAGCTCTTCATAAAGGTTGGATACTGGCCGGTGAGCGAGATGCACAAAATAGAAATAAACCGAACATCCGAGCAATTCAAACTTGTGTCGGACATTATGTCCATCCCATATTCGCTTCAAGAATTAGCCTGTTTTAAACTTCGAAGAACAATGGGATCAAGGGTAACAACTTCTGTGAATCATCTTCCAGTCCCCCAGCCTGTCAAGGAATTCATTCTGCTCTGTCATTTACCATTTTCTAGACCTTGAAGGGTTAATCATACACTAACAACAAATGCAAATGTCAACAAGAAAATGGGCAGAGGGGTAGCCTAGTGGTTAAAGTGTTCACTCGTCACACTGAAGACCCTAGTTCGATTCCCCACATGGATACAATGTGTGAAGCCCATTTCTGGTGTCCCCTTCTGTGATATTGCTGGAATATTGCTAAAAGCAATGTAAAACCATACTCACTCCACAAGTAAAATGTCAGCTGAATTTAGTCTGTACCACATTGTTTTTGAACAGATGATTTCATTCTGGTAGAAAATATATATAAAGACCAAGGCACTGTTACTCACCTAATCCATTGAAGTGCATCTGTGCATTTTTTCACTGAAGCCTTGCGCAATATGAATGCATAGATATTATTTTTATTATGTTTAATGAATTCTGTAGCCAGCAATAAAGGAGTGATTGGCTGTGAATTGAGTTTAAAGGTCACATGCAACCAAAAATCAAACATAATTAAAACACAATTATCACTTCTTCATGACATATAATATGCATTGCTGATTATGAAAAAACAAATAAACAAAATTATAAGCATATAGTCGCAAATCAAAAGTGCAATATTTTGTACTTGGGTTTACCTCCCTCGAAGCGAAGCAGCGGGATACGAACCCAGTCAGAAGCGGGTGGGTGTGCACTCAAGTGTAACGGCTGGTTCATTAGCAGATGCCGCCTTCCGCGGCTCATTGTGTGTGTATATATAGAGATGTTGGGTTTTGTAAATACATGCTCATTTTTGTGTATAACATTTTGCAATCAACAGACATCATAACATGTCATGTGTTCAAGTATCACACCTGCCTGTCTGTGTAATTACATAATGTGACAGAGACCGAACTTCGGGCCATAAATCAATGCGTTTTGTTTATGGTGTATAGCCTGATTGGTGTTAAGTTCAAATTGCATGTGGTCAGTGATCGCAGTTGTGTATTGAATATTGTCATTAGCAGACAGGCAGGCAGACACACAGGTGTCAATAAAACAAGACATTGAGTTTTGTCTGTGACAGCGACATATCTATATCACAGTTAGAAATTGTGTCAGCTAAATAATGACATTGCTTTTAAGTATCGAACTGAGAAAGTGACTCGGTAAGAAGAGCGTGTGGTGAAATAGACAAATGAAATTATATAAACAGTTTATTTACTGTCATAACATATAAAAGCTTCGGCCTGTGAGATATCAACAAAACATTATGAAAATAGCTCACACCAAAGCCTTCACGGTATTCACCAGACAGCCCGCTTCCAAGTTCGTGAACCTATTTCACTGCGCTGCGTGCTATGGCAGCCCAGCTGTTGAAACCCGTATTCCCCAGAAAAGTCTGGGGAAAATTAGTGAAACGTTTGAACTCGATTTTAGCGTTTTTTTCATCGGCGTTATTTTCAACTTTATAAGTTGAATTTGCATTTTGGCGCTTTGTTTGGTAAGTCCATGCGAAGGTATCAGAATCTGCAAAGTTGTGTTTTTGTTTTCGTTGCATGTGACCTTTAAATTTCAATTCCATGCTGTACAACTTAAATCACAGTATGGTCATACATGTTATAATGCTACCAGGGTCTCTTAATTTCTGTGTATTTTCACCATAAGCTCACCCACTAAACTTCAGCAGTTCTACTTTTTATAAATTTTGAATTACAATGACATATTTTACAGAAAAAAACTTCTTTTATTTATGTTTCATGGCTACTTCTTGTCCTAATCGTGAAGATCCAGGATAGAATTGATCTTCAGCAACCCATACTTATTTAGAGGCAACTAACAGAATTGGGCTGCATGGGCAGTCTGGCTTGCTGACTTAGTTGACACGTCATCATATTCCAGTTATGTAGATAAATGCTTATGATGTCCATTTCTGGAATGTCTGGTCCATACACACGTATTTACAGACCGTCATATAGCTGGCATTAAACAGATCAGATGAATGAATACATTCATTAGTGAAATTGCTTTGAGAAATTGTTTAATACTGTCTCCGGTTTGGAGTCAGCAAATATTCTGATATCAGGTATACATATGTCTGTGGTACTGTTTCTGTTGGCTACGCAGTGTTTTTAGTTAAACCATGTGGATATAAACACACAATTCTGGAAATATGGAACTACATGATTAACGTAAATGACAACCAGTGACCCAGTGTTATAGATAGGGAAACCAAATGTGGTATGTGCTTTCAGGACATAAATGTCATGGAGTTCAAAACCAGGAACCAAATAGGAACAGAACACTGTGGCAGGAGATATTGATGACCATGTCTTCTTGTTACAGATGAAATGTTAACACTCTAATAATGTCAAATGACAACAAACAGATACATATTTCCGATGTATTTATTCACTGAAAATCCCATATCTGTAACTTCCTGTCCTTGTGTTACAGTGAAACAAACCATGTCCAGTGAAACGTAACAGAAACTTCATGCAAAACAGTGACACCAATTATAACAATAAGGCTCATTGTTAGTTTGGCAATGAAATCTACTCCGAGCATTGATGTCTTACGAAAAGGAAGACCATATGTGAGTCAATCCAACACAGACTGGCTTCTAAAGACCTGCCTGCCTGTGACAGTTTCATGATATCTGGACCTATCTGTCATTAGTTTAGTGTCTTACCCTGTTTGTTAAGGAAACAATAAAAGAACACTTCAATCAGATCATTTGATGACAACTGGCAAGTTGTAATGGCAGCTGTATTGTAGCAGTATAAACAAAACTACTTGGTTGTGAGCGGTTGCAGACTAGGGTTATTGATGTTAGACTGACATTTAGACCAAGAAATACAGTTATTAGTATACTATTTAAAAATGTAAAAAATATATTTGTCTTAAAAACTAATCCAGATGAATCCCTGAACAATCCTGAATTTCTTCTTGTGAGGCAATCTGGAGTTGCCACATCTTTCTAGACGTTGACTCATGCTTGACTAATTGTCAGGGTCTGGGAGACAGACTATCTTAATGCATCTGTATGGTTTTAAGCAAGCATGGGCAACAGTGAATAGTGAGACAGCTTATCCTCTTTCTCAATATTCCAGCCCTGATAATGGCATGTACTTAGTTTTACGCCGCTTTTAGCAATATTCCTGCAATATCACAACGGCGGACACCAGAAATGGGCTTCACACATTGTACCCATGTGGGGAATCGAACCCGGGTCTTCAGCATGATGAGCGAACACTTTAACCCCTAGGCTACCCAATCAAGAAAAAGCTTCATCCATGTAGCAATAACAACTGAGTCCCCTGACCAACAAACATGGGCTTGGATCCCTAAATCTGACATTGAGACTATGGAACCAAGGGTTTAATGCAGGATTTCTGGCCAAGTTCCCTTGGCTGGCAGACTAGAAGCAGACAATTATATATTCTGTTCAAAGTTGAATTTTTTAGAAATATCTTAATGTATTCAGTGAAATATTGTAGATCTGGGCATTAAAGCCACTTCTTTATTGGTTCTGAAACCAATGAAAAACAAGTGACCTGTACAAGCCATCATATTAGTCAACACATTAACATGAATTGGAAAATGTATCATTCCAATCTGTGAGGCTTAAATGACATTTGCTGCAGACTTGATGTTAACATTGGCCTCTAAGCAGGTCTAATTAAAGAGCTAAAACAGTCCTGTACCACAACATCTAACTACATGTATTCTTCACTGTCTCCCTTGTGTCACAGAAACTTGAAATATGGGTGTAAATTTGTTCTCCTGCGCCCCAATCCACAGAGTGTTCGTAACTTTACGACCTGCCGTAACTCTATAGTTAACCATAGGATTACGAATGTCGTAGCTCTACGATTGCCTTGTGGATCAGGATTCTGTATTGGTTCTGGGTGGCCATCACAACATTTCCCTGTTGTGTACGATAACGCAAACACCTTGCGTATACATATCTGAAATATACTTGTTATATTGAACATCTCCATAATTATCATTAACACAGCCTTCAGTATTCCTTATATAAATCAATATCTGCATGACAATGTGAAAAAATATTGCTATGTGTTTACAAAATTCACAAGAATAGTCTGTACATATTTACAGTTAAATATAATAGCTAGTGTTTGTAAAATGTCTATCTACATTGAGCAAAATTTAAACAGCAAATTAATATTCAAGCAAATAAAGGTATGACTGTGAAGAAGAGGCTTGACCAGTTGGTGATGTATTTTCTTTTTAAAAAAAGGGAAACCAAACCAAAAAATGACACCCTCAGTTATCCAGAACATTAAAGCTCTGCTCAGAATGATACATATCTGCCGCTCTGCCGCCTACACTTTGATTTGAGTCTTGTGTGATTGAAATGCTAAAAATAGACAACCAATCACATTAGCCCTTTTTTGCATGATTGAACAACAGCGATATCAGCTGAACAACGAGGAGAGTTCTATGGATATACAACTTCTTTCATATAATATGAGCGACGTTTCGGTGTAGCTACTAACACCATTATCATTATCATTTGCTTGATAACGGTGTTAGTAGCTACACCGAAACGTCGCTCATATTATATTAAAGAAGTTGTATATCCATAGTACTCTCCTCTCGTTCATCACACCAACTTCTAAATGCCACTCAAACAAGTTAGCGATATCAGTTGACTTGATTTGGCTTTTATGTGGTGTTTTATATAAAATCCAGAAAATCTCATTGAAGATGGGCTTCATGGTCTGCTTTTATACTTAACAGGAAAGTAAGACTTTTCTCACAAAAAATAATTCATAACTTTCATTTTATTTGACGAAATATCTCAAGGGGTCACTTACAGATCATGAGCAAGAGGAATTCTGCGGTGAGGTGGTGACGAAGGATAGAACTGGTCACATCAATAAAGCTATGGCAGCAGTTTCATCCTGAATACTTTATTTAATAAAATATAATACATCGGATAATTGAGGGTACAATTATGGAATCGGTTACCTTTATTCTCATGGTCAAGACTATTTGTGTTGTGCCAGGTCCAACATTTCCATAGAAAGCTTAAAATAACAAACTGTACTTGAGTAAGACATCTTTCACCGAGAAAACTTGTATAATTGTTTCTATGATAACAAGCTGATAGGGTAACATTATACATCCACAGTGTTTCTCAACACTCATACATCCAGTTGAAATAGTGGTGTACATTTCTTCAGTTAAATGAACCAAATGAGACAGAATAGCCATACATTTTCTTTTGTTTATTTTACAAACCTGCTGAAATTGCTTTAACAAAAGTTTTTTTCGATACTACAGACAGCAAAAATTACTTTGAAAATAAAAATAATCTAAGGGATTTTCATATGACAAACTGTTTTCCAGCAGAAAGTCATGCTGTATTTATTTTTTAATCACCTTTCCAATCCGAATCAAACTTAAGATGATATTGTTTTTAACCTACAGATCAAATTTTTCATTATCAAAATCTGCAAAGCAAACAAGAGAATGTCTGGCCTCCGAATATATTATATTATATTATGTTATATTATATTATTTTACATTTTATGGATGCGATATGACTTTCAGTGTGACTAAAACATGTCATGAAAATGAAAACATTTTAAATAAAACATGTTAATTATGATGATCTTAGTCTATCTCCAGGAAAGGGAGTTACGGTCAGTAAGACTTTACTGCAGAATGGGGAAACACTGGATTTAATCCACAACCCACAAGCAGGGGCTGATGTCTCTCTTCCTGTCAACCTCTACCATGCCTACTGTAAGGAAGCGATAGCAGCAATAATCTCAGTCAAACAGTTGTGTTTAATTCTACTGAGTAATTAATTCATATCACAGCATGTCGGATGAATGTGAGTGGAATTAAAACATGATGCCAGCCATGTTAACAACTCTGGCGAAACCAATGAACGTGGATGGCATTAATCTGGTATATGAACGTCAAACAGCATATCCTGTCATAGTTAGGGGACACAACTCTGCAAATACAGCTGCTGTGCCTCAGATGATGGGACTACTTGTGTCGACCACCATCTCAAATTTGCGTGAAAGGACATAATCTTCTGCCATTACCATACCAATTTATGGCTCTGTTACTGTGCATTTTTGGTATCACAAAAATTAACGGGCGGCAGAGTTTTCCCGCAGAATTCACCTTCATAAATACGAATATAATAATGAATATGATCTTCCTTGGGAAACTGAATACCACTGCCAGGATAGAGACAAACTTCACAGACCAATATATACTGACACCCCAACACTGATGACCGTTCTTGATATCATGAATATCAGTTAAATATCAGTTGAAATCAATCAAAATATATTATTTCATTTGTTTTGAGAATATGATCCCAAATTTACTCACAAAACATTATACTTTATATGAATATCTGAGTAAACTTGTCTTTAAAAAAAAAGCAAAACTGCTCATGGAAGACCCTAGATCATATAAATAAATAAAAAAAATCGTAATCTCAGAACAAATACCCTGCAGAAAAAACGGACAAATGCAAAAATATTGGCAAAGAAATAAACAAGAACTTGATAAACAAAATCTTGTCAATCTTGACACCAATGCAAATCAATCCAGCACCTGAGTGTAAGTTTTGCAAAGGGAACCT
Source organism: Haliotis rubra (assembly GCF_003918875.1). Lineage (NCBI taxonomy): Eukaryota > Metazoa > Mollusca > Gastropoda > Lepetellida > Haliotidae > Haliotis > Haliotis rubra. The sequence continues at coordinate 159,258 of NW_025767510.1, forward strand.
CATATAACTTCTCTATCTCCCACGAAAAAAGGTTTACTAACAGTCTTGTAATGTAATTTACAATTAAATGGGGAAACTAGGTTGTAAAATACCTTCCATCCACCAAGGCTAGACTTACTGAATATACCTACTCCCCAAAAATTTAATTGTAAATAAAAAGTAGTGGGATGTTTATTCAATTGACCTAAACTAATAGAACTACAAAAATAATCTATCTCTGCATCAATCTCGTACAGAGTTTTGTTGTCTCTTTCCCTATTCCTCCAAACTATAATTTTTCCCTACCCACTTAACATTTCAAAGAAACAAAAATATATTTGAGATCGGTAGTTTTTGTTTTGAAATTTTTCTCCCCCAATCTGAATATTTTTGCCAACAATCTGAAGGGAGAGAAAGAAAAATATGTCCAATTATACAAAATAAGATATTAGTTCAAAAGTCACAAACTTAGTATTTCTATAGTCATTTGTAACATCTGGTTTGGATAACTTGAATTGGGAGGTTCGATGGATGGCTCCAATATATATTGTAGTTATAAAGGAGATCAAGACACTTAACAAAGATTATCTCTTGAAAAAAAATGACAAATCTTTTTGTTCAATGTGGATCTGGAAAATGACGCTCCGTTCACTCTTCGTTGTAAGTGCATAGACTCAATACTCATTTAAATAAATATATTTAAACTGACTAGTTTATCAGACAAGGACAAATATGCACCTTCTGTAGGAAGTTAGAAATATTTCATGATCTGACTTGCCAAAATGAAAGGCTGGTTTTTTTTCAAAATACTACAATCCAAGTAAAAAAAGATGATGGTGATGAATGCAGTGAATAAAGGCAAAGTCGTTTATTCAATCTTCGCAAAATGTGTTGCCTATGATGAAGCGTAATCCTCCTCCTTGACTGTATTGTCGGATGAACAACGGGTCTCAAAGGGAGGTACTGTTTCCTCCTGAATATTATCCAAAACCCCGAGGGGCAGTCTCACTGGTTTCTTGGTGTGCATCTCTCCATCCCTGAGGAACTTGAGTGAATTATCTGGCTGACATGTAGTCTAAAAAATCTTTAAATATATTCACTCAGAATATTCCCATGTCATTTATTACAAATATCAAACCATGCACATATCTTCATCTTGACATTAATTACCGGTATCCTTGACCAATCAACTGTTAATGGAGACAACTCTGACCTTCTATTTGCATTTCTCGGACAGGAGTCGTCTCGCCTGACAGCATTTTTTCCTAAAGCTGCAGCTGTGTGCATAACCTGCCTCAACTCCATCCATAATACTCAATAACAGATGGCACCAATTGCTTTTTTTTCACAGTACACTATTTTCTGGTGTCAAGAGTCGCCTCCCCCAACTGTGAAGACAACACCCTCCGATCCGATATTTGTGCTTCCATTGTCCAAATCTTTGTTGCTGCAGATTTCTGCATACACCGGGCAGTGGTCACTCACAACACCACCCCATGACCAGCCGTTTGGTATCCATGGGCTGGACAGGCCATCACGAACAACACTGGAACGACCTGGGGAAAGACAGAAAATTTAGTGTGTGTGAGTGTGTGTGTATTGTTCAACTCAATATTCCATTGTTAGTGAGTGGGTATGGTTTTACGCCGCTTTTAGCAATATTACAGCAATATCATGGCGGGGGACACCAGAAATGGGCTACACACATTGTACTCCATTGATAGACGACTGTAAGTAATCCAATGATCGATATTATGAGACAACACAGAGATCGATCTAATGGGCAACAAGCCATTAATGAAGTCACTGAGTCTGACAACTGATCCACTTAGTGAGTATGCAGCAATATTACAGTAATATCACTGTGGGGGACTCCAATAATGGACACCAACCATGTGGCATTTAGACAGTAAATGTCCAGTGCAGCCAGTGTACATTAGAATCACAGTGCTTGCTTTCATCTCAGAAGACGGTTCAGGCTGTGCTCACAAAACTGAAAGGAATCTTTATCAGACTAAAGCTTCTGAGACTAAAATCACAAACTGGTTCTGCAAGAAACCGTTCCTAGGTCTTGCCATGACAGTGAGTGAGTGAGTTTAGTTTTATGCCGCACTCAGCAATATTCCAGCTACATGGTGGAAGTCTGTAAATAATCGAGTCTGGACCAGACAATCCAATGATCAACAGCATGAACATTGATCTGTGCAATTGGGAACTGATGACACGTGTCAACCACATCAGTGAGTCTGACTCTTGCCATGATAAACATGATGTGATGGCATTAGTGATGAAAACAGAACTTTGTTCTTGAAGCCATTATGTAACCAAAAGTGGATTTCATTTACCTGTATACACGTCTTTGGTGTGTCTGTTGATCCAAATGTTGTCATAGCAACGGGTTCCGTTGGGGTTACGGTTGCTGATGTTGGTGGCGGTGTTGGCAGGAATGCAGGGGGTGTAGCCATTTGAGGTCAGCAGTTTGTAGTCTTAGAACAAAAATAGTGTATAATCATAATTCCTGATGAAGAAAGCCTAGAACATCACATTTACAACATCCTAAAACTCCCCTTTGCTCAGCTTTCAGCTCTCATTCATGCAATTTTCTATCCACAATCTTGGAGAGTTTTCCACAATATCTTAGCCACATCACAATGTCCTGTAAATTGCTGTTTTATGCCACACTCAGCGATAAATAATAATAATAAAGTTCATATTTGTAGTGCGCCTAAATCCTAATATACGATGTTGCAGATATATGACAAAAGTCTGTACACAATCAAATCTGGACCAGACTATCCGTTGATTGACAACGTGAGCATCGATCTACACAATTGAGATACAGGACATGTGCCAACCAAATCAGTGTACCTGATCCTTCAATCCACAAAGTCACCTTTTAAGACAAGCATGGGTTGCTGAAGACAATTTGAAATTGAGATCTTCCCAGGGGAGTAAAGAAAGTATACAAGGACCTTTAGTTGATTATCAGATACCCAGCAGGTTACCATGACCACAGTCAACCATTGTTAACACCTAATCCTCAAGATAGCTCTAACAATAGGCAAAGGCAGGGGGGACAAATTCTGGACCAGTATACCCTTGGTGGTGACTATGGGCAAAGCCAACCAAATGATTGACACTATGGACTGTGGCTCATGCTGTTGTTGGTTGGTTTTTGTTTAATGCTGCACTCAACAATATTCCAGCTATATGGCAACAGTCTGTAAATAATCAAGTCTGGACCAGACAATCCTATTGTCAACAGCATGAGCATCGATCTACGCAATTGGGATATGATGACGTGTGTCAACCCAATCGTGACCAACTCGTGTTATTCCGGGACAAAACGAATAGCGACTCGTGCCCCTCTGGAAGGATTTCATATTGGCGCATGAACATCAGAACTACTTTAAACAAGAACGATAACTCTATTCCTGTTTGATTCCAATGGTACTTAATATCACCGAAGTACTCATACATTGTATTGCTAGGTTGTTGTTTTGGGGGTTTATTTACTTATTTATTTTAAAGAATTAAATCTCTTTGATACAACTTAAAGAAGGAGAAATACAAATATTTCTTAAAGACACATTCTAATGTAATTATTACCAGCTGTTAACCTTGTATTTCCAATTAGGGTTTAATTAATCACAAATGGGAATTGTTTTTTTAATATGCCAATAAAAGTTTAATAGTTTCAGCTACATTAAATCCCAAAGCACATACTCAAGAATGACTTTAATATATTTCTAAAACTGAACATTCGTGTAATCAAATATGAATGACCAAAAAAAATAGTCAGACTAAAATATCCCCAGAGATGTGAAATATAAGCCCAATGTTTGAGATTAAAGTTGATTAGTTACATACATATATAATATTATTGTTTTGAAACTGGTAGCGATTAATAATTACATTTCCTAAAATTGTTGGAAGCGCACGTACAATCTCCATAACAAGCTCGCAAGATCGTCAAAAATACGCTCAGTTGGACCCATGAGAGTCGTTATGTCAACAAACGCACGTTCGTGTATTTGAATCTCTCACTGTCAATAGCATGATTATTATTAAAAACTTCATAATAGGCAGCATAATCCTGTTAGCTACGTTCTTTGTACTTTCAATATGGCGATATATATTTTTCATGATTTTTTAAACAATGACATAATGCCATAAACGATTTAAGTACTCATGATTATTTTTATCAAAGCACCGCGCTGATTTACGTGCGTTCTGATTGGTTTGTCGTATTTTCGCACATAACAAGTTATGGTGGGGGATGAGTCTTCTTGGAGGTTACGGAAAGGGGCTAGTGGTGACGAATGGTGTCAACCAAGTCAGCCAGCCTGACCACCCGATCCTGTTAGTCACCTCTTACAACAAGCATGGGTTACTGAAGACCAATCCTAACCGGGATCTTCACAGGTCGGCTCACGCTATCAGAGTACGACCAGCCTGAAGTGAACCTGTGAACCTGACCGCCTTATCCAGTGACTCATCACTTAGGTTACTAAAACCTGTTTAGTGGTGGAATGCTGTAAGGCTAGATGATGATGCCCAGTCAACAACTAGCTTGCTCTAAAATGTCATTCTCAACTCCCTGGGGAGTACATGTCTGACATATCACACACAGACAGTCTTACCATCAGAATCTGGGGACAGGTTGAAATCTCCTACAATGATAATGTCGTTTTCTCCTGCAATAAATAAAACATATGATTAAATTGATGAGCTTACAGGTAAACATATCACAGGTTGAAATAGGCGGGACCAATTGAGATCCTGTTTTACAGGTAAGTCCACATATGCTACTCAACAGGTAAAGAACACCTGATTCTATCATTGTAATACAGCTAGCCTATCACACTATGACAGGGTAACTATAGTAATACGAAAGAAATGAGTTTTCTATAACTTCTTTTGAATACTTTCCTTCATACATACACAATGAATGATCAACAAGTACGGTTTTACTTCCCTACTGTTTTCACTACATTTCTGAAATATATTTCCCAAATTGAGTTTAGGAATACAACTTTAAATAAACCCCAGCTACTTGGCATGTTGACAAAGATCAATAAGATTATTTTAGTCTTTCAAAACAAAGTGAGGCATAATATTGAATGAAGCTGCTCTAAAATCATTGAAACATCACTGATGAAATCATTACATCCTGCTTGTTCCCTTCCATCCTGAACCAATCATAAGGAAAGTCGACTAGTTTTAAAGGTGTGAAGTGTATAAGTTTGTATGTTACAATGCACATATTATTTTGGAAGCAAATACGTTAAATAATATATAAATACATGTATAAAACAAGTGGACTAGATCCTCACTGTTTAACTTCTTTGAGTGGCATTTTAGAAGTTGGGAAGTACAATATAGAACAAACTTTATGGATAACAACTTCTTTTTATTCGTGAGTGTCGACGTTTCGATACAGATTCTTGTACCGTTGTCAAGCATAATGGAACATGAAGAAGGGGAAGTGTATATATACTGGATGTAACAATGTAACAAAGAAAACAACATAATTAACATGATTGGCTAGGCAGAAAGCTGATGAAGCCAGAGAGTAGACAAAGGACAGGCGTGGAAGCCTCATTGTTTAATCTGCTATGATTTATACAACCATTCTCATTGACTGTACATGTTTCTGTCTGAGACAGACGACTGACCCTGACACAGTCCACTATATGTTAGTAAAGTTTCATTCCTGGAAGGCTTCAGTTGAACCAGGCAAACCTTGCCAGTACACCGATATCCAAATGCTGTGACTAGTGTCAGAGGTCTCACCTGGAAGCTGGTGCTCTATGGCGGAAATGAGGGCTGGGATTTGGCGGACTTCATCCTTTGTCTTGTTCAGCGTTTCATCCTGCAGTCCTGCTGCCTTCAGATGGACACTGACCACCACACAGTCGAACTTCTTGTTTATCTGAGGACAGACATTTAAACACTGACCACCACACAGTTGAACTTCTTGTTTATCTGAGGAGAGACATTTAAACACTGACCACCACACAGTCAAACCTCTTGTTTATTAGAGATCAGACATTGAAACGATTACTGACACCACATAGTGACGCTTCTTGTTTATCTGAGATCAGACATTTATACCCTGGTGACACAACACAGCAAATATTTTGTTTTTCCATCAGACATTTACATCATAACTGACATCACACAGCACAATTTCCTTATGTCTGAGATCACGAACTTCTGTTCAGACATTAATTCAGGGAGGCCCATTAGTTTTTTCCTGATCACTTTCCAGTATCTTCGGACCTATACATCACACCACAGACAAGAAGTCTGTTTGTGTGGTCTGCATGGGTGTGGTTTTGCAACTACAGCATACCACGATAATTTCTTCTTTGACTGGCATTCTAGAAGTTGGGTAGATGAAGGATGAGGACTATTTTTATGGATATACAACGTCTTTATTCTGTATAGGCTTGATTGGCATTCTAGAAGTTGGGTAGATGAAGGATGAGGACTATTTTTATGGATATACAACTTCTTTATTCTGTATAGGCCATACAGCTGGAATTCTGCCTATACATGCAATATGGAATCTTTGGTCTTTATATTTTTTATCAAATAGGTTAACAAGCACAACTCTTCGATCTGACTTGGGTGAAAACCTATGAGATTTTATCACTGCTGTTTGTAGGAAAATGGTGAATAAAACAAAGTAAACTTCATCCTAACTAAACGATTTATCAGTTATCTTTCAGTAGCTTTTCACAATCATATTTCCATGATTGCATGACCTACAAGCTTGTTTTTCATCAGCAATACTAATAAAAAAGTTGTGGGGGTTTTGGGGTGTGTGTGTGTGTCCCCCAATATTTATTACAATTTATTTAATAATAAATTTAATTATCATTATTGTCATATTCTCTCTCGGACACCTATCCACATCAAATATTAGCCCAACTAATAAGAAATAAAAGGCCTCACAATGATGCACTTGCTACATGCTGGCATACCACAGCTACGTATTGATCTCGGAGCAGCCATTGCATTATTGACAGCTATTTCCGCCACCTGTCTGCACACTCGATACATTCATGACAATTAACTGTATCGGTCTGCACTATCTACGTGAACATTTCCCACTGCTTGTCATTAGTGACAGTGTTTATTGGCAACATAACGCTCAGCTACTTGTCATGTTCACTTCAAATGGTCTGACACAGATATACATGTATAACTACTTCTGACAATAGCCTGCACCATGATATCATCAACACCCTCACGATTCATGCAGGGGGACACTGAAGGTGCCACCCAGCTGGTGTTATGTCACGATGTTGCTGCTTGTATGTAGATGTCAATATGTAGCCATCGTATCCCAATTGTGTAGATTGATGCTCATGCTGTTGATCACTGGATTGTCTGGTCCAGATTCAGTTATATACAGACTGTCGCCATATAGCTGGAATATTACTGAGTGCGGCGTGAAACTAAACTCACCCACTTATATGCAATATGTTGCTGCACAAATTCTATATGTTGCTATACATATGGTGTGATGCTGCACTGCATATACTATGTCATATTGCTGTGGGACATATTCTATATGTTGCTGTAATGCTGCAGTACATATTCTATATGTTGCTGTAATATATATATACAGTGTGATGCTGTTGTATATATACAATATGTTGCTGTAATGCTGCAGTACATATTCTATATGTTGCTGTAATGATCCTATATATACAGTGTGATGCTGTTGTATATATACAATATGTTGCTGTAATGCTGCAGTACATATTCTATATGTTGCTGTAATGATCCTATATATACAGTGTGATGCTGTTGTATATATACAATATGTTGCTGTAATGCTGCAGTACATATTCTATATGTTGCTGTAATGATCCTATATATACAGTGTTATGCTGCTGTATATACAATATGTTGCTGTAATAGTATATTCTATATGTTGCTGTAATATCCTATATATACTGTAATGCTGCTGTATATATACAATATGTTGTTACATATTCTATAATGCTGCAGTACATATTCTGTATATATATATGTTGCTGTAATGATCCTATATATACAGTGTGATGCTGCTGTATATATACAATATGTTGCTGTAATGCTGCAGTACATATTCTATATGTTGCTGTAATGATCGGTATATATACAGTGTGATGCTGTTGTATATATACAATATGTTGCTGTAATGCTGCAGTACATATTCTATATGTTGCTGTAATGATCCTATATATACAGTGTGATGCTGCTGTATATATACAATATGTTGCTGTAATGCTGCTGTACATATTCTATATGTTGCTGTAATGATTGTATATATATATACAATGCTGCAGTATGATGCATATATCTATATGTTTGTAATGCTGCAGTACATATTCTATATGTTGCTGTAATGATCCTATATATACAGTGTGATGCTGCTGTATATATACTATATGTTGCTGTTCATATACATGTTGTTGTAATGCTGCTCTATATATTCTTTATGTTGCTGTAATGTTGCTGTTTATATTCATGTAATGCCGCTGTATATACTATATGTTGTTGTAACGATGCTACACATAGTATGTTATATACTCTAATGTAAATGCTTTATTGCTGTTTAAATGCTGCCTTGTCGTGACAGTATTTTTAAACACAGAAATGAGCACTATTGACAATGACTCATGATGGAGGAAAATAAATTCTTGGACTGGGAGAAAAAAATGTCAAAGGAGGCTATTATGAGCTGCCATTGATCGTTACAGCTATAAATAGGTTAATTACCTTCCAACTTCACTAAACCTTTCGAAACTTCACTTGTCAACATTCATACCTCTGCATTATACCATTTTAACAGAATTAATAGTTTGAGCTGATCTAGCTCTGTTTAATTCCACCATATTGTACACATCCTATCCTGCATTAGATTTACATTGCAGGCCCAATTCACATAGCAAACAGACCCTGGTTACAACTGATTACACATACAGAGCAGCACTGACATGCAGTGTATAGAAGACTGTGCAGAACGTAAACAGTCAAATGTACCCACACAAAAACCAGCAATTTATGGATAAATAAGCAAGTTTTTCCTTTTTCAATTAAAATCTATTTTGGATAGACCTTGTCAGTGTGTACCGGTATTTGCAGGATCAGTGCTGGAATCCCTGAGCTCTTGTTGAGAAAATGTTCTCTGAGCAGTAGTGTTATCCTAATGGGAATTCTGTCTCAACACATTTTCTTTTTAGTGTGAGTGAGTGAGTGAGTGAGTGCCCATGGTCCTTTTTGCTCTGTCTATATTATATATGTTCCAACCAGCCCTTACTGCGGTGCCTTAAACCTGAAGCAAGTCTACATTTTCAATAGGATCTGAATTTCCCCAATCTGTTTGCTTGTTTTCATCAAAATTAGGAACTAAAATTCATCATAATAAGGGGCAGTGGGGGCAGCCTAGTGGTTAAAGCGTTCGCTCGTCTCACACCGAAGACCAATGTTGATGCCACACATGGGTACAATGTGTCGGGCCCATTTCTGGTGTCCCCCGCTGTGACATTGGTGGAATATTGCTAAATGTGGTGTACAACTATACTCACTCACTCACTCATAATAAATTATTATAAGAGACTAATCATCGGCCTATTCTGTTGCCCGCACACCAACACAATCCTAGGATCTTTCAAGCGATTAAGTGTTGCGATCTTGTTGTCGATACCGTCACTAATCAATACCCACCTTGAACACCCCCAAGAACGGCCGCCTCACAAAGGGAAATGTCCCTGATGCCGGTTTCTTCAACAGCGAGCAGCTAATTAGCTCAATATTCTGTGATGCGTCGTACAAAAACGCATTGTATTCCATACTCTGAAACACACATCATACTCAAATAGGAAGATTTGATTTGATTTGATTAGACAGAAGCTTTTCTCATGCGAAACAAAAGGAGTCTTGTGTCAAAATTCAACTGCCTGTGTTGCTTACAAAATGTTTGTTTGTTTGTTTGTTGGTGAGGTAAATGAATATTTCACATGCTCTCTATTACATGTAATAGTTGTGTTTAGTCAAAGAAGTGTAGACATCATCTAACAACTGTAACTACTTCAGGAATACCTCAAAAAGTTCATATGTGATTACAGAGATCAATAACTTTCCTTTGCATTTCGTAAGATTAAAGCCTGGTAATTTTAAAAAGATGAATTTTCTAGCATGTCAAAATCAGTCTCTCAAGTCATACATGAGAGAAATCTCTGTTCAATTAGCGGAACAAATAAAACCTGGACAGAGAGAGTGTTTATTGTGTCAAGCAGTTTAGAGAGTACTCTGCACTCACCCTGAACATCCTTCCAGTGGCTTCTGAGACAGAACATCTCCAGTTGCCACGGTGACCCACCCACTTCTTGTTGTTAGCTGATGTGGGAGTGTTGAGTTCATCACAGATCTACAGCATAAACAGTACTTGTTGAGACTGCTAACATCAGTGAATATGTAAAGTCTCAAAATACTGCTAACATCAGTACACAAAATGTGCTGAGTCTGCTAACATCAGTACACAAAATGTGCTGAGTCTGCTAACACCAGTTCACAAAATGTGCTGAGTCTGCTGACATCAGCACACAAAATGTGCTGAGTCTGCTAACATCAGTACACAAAATGTGCTGACTCTGCTAACATCAGTACACAAATGTGCTGACTCAGCTAACACCAGTACACAAATGTGCTGACTCAGCTAACACCAGTACACAAATGTGCTGACTCAGCTAACACCAGTACACAATATGAACATGTGCTGTAATCTACATGGTATATTGACAATAAATCTTTATATATATACTCAGTACATCAAATGTAACACATCTCAACAAGGTAGTACATAAATATACTCACTCTTTCTAAGGCGTTTTCACTGGCTAATTCCTGGAGTGCAACTATACCAAACCTGTTAAATAAAAAAAAGGTTTTCATTTCACATTTCACATGCATTTTGATTGTAATAATGACAATGTATTCATGTATACATATGCTTCACCTGTACAGACTGTGGCGCATTGCTACAAAGACTGCATGGATGTACCTAGTGGTGGACCAGGTCCGATTAATTGAAATAATCGAAGATTGGTCGCAGTGACTAAACGACCAAGCAATCGATCATGTTTTCTCATAATCGAACACAAACAATTCTGGAACACTTGTTTTCATAAACAATATTTTTCACAAGGTTGGTTTTGTCAGTTACATTTCATAAGCACTACAAGCTCGTTTCAAGTCATGATTGAATTTATCTTAAAGACTTCAAGAAATCTATGTTCCTGACATACTAGTCATCCTTTAAAGATGTGAAATTTTGCCAAAAAAACCCCAAAGAACTCCATGTTTTTTCTTCATTTTTATGTGCATTAACAAATTTCATTAATGACGCTAACCAATTTTTTTCGATGATTGATCGGTTGAAATATACCAATCATCAATTATGAGATTTTAACCAATTCCCAACACTAGTACCTAGTCTTAAAAATTTCAAAATTAGTTATTACTGGTGCAACAATTCACAAGATTTTAGTTTTTTACAAAACTGTGCCATGGGAATCATATATAACAATATGTATTCATATCAAACAACATAGATATGTACATTCAAAAGATGTTCAAGAGAATCACATTCTTTCATTTTACAAGTTAATATTTTCTTTAACGTCTTTTGAAAGTATATAAAAGGATGACATGTAAATATTCATAAACTCATGCTTCTATTCATTTCAGTGGATGATAGAAATGTCTCACACATAAACTCATCTTTCTATTCATTTCAGTGGATGATAGAAATGTCTCACACATAAACTCATCTTTCTATTCATTTCAGTGGATGATAGAAATGTCTCACACATAAACTCATGCTTCTATTCATTTCAGTTGATGATAGAAATGTCTCACACATAAACTCATCTTTCTATTCATTTCAGTGGATGATAGAAATGTCTCACACATAAACTCATGCTTCTATTCATTTCAGTTGATGATAGAAATGTCTCACACATAAACTCATGCTTCTATTCATTTCAGTTGATGATAGAAATGTCTCACACATAAACTCATGCTTCTATTCATTTCAGTTGATGATAGAAATGTCTCACACATAAACTCATGCTTCTATTCATTTCAGGTGATGATAGAAATGTCTCATAACATGACAAGAGTCGAGTTCACAAGACATCTAATGTATCTCTATTTTGAGATATGTGTCCTATCTTGATAATGTGTATTGTTATGGCTATATAAATGTGATTTCTGTTTTAATGACATTAAACAATTTGTGTCAGTTGCAACATGTAGGGATCAGTTACTAAACAGAATTCAAGTTATAACTATAATGGTATTAACCTATTACAGGAAGCTTTTCAGAACATGGCTGCTTATGATTTCCCAAACACTAACACACAAGAAGGTTGTACTGAATCAAGAATATCTGCACCAAATACACTGCAAGGTACCCGTTAGTCTGTCACACATACCCTGAAGAAAATATATCCAAGGAAGCCCACGCAAGTCTAGAAACTGTGGTAAGACTGTATTTCCACAGCTTTACGTCTCAGGGCTCTTTTTCATTATATATATATTTTTTTTACTATGAGCTTTTTTTTCTGTAAAATATGTTCATTTCAGAGACTTAGTCTTGTTAGTCTAGGTACCCATGAAGATCTGGGTTAGAATTGGTCTCAGCAAACCTGATGATGCTTTTTGTCTTAAGAGGCGACTAACAGGATCGGGTGTCAGGTTCACTGACTTGGTTGACACATATCGTATCCTAATTGTGTAGACTGATGCTTATGCTGTTGATCACTGGATTGTCTGATCCAGACTCGATTATTTACAGACCGCCGCCATACAGCTGGAATATTGCTGAGTGTGACATTAAACAACAAACAAAACAAAAACAAAGACTGCAGGGTGGGTGTAGAATCATGCTAACACAGACAGGACATTCCACATGCACAATCCTGAAGTGAGTGAGTGAGTTTAGTTTTACACCACTTGTGCAATATTCCAGCAATATCATGGCGGGGACACCAGAAATGGGCTTCACACATTGTACCCATGTGGGGACTTGAACCCAGGTCTTCGGCTTGACGTTAAACGCTTTAACTGCGAGGCTACACAACCACCCCCACAATCCTGAAGACAGAGTGCTGTGCATGTACTGTAGGGTCACAGCGACCTTGCTCAACATGTCTGGATATGATATGCACATGCTCCATACATTGGATCTGCCCTGATAAAAAGTGAACAAGTAGCATATAGACAACATCCCACTTCACGCTATAATCAGCAGGTTATTGTGACAGGCACTCTCAGCAACTAGTTGACCAACTTAGGGAAACACTTGAACTTATCACCATGATAATACGATAACCGACCTACTGATATGAAAACTGGTATGAAAACAGTGATATCACAATGTGTTATCTCATGTGTTTATCAAGGTGTTTCATAAACACAGGGAATAAATACAGGACACTGTCTACATATGTACAATCCAGCTACAGTGTTGATACTTCATGTAATCACATGGTCAACAAAACTCAGCCTACACTGAATAAGCCAATGTGTGCATAGTAATTCTATAGTAATTCTATCCTCACAGAAGGTCAGAGTCTGGCTAGGCAGACAGTTCTGAATAGGCCAGTCTTTTATAGAGGTAACTTGCTCTGACATCTAATATAATCTTGGAATATTACTTTAAAAGCTCGTGACTGTTAGGGTAGGCTTGTGCAAGTTTTTCCCCATGACCACACATACAAACATCACAAAAAGCCCCAAAACAAACGCAGTTGCCAGATATATGCAACAGACATAATTACAGGGTAGAGTGTTATGATCCAGATTATTACAGGGTAGAGTGTTATGATCCAGAGGTGTTAGAGGGTAGAGTGTTATGATCCAGATGTGTTACAGGGTAGAGTGTTATGATCCAGATTATTACAGGGTAGAGTGTTATGATCCAGATTATTACAGGGTAGAGAGTTATGATCGAGAGGTGTTGCAGGGTAGAGTGTTATGATCCAGAGGTGTTACAGGGTAGAGAGTTATGATCCGGAGGCATTACAGGGTAGAGAGTTATGATCCAGATTATTACAGGGTAGAGTGTTATGATCCAGAGGTATTAAAAGTTAGAGAGTTATGATCCAGATTATTACAGGGTAGAGTGTAATGATCCAGATTACTACAGGGTAGAGTGTTCTGATCTCGGTGTATTTTAGGTAGAGTGTAATGATCTAGATGATTACAGGGTAGAGTGTTATGATCCAGAGGTATTACAGGTAGAGTGTAATGATCCAGATTATTACAGGGTTGAGCATCATCATGATCCACACGTATGAATGCATTATTTACCAGAAGCGTACACCAGCCACAACACCAGCAGCTCTGAGTATGTCATACACTATAGTGTCATGTGCTTTATGTATGCACCAGCCAGCTCCCTACCACAGATGGTATTAATCACCCGCTGTATATATAGTTTCAGTACTGAACCCAGCAATGTCATCTGGCTAAAAGCTTCAAGATTTACTTGGCCATGCTACGGACTTGTCAGCTGGATCAACATGGTCCATGAGATTTGCTTCTATAGGATTTGAATCTAGGGACCCACTAAATGTTTAAAGCTATGACTAAACCCAAGACTACTTTCAAACCCTGGTTGTTTATCACCCATATGTATGTGTACTGACAAACTGATCCCTATACAGACTGACTGAGTATAGTTTTAAGCCGCTCTCAAAAATATTCCAGCAATATCACTGCAGGGGACACCATTGTACCCATGTGGGGAATCGAACCAAGGTCTTCCGCATGACGAACAAACGCTTTACCCACTAGGCTACCCCACCGTATAATGTTTAGTAAACACAATGACACAGATTTATACTGTATTCAGTGTTTTGTTTGTTTGTTTTAATCAGTGTTTTGTTTGTTTGTTGTTTAACGCTGCACTCAGCAATATTCCAGCTGTATGGCAGCTGTATTCAGTGACTATCACAAAGGTTGTGAAACACATCAGTGAGCAATGAATATATTTTCAAATGTGGGTTAGAGGCTTTATAATTATTGTTTGTATACTTTTGTTCATGATTCTATTGTTGACTTGTTACATACTCAACTATAAACATGATAAACACGAAAGACAATATAACAGTGAGTGAGTAAGGTTTTACATCGCTGTTAGCAATATTCTCACTGACTGACTGAGTTTGGTTTTACACCGCTTTTAGCAATATTCCAGCAATATCACGGCGGGGGACACCAGAAATGGGCTTCACTCATTGTACCCATGTGGGGATTCGAACCCGGGTCTTCGGCGTGACGAGACAACGCTTTAACCACTAGACTACCCCACCGCCCGTTTGCAATATTCACGGTGGGGGACACTAGACAACATAGTAACAGATATTACGAGAATACAGTGACATGCAAACAACCAGGTGAAGAAGCATCGCCAACTGATCCCTTAAGTTGCCTTGTGTACAACAAGCATTTTGCCGGGGATCAGTTCTAACCAAGAAACCCCATTTTTCAATACTGGATCCCTCTGACCACCCAATCCTCCTGCCACCTCAGCCACTTCCACAACTAGTTGCACACAAAATATAGTTATAGTTCACAGTTACAGGTATTTCTTAGGGGTGAGAGTCAGTGGGGTGACCTAGTGGTTGCTCATCACACTGAATAGCCGGGTTCGATTCCCCACATGGGTACAATGTGTGCTGGAATATTGCTGAAGTAAAGAGGTCGTAAAACTAAACTCACCAAATCTTACGCACCAGTCTTACTACTGAGGTATTAGCAATGTTATTAAGACTTCAACTTACGCTAGTTTACTGGGATTCCAAATTACAGTTTGAATTTATCCTTGAATAGTCACAATAAATGATTAAGGGCAATATTCAACAGGGTTTTACATGACACGTGATTCCTCCGTACTTGACGCAACAATTTTGTAAACGACTCTCAAAATACTATCATACGAGTCAAGCTTGACGCAAGTTTTATGGGTGGCCCTGACAATTCAGTTCAATAAAATCGATTTGATAAGCAAAAATTGATTTTGTTCGATGGTAGTTTGACTTTTACAGAGCTGTCAGATTGTTCCAGAGAACTCAGAGGAGACAGTAATCCTGGCTGTTTGAACTGAACAATGCTGTAGTTTCATTTGGTGGTGTGACATAGACAGTTACATACTGAGAATGATAAACACACAGAAATATTAAAATTTTCATGACTCCCAAATATTGAAAATGACTCCCAAAAATAAATATTGTGAGTAACCATGACTCCCATTTTTAAAAGTCTGTGTAAAACCCTGATTCAGCATTAGATTACTGCTAGGAAACAGAGTTTTCCGATGAGTCAGCCTTAATACGTCTTCCTCTGATCTTTTGAAAATGTCAAGCAGAAAATTTACTTTAATCTCAAGAAATGAAGCTGCATTCATCACCTGAAAATAGGTTAACCACCTCTCTTTGTATCTCTGTGAAGAACTAGTTAATCCAATATCATTCTCAAGACAAGAAAAGAACCAATTTTTCAAAACTGATTACGAAAGTCTGAACACATGGGACAACATCCCAGTACAGGATGAAGACACAGACCAATATCACGTAGATCAATAACTCGTTAATTTCAATCTTTCATTACAAGATGCCTGTGCGAGGCTGGCTTCTACAGAACACATTGCATGTCGATTGCACATGACACAGTTGCAGAGAATACCTGCTTAATAATTCATTGAAACAGGTATACTCAAAGCTTCTGCTATGGTTGGTAACATATTACTCCAGTGGTTAGGCATCACTATACAATATGTTCACAATAAATACTTAACTGCTTTTCCACATGACTGAAACACTTAATTGAGCTGTTGTTCCACCTGAGTGGAAAAAATGCAAAACAGAAAAGAAAGAAGCCCAAAATGCTATTCAACTGAATTGCTCTGCATAATAGTTACTGTTTATCAAACAAAACTTGAGACATTGTTACCAAATGTACATTGTTGTCAAAGGAGATATCACTTTGTAGTCAACACTTACCGTGACATCACAATCAAATGACATCTCTTATCTCTCAAAGGGTGGCTATAATTATAGTTTTTACCCTCATGACACTGGTTAGCTATACTCGAAACGTTTGTAGCCCTACGAACTTATATTTCCATTTTAAGGATTTTTTGTCCTCAGTTAAGAAACCTACAAACGGCAGGAAGGATAAAACTGGTTAAAACAACAGGCCAGAAATTATATTTCTTGTTCACAGTTTTTGTCCTCAAAAACCTAAAGTCAGCGCAAAACCCTGATACGTTTTTCAAAGGCATTGTTTTTCAAGTTAACACTCGCTGAGGTGCTCAAAGCACTGATTTCTAACACAAATATTGTTATATAATGCAGTTTAAAGACTCCGAGAACAGATACTGTTGTTTTACTGTCCAACAAACTGCCTTGCATAGTCGAAGTTTCACTCCCGTATATCTTAACATTAGGATTTTATTTTTCAAGCGGGGAAAATTTTACTATATGACTGGCTGATCCGTAAAACATGAAATAAAATTGGTCTGGCCTTATAAACAGAAAAAGTTGAAAAATTATTTTGTATTTTTCTTTCGTATCAAGTATATAAACACTTGACAATACTGACTGACTGACTGAGTTTGGTTTTTATGCGCTTTTAGCAATATTCCAGCAATATCACGGCGGGGACACCAGAAATGGGCTTCACTCATTGTACCCATGTGGGGATTCGAACCCGGGTCTTCGGCGTGACGAGCCAAAGCTTTAACAACTAGACTACCCCACCGCCCCACTTGACAATACAAGTTTAAAACTACCTAACAGTTTTAGTATGTTATCAGTGAGTCAAAGACTGTACGGTATTACTGGTATACCAGTATATCACAATATACATTGCAATAGATCCATGGTGTTTTCCGCCGCCGAGAGGCGGAAGGTCGCCGGTTCGATCGACCGCGTCATGCGTTAAAATATGGTACTTGTTGGTCCCTGCCTAATCGGCATTTTCAACAAGGACTGGTTGGCTTTCGAGATAATGTGTCTGAGTGGGGTATTCATGCTTACACTGTGGTATGGTATCTCAAGCACTATAAAACCACAATACATGAAGGAAATATTCTGTAGAACCCAATTTCACCTCACCTCACCTCACATATTACAATAATTTTTCTGAGAACCTGTATATTGGGTAAAGAACATACATGAAGGTTTTGTGATCATTTTTATGGTTCATTTACAACAAATGTTTTTCTTCATTATTCAATGCTAAAACAGCAT
Organism: Haliotis rubra; assembly: GCF_003918875.1. Lineage (NCBI taxonomy): Eukaryota > Metazoa > Mollusca > Gastropoda > Lepetellida > Haliotidae > Haliotis > Haliotis rubra. Next base: position 177,560 of record NW_025767510.1, read on the forward strand.
ACTGAAATACAATAAATTGTATAAAAAAGAAAATAGAATCCCTGACTATGCGGCCTAAGTTTTAGATTGCTGTTATCAGAACCATAACATACATGTTTAGGGACTCATAATGTACAAAATAGGATCGACATGCACAATTAGTGTCACTCACTATCAAACACGTAAGTTCCCAATATATCACAATATGTACTGCAATATGGGTACCGGAATCGCCAATTCACAACCTTATCAGATATTTATTATCAACATGATGAAAGGGCACCTAGTGAGATACTTTGCTTATTACTTTCATATCACAGCCAAATTCAATTTTTGTCTAACAGAATATCCAAATACCAAACAACAGGTAAATAGAAATAAAAACTAATGTCTTGTTCAAGATTCATTTCATTGTGCGTGCATGCGCACATAAATCATGAAGTCCAAGGGTTAGGTGGAAGGGGGAGAGAAAGAGAAGGGGGTGCATCCGCCCTGTTTTTGAATTTATAAATATGTCACAAAAATGAATATTTTGAATAAAATCCAGCAACCTGTGTTGTTGACACTTGAATACTGATCTGCCCACGTCATTCAGCATGTGTAGATTAATATTGCATATTACCATGTCTATCATAAAGTTTCTCAGTTCGACAAGTTCTATATGTGATTCTTTGGATTTGAAGAATCTGACCATGAGAATAATAAAACAAAAACAATTTTTTCAAATGTATAATTATTTGCATGTTTGGTCAATCTTTCAGTGATAAGAAAAATATCAAAATATTTCCAGTAATGATTTATACAAGTAAAATTGAGTTAGTTTTACAAAAAGAATACTTTAAACAGAACAAAAACTTAATTTTCCCCTCCAAACCGACAATCCAAACAACTTCAAGCCAAATCAAATATGTAAACAATCCTCACAACTTTATTTCTATTTCGACCAACCCAAGCTAAATTTTTATATATTTAGCAAAACTAGCAAACAATAACATTCAAAAAGGTCTGGCCTTTGCCATGTTAAGATCAGAATAGCCTGCATCACTTCCTTGGTCTAGTGGATAGAGTGTCTGCCTTGAGTGCAGAAGGTCGGTGGTTTGATCCCCAGCCACACTATACCAAAAAATGTTAAAATGTTTAGTTTTACACCGCTTTTAGCAATATTACAGCAATATCACTGCAGGGGACACCAGACATGAGCTTCACACATTGTACCCATGTGGGGAATCGAACCTGGGTCTTCAGCATGACAAGGAAACATTTTAACCACAAGGCTACCCCACCGCCCCATGTTAAAATGATATACTTGTTGTCACCCTGGGGACAAGGACTGTTTTGCTTGGAGTCAGTATACCATATCACAGCGGAATATCCATAAGTCTTAGTGCAGCATGGTATTTCAGTAGGCTAGCACTACAAAACCAGCACTAGTACGGACAAACACCTCCCCATCGTCCCCTGACCGTTCCTCGCTGATATTTAAGTCCAAAAATCTCAAACCCAAAGTAACTTTTACCCCAATTTCACCTCCCCCACAACCTGAGAAGAACATACCCAAAATGTACAGGCTGTCCTTCATTCATGGTGTCTGAGGCTACTAGTCTGTCTCACAGTCCCTAAACCACATTAGTTTCCCTACAGCCTAGCCCTCTCTGCAATGCTAAAGCCCTAAATGAAGCAAGTCTAGATTCTGTCTCACAGTCCCTAAACCACAATATTTTCCCTACTGCCTAGACCTCTCTGCAATGTTAAAGCCCTTAATGAAGCAAGTCTAGATTCCGTCTCACAGTCCCTGAACCACATTATTTTCCCTACTGCCTAGCCCTCTCCCTGCAATGCTAAAGCCCTAAATGAAGCAAGTCTAGATTCTGTCTCACAGTCCCTGAACCACATTATTTTCCCTACTGCCTAGCCCTACCTGCAATGCTAAAGCCCTAAATGAAGCAAGTCTAGATTCTGTCTCACAGTCCCTGAACCACATTATTTTCCCTACTGCCTAGCCTTCCCTGTAGTGCTAAAGCCCTAAATGAAGCAAGTCTAGATTCTGTCTCACAGTCCCTAAACCACATTATTTTCCCTACTGCCTAGCCCTCCCTGCAATGCTAAAGCCCTAAATGAAGCAAGTCTAGATTCTGTCTCACAGTCCCTGAACCACATTATTTTCCCTTCTGCCTAGCCCTACCTGCAATGCTAAAGCCCTAAATGAAGCAAGTCTAGATTCTGTCTCACAGTCCCCGAACCACATTATTTTCCCTACTGCCTAGCCCTCCCTGCAGTGCTAAAGCCCTAAATGAAGCAAGTCTAGATTCTGTCTCACAGTCCCTAAACCACATTATTTTCCCTACTGCCTAGCCCTCCCTGCAATGCTAAAGCCCTAAATGAAGCAAGTCTAGATTCTGTCTCACAGTCCCTGAACCACATTATTTTCCCTTCTGCCTAGCCCTCCCTGCAATGCTAAAGCCCTAAATGAAGCAAGTCTAGATTCTGTCTCACAGTCCCTGAACCACATTATTTTCCCTACTGCCTAGCCTTCCCTGTAGTGCTAAAGCCCTAAATGAAGCAAGTCTAGATTCTGTCTCACAGTCCCTAAACCACATTATTTTCCCTACTGCCTAGCCCCTCCTGCAATGCTAAAGCCCTAAATGAAGCAAGTCTAGATTCTGTCTCACAGTCCCTAAACCACATTATTTTCCCTACTGCCTAGCCCTCCCTGCAATGCTAAAGCCCTAAATGAAGCAAGTCTAGATTCTGTCTCACAGTCCCTAAACCACATTATTTTCCCTACTGCCTAGCCTTCCCTGTAATGCTAAAGCCCTAAATGAAGCAAGTCTAGATTCTGTCTCACAGTCCTGGAACCACATTATTTTCCCTTCTGCCTAGCCCTCCCTGCAATGCTAAAGCCCTAAATGAAGCAAGTCTAGATTCTGTCTCACAGTCCCTGAACCACATTATTTTCCCTTCTGCCTAGCCCTCCCTGCAATGCTAAAGCCCTAAATGAAGCAAGTCTAGATTCTGTCTCACAGTCCCTGAACCACATTATTTTCCCTACTGCCTAGCCCTCCCTGCAATGCTAAAGCCCTAAATGAAGCAAGTCTAGATTCTGTCTCACAGTCCTGGAACCACATTATTTTCCCTACTGCCTAGCCCTCCCTGCAATGCTAAAGCCCTAAATGAAGCAAGTCTAGATTCTGTCTCACAGTCCCTGAACCACATTATTTTCCCTACTGCCTAGCCCTCCCTGCAATGCTAAAGCCCTAAATGAAGCAAGTCTAGATTCTGTCTCACAGTCCCTTAACCACATTATTTTCCCTACTGCCTAGCCCTCCCTGCAGTGCTAAAGCCCTAAATGAAGCAAGTCTAGATTCTGTCTCACAGTCCCTTAACCACATTATTTTCCCTACTGCCTAGCCCTCCCTGCAATGCTAAAGCCCTAAATGAAGCAAGTCTAGATTCTGTCTCACAGTCCCTGAACCACATTATTTTCCCTACTGCCTAGCCCTCCCTGCAATGCTAAAGCCCTAAATGAAGCAAGTCTAGATTCTGTCTCACAGTCCCTGAACCACATTATTTTCCCTACTGCCTAGCCCTCCCTGCAATGCTAAAGCCCTAAATGAAGCAAGTCTAGATTCTGTCTCACACATCCCTGAACCACATTATTTTCCCTACTGCCTAGCCTCCCTGCAATGTGCTAAAGCCCTAAATGAAGCAACAAGTCTAGATTCTGTCTCACAGTCCCTAAACCACATTATTTTCCCTACTGCCTAGCCCTCTCTGCAATGCTAAAGCCCTAAATGAAGCAAGTCTAGATTCTGTCTCACAGTCCCTAAACCACATTATTTTTCCCTACTGCCTAGCCTTCCTGCAATGCTAAAGCCCTAAATGAAGCAAGTCTAGATTCTGTCTCACAGTCCCTAAACCACATTATTTTCCCTACTGCCTAGCCCTCCCTGCAATGCTAAAGCCCTAAATGAAGCAAGTCTAGATTCTGTCTCACAGTCCCTGAACCACATTATTTTCCCTTCTGCCTAGCCCTCTCTGCAATGCTAAAGCCCTAAATGAAGCAAGTCTAGATTCTGTCTCACAGTCCCTAAACCACATTATTTTCCCTACTGCCTAGCCCTCCCTGCAATGCTAAAGCCCTAAATGAAGCAAGTCTAGATTCTGTCTCACAGTCCCTAAACCACATTATTTTCCCTTCTGCCTAGCCCTCTCTGCAATGCTAAAGCCCTAAATGAAGCAAGTCTAGATTCCGTCGCACAGTCCCTGAACCACATTATTTTCCCTACTGCCTAGCCCTCCCTGCAATGCTAAAGCCCTAAATGAAGCAAGTCTAGATTCTGTCTCACATCCCTGAACCACATTATTTTCCCTAATGCCGAGCCCTCCCTGCAATGCTAAAGCCCTAAATGAAGCAAGTATAGATTCTGTCTCACATCCCTGAACCACATTATTTTCCCTGAACCACATTATTTTCCCTACTGCCTAGCCTTCCCTGTAGTGCTAAAGCCCTAAATGAAGCAAGTCTAGATTCTGTCTCACATCCCTGAACCACATTATTTTCCCTACTGCCTAGCTCCTCTCCTTGCAGTGCTAAAGCCCTAAATGAAGCAAGTCTAGATTCTGTCTCACAGTCCCTGAACCACATTATTTTCCCTACTGCCTAGCCCTCCCTGTAGTGCTAAAGCCCTAAATGAAGCAAGTCTAGATTCTGTCTCACAGTCCCTGAACCACATTATTTTCCCTACTGCCTAGCCTTCCCTGTAGTGCTAAAGCCCTAAATGAAGCAAGTCTAGATTCTGTCTCACAGTCCCTGAACCACATTATTTTCCCTACTGCCTAGCCCTCCTTGCAGTGCTAAAGCCCTAAATGAAGCAAGTCTAGATTCCGTCTCACAGTCCTGAACCACATTATTTTCCCTACTGCCTAGCCCTCCATGAAATGCTAAAGCCCTAAATGAAGCAAGTCTAGATTTCCTCAGGTTCAGAATCTCCCAACTCATTGGGGCTCCTTTTCAATTTAAATGGGTTTGTTTGTTACTATCAAAATTATATATATTCAGAGACTTAGTGTTAGTCTAGGTGACTAAAGGATATGTACGAGTACTGGCTCAAATAATCCTCTCAGCTATTCTCTCCTATCCATAAAAATTTGATAAATTCACTCATAAATGTGTTTACAACATATTTTGTTACATCAGAACCAGAAGCTGCTGATCATTATATACACGAGATACTATGTCAGAATGACCCTGCATGTATAAATAAAATAATTGGTAGTTTAAAAGAGCTTCATAAAAGTGCATGTTATTTAATGATTTATTGTTTATGTGAATCACGCAGACACGGAAACTGTAAACACTGGAGCAAGCTACAGGCTACACTCCTCTGACAAGTCCATTTATTAAGTGTACTATATTAAAGGTCATAGCGACACAGCACTTCCTGAGTTGATGGAGTCCTCACGACTTTTTTAACTTTATAACATGAAGAGTACATGCCTATCTGATGATAATGAATCTGGAGAACATCGCACTATCTGGCAGGGCCTGTTTGCTTATTGTCATAGTAACACTGAAGAGTATTAAATTATGCCGTACACTCAAAAACATTTCTTGAACGTTTAACCAACCAGGACTTCCTGTGATCAAATGATCATTGATAAGCATCCAACTTTATGATTTACAAGAATCACTTCCTGGCAAGAAACTCAACCACAACAGGACGGTGAATGTAACAGGTTTTACCTTGCCCTGTGAAACTAAGGGTCCAGAGGAGCGCCAAATGCAAATTTGGGGGACCTTATAGGCATGAGTGAGTGAGTGTTTAGTTTTATGCCGCTTTGAGCAATATTCCATCAATATCACGGCAGGGGAAACATTTAGTTAGGAATAAAGTTCTCCCCAAGTCAAACATTTAGTTAGGAATAAAGTTATCTGTTTATCAAGATTGAGACCAGAATGATGCTTAATTTCAGGCTGACCCAAATTAGACTCAAGTCATTTTTATTTGATTTATTCCCCAGGGTCTGGGAGAGAGACTATCCAACCCTCAGTCAAGAATTACATATTTGTATGATACCAAACTTTTGATTTGCTCCAGACAAACAGGAGTTTGTGCAAACTGTACACATGTGAAATTTTAGACCAAGAGAGTGACAAATTTCAGTCTGAGGCAATAATAATAAGAATAATAATAATATCACCGTGGATTCGTTTTTTCTTTTATTCTCTGGAGTGATGAATAGACATCCCCAACCTTAGATAATTAAGGTATGTATGCATTAAACCTTCGATCTGTCGACCTGCAGTTGGTATAAGTAGCATATCAAAGTATAAGCTGTATAAATATCAAACCTAATACACCGAATCAAAGCATGGGGTAGCCTAGTGTGGTTGATGGCTTCGTCCACGCCGAAGACCGAGGTTGAATCCCCACATGGGCACAATGTGTGAAGCCCATTTCTGGTGTCCCCACTTGATGATGTTGCTGGAATATTGCTAAAAGCTGCGTAAAACCAAACTCAGTCAGTCAGGATCCAAAGGTGAGATCCAATGTGTCAATGACAGAACATGCTGAGGTCCACCATTCAATGGAAAACCTTAGCCCACTTGTTGTACGTGTACACCATGACTGTGACCTACCCTTTATAATACACACTATAGAGGTGAAGCTGTGTTAATGTCTAGGTGTGGTGTGTACCCACGCATTGGTATTAGCCCTGTGTTACCCTATTGCATTTACCCTACTCTCACAAATGGAGTGACTCTCATGGTTCCTTTCATGCTATATGATTGAAATGTTTTCAAAAATGGTTAAAAGTCTCTGGGTAGAATTTTTACCAGTGGCTAATAGTTGCTATGTGTGTCTCCCAAATCCTAGAGAATATATCAAAGAAGGGCCCTCCTGAAGTCTAGATTGATTTGGCAAGTCTACATTGCCTCAACTCAGAAATCAAGGATTGTTCAGGGCTCCCTTTCGATTTGTTTTGTCGATAAATATTTTTAAAGTTAGTTTTGAATAATGTCTTTCCTTGTCTTGGACTGAAAACATTTCCTACTTGTGGATGATCCACACATAAACATATCAACTTTCTCCTATGTTGTTTAATACCACTCTCTCTAAATGATAGCAATCATAAATAATCGAGTCTGGACCAGACAATCCGGTGATCAACAGCATGAACATCGATCTGCACAACTGGCATGCATCAACCAAGTTTGTGAGTCTGACCACCCAATCCCATTAGTCGCCTCATACAAACATAGGATGCTGAAGACAATTCTAACAGTATCTTCACTTTATTGCCTATGTATATGTATAATGAGATATCTATTGTAATGAGTGTAAAAATCATCAAAATACAAACCCATTTTCCAGCAAGGTCATGGCCACCACTTCCTGCACTCCTGGATTCTGGCTTTTTTCCTCAGAAAACTGTTCAAGATTCCAACTGGCAATACGAAACACTCGTCTGTTTTTCCACTTGAAATTAAACGGTGCTACTTCCGCCCGAAAGGGTTTTTTGGAAAGTGGACCGAGTATATCCACCAAATTTTCCATGGAAGCTCTGGAACTATTCCTTCCGATGTCAGTACCTTCACAATGACTATCATTATTGCTATGATTTGGCAACCCTCCATTTGTGTACACACTTGGTTTCTTTGCAGCATCGATGTCATCTAATGTCAAACTATGCTGTATTGCACTCAGTATACTGGACCAATGCCCTTCACCTTGACTAGATCATCGATAGATTTAAACGGACCCTTTTTGTCACGATATATCACAATATTTTCAGCAAGACTCTGACCAAGACCCTTGACCTTCATCAGCTGGAAGACATTGGCTGAGTTCACGTTGACCTTGACGGGGGACGTCCCGTTTGACTTCTTCCTCTCACGGTAGCTTGACGTTGTGCTGCTGTTCAAATCCGATTTACTGCCATCGGGTGAATTACTGTGTAAGCTGGGAGTGCGTTTACTACTGACACAAATCTCAGATCGAATATGACTCAATTTTGTAGCACCAACGCCTGATACTAAGGCAAGGTCTTCAATTTTCTTGAAACTGCTGATCTGTCTCCTGTAGTCGATAATATTTTGTGCTGTTGATCTGTTTATTCCAGGAAGTGTCATCAGCTCTTCCTCCGTGGCTATGTTAATGTTAAGCAAGGTCGTAGTTGTTTCCGCTATCATCATCGCCAAATGAAAAATTAAAGGTGGCGTTTAAATTACGCCGATGACCCTTGATGCGGGGTGTACTGATCTTGTTTTCCCTGCATTCCTCGAACGATCGTCGAGGTATGCAGCAACTGTTTACTGCACCCATCTTGTTCTGCTTGTAATATGACCGCCAATCTCAGCTTGTCATGTGACGTCCTTCATTGGGCTGATTGGCTGTTAGTCTTCTACCTTACTGTTTTGTTTCCTTCATAAGTTTATGCCCTTGAACAGTCTTGTTCTTGTTATAGGCCATTTCCTGAAATGGTAAAGAAATATATTTAATTTCACGGTGTGAAAACAAGATCTGAGGAAAATAAAAACAGTTAAACTTTTCTGATTACTTAATAGCAGGCCTGGGACAGTGCTCAGTCATAATAGGGCCCGTAAGTAGGTCACTGCACTTCGCAAGACCTAGTACTTCCAGTGACAAACAATGTTTCATACTTTTTCAAATGGTCTCATGATTGTCAGTTGATGGTAAGGAACCGACAATCCTTGCAGGAATAACAAATTTCCGATCTAACCATCACCAACTTAGCCAACTATAACGACTGCCAACAGCTGTGAGAGTCGAGCATGGTTGTACACTTGGTCCAGACAAGGAAAGTCATATTTGGCTGTCGTGAAATTTGGAACCAGAACTGGTCCTTGAATAAATGCTTGTCACCAGATATCTTGTACTGGAAGTAAGCTTAGCCCTGTCTCTCATATTGTAAGTTAGCGCACACAAACGGAGCTGGGAACCTCCCGAGACTTACATGCCCTATATTGACACACATCACACTAGTGAGGTCACGCTATGCGATGCATGATTTTACAAAACAGGAAACAGAATGATTTTTAGTCTACAGGTAACATTTTGTAGCAATTTCTTCACTCATGTTGGTGAAATATATAATTTCCCCTCCCACTAATGGTGTCACCTGTGCCTTCTTGTGAGGACCCTTGAAATTAGTTACTTAGGGTCCTGAACTCCTAGTGTTGTAGGGCAAGGTAAGTCCTGATGCAGTTTCTAGCATCAACAATAACCTACATGTATTAATATTCAGTTGTAGTTAGCGTGTGTATCGTGTCTAGGGATATAGCATCATTGTCATTGCTGCCATCACCTTCAAGCACTGAGGTATCAACCAGCAGATATTGACCAAAAATGGCTGACCTTAAACTAGAATAATGGCAACACATGCTTTCCTTTAGCAGTTGCAATTTCAGACCAAAATTTACACAATAGTCCCATTATAAACTAGAATTTCATCAATTTGTAAAAAGATGTCAGACAAAAGGCAAACGAGTATGTGAACTTTGCCAAGTGATTCACAGGTTCACAAATCTATTCAACAGAGACGAGTTATTGGAATGGAATGAGCAGACGGCAACAGCAACACGTGGAGACCTGTCGATCCATCAGTCTTGAATCTGTAAAAACACATCCTTCTTCTGCTGGTTGTCACGCCAGTCATAGTTAAATATGTCATGTTAAGAAGCAAGACTAGTTCTTGCTGAACATATAGAGATGATCGATTTAATAAAGACATCTGATCATGCTACAATATAACAGAAGCATAGATGTTTGCTATGGAACCAACCACATGATATCCTGTAGGGAAGGTACATCGTATATAAATATAAACTGTCACAAACTATGCTCAGCAGGCATGAAAACGTAATAATTCATTTATTGAAGATGAGGAGATGTACACTGAGTATTCTCTCTTGACTATACACTGGGATTTATTCATGATTCCAAACTATTGATCTATTGGATTATCAAAAGGAAATTTAGGAAAAAAATGTGATCAAAATTGAGATTTTTCAATATTGCCTTACACTTCCTTTGTTCGGTCACTGAAATTCACTGATGACACATCCACAAAGCCATCACATCAGTTGTAGGTGAATACTGAGGTTTGGGATATATATATTTTTAATTCTCACATAATCCTGCTATACAGGTCTCTGATTTTCCGTGCATTGTAGTACATGGTTTATGGTAATGCAGTATTTTTTGCTAATATTTGTTGGAGATCTGGTCTGTACATCAGCCTCTGAGCAGGTTTAGATACATTCCTACATGAAAAAGAGGATGAAGTGTTTACCATTGTGCAATTACGAAGGTGAATACTGTGGGCACTGCTCAGATCATACACAAGACTAAGGCAAGGCACAAACTATAGGTTTCCAATCTTGTGTATCTACTCAGATCTCAAAATGAGTGAGTGAGTGAGTTTAGTCTTATGCCGCACTCAGCAATATTCCAGCTATATGGCGGCGGTCTGTAAATAATCCAGTCTGGACCAGACAATACAGGGATCAACAGCATGAGCATCGATCTGCGAAATTGGGAACCGATGACATGTCTCAACCAAGTCAGCGAGCATGACTACCCGATCCCGTTAGTTGCCTCTTACGACAAGCATAGTCGCCTTTTGTGGCAAGCATGGGTTGCTGAAGACCTATTCTACCCCGGATCTTCACGGGTCATCAAAATGACATTCTGTTTCATACTGACAACACTAAACAGGAGTCCTGTACTTACAGACTGGTTCCTTACTGCATTTGCCCTGCATCACCTTTATGCTAAATAAAGACCAATCTTTCATACAATTTTATCATGGGAATTCCCTTTTTGTTTGACACCCCATATCTTTCCCTGCCTGGTGAGAAATATTACCAGTTACCATTTCCATTCCCATAACACATATAAAAGAGAAATAGGACAAAAGTAAATCAGAGCTGGAATGCTAAATAATCCACCTTTCTCATGCCTTGCACATACTTCTCCAACATAAAACATTTTGTGAACTCAATGTGAGTAAAGTTGCGTGTTAACTAAACCACTGAGAAAATGAACCCTCCCTTCATTTCACACGTGAGTGGTTTTCGGTTATGCAAGTCAAAGAAATCCTCCCAAGAGGCAGTAATGTCATTGACAACAAAATATCATTCTTCCTCCGCGTGAAAGTGTACTTACTTGAGACCCTTGAGTTTTGCTGAGGGACAGAATATTTTTTCAATACTGCTTAAATATAAATATTAAAAAGACCTGTGAAACAACCTCCAATTTCATCAGGGCATCTAGCATATCTAAAACTGGTCCAATTTAGATTTGTACATTTGTAATTTTTCTTATCCTCCATCTTTTAAACAGTAGTCAGTTCCTTGTTCCAAAACATCAAAGGGTCAGCTTACTGCTGCTTATACTCACGTCAGGCTTAATTCCAGCATTAGCATGACACACCATGACACAACTGGAAAACTGTCCATGCAGTGCTAAACCACTCTGACTGACTGACTGACTGAATCACTCACTCACTGACACTTGCTCACTGTTTTGAATCTCAAGACATACCAGCAAATCTGCTTTACAACAGTCAGTGAGCTGTCTCCATTCTGAAATATTCCATAATCGACTCCACGATCCTTGCATCAACAGATGTGAGTCATAGTAATTTGCATATCAAGCCATAACGGCCATGAACACTGGATTCATCGGAATAACAATGACTATCTGCGAGTACTGCTTCCATGCTTTGGCCAATGTTAGGACAAAGGAATAACCCTAGCAATCCTAGATCCTAAAAACTGATTTACTGATATCTGACTTACAAAATTGTCTTGTTTTAGAACAGTGGATAAGAATCAATATATTCTTGTTGACTTCTGGCATTGCTACAATTGTCTCTATTTACATTTGATTCTTTCAAAACGAAATGAGAAATATACACAGTACCAACTCGGTTAACTGTGTATTATCTAATAACTCCACTATTCTGGTCTTGAAATAACTCAACATATATTTCATATTTTCTGCGTACTATCAGCCAACAAGGTGTCCTTGTGCGATATTCACAAGGGCTCATAAGGGTGCTGTGTTCTAAAAATATAATTGAAAATAAAATTGAATAAAAATTGAAAAGTATTTGTTCATTTAAAATCATGGTTATCATCATCATCATCATCATCATCATCATCATCATCACTGTCGTCATCATCATCATTGTCGTCCTCATCATCACTGTCATCATCATCATCACTATCATTATCATCATCATCATCTGTAGTCGTCATCGTCGTCATCATCATCTGTAGTCGACATCATCATCACTGTCATCGTCATCATCACTGTCGTCGTCATCATCATCATCATTATCTGTAGTCATCATCATCATCATCATCTGTAGTCATCATCATCATATGTAGTCATCATCATCATCATCTGTAGTCGTCATCATCATCATCATCATATGTAGTCATCATCATCATCATCTGTAGTCATCATCATCATCATCATATGTAGTCATCATCATCATCATCATATGTAGTCATCATCATCATATGTAGTCGTCATCATCATCATCATCATCATCATATGTAGTCGTCATCATCATCATCATCATCATATGTAGTCGTCATCATCATCATCATCATCATCATCATATGTAGTCGTCATCATCATCATCTGTAGTCGTCATCATCATCATCATCATATGTAGTCATCATCATCATCATCTGTAGTCGTCATCATCATCATCATCATATGTAGTCATCATCATCATCATCATATGTAGTCATCATCATCATATGTAGTCGTCATCATCATCATCATCATCATCATCTGTAGTCGTCATCATGGTCATCATCATCAATATTTATCATTATTGCTGTTATCATTATAACATTTCTATTGTTGTTGTTGTTAGTCCATCAGTAAACACTATAATGGACCAGATATCCCCAGACATGGTTTTCTACCTGAACATGATCAATTCTGCACTCCTATTCCAAGCATCATAGACGAACCCTGTTACATTGTATCAGTCCATAATACTTAAACCAACCCTCACCAAGCTGAAACTGACAACAGCGCATTCCCCTGATAACCCAGTCGAACCGACAACTCACCTGATGCTCCACAACCTGCTGGTAATGTATATATCTGACACTCCACACAGCAGCACATACAGTGTATCCATACGAAGCCAAGGACCTTCTGCTGACTGTGTGTCACGGCAAACACCACGGCCTTGGTGTATTGAACAGCTACTATTGAGCTGTAACATGTGCGATTTAATTCAAGTGCAGCACGCTTACTCCACTTTTCATGCTACTTTTTGCACTGGGGCTCGCCGTGGCTACCGATCCGTGACGTGTGACCACTATGTACTTATCCTGGTCATGTCTGTTGTACGTGCCTTCAGCACTGATCGCAACACATGGGCAGGTGTACATCTGATGAATTCCTCTCAGCACTCGAGCAGATTATAATTTCTGCTTCACCTGCTAATTATGTCTGTGTAAAACGAGAACAGACTGAACTGAAAATTGTTTTGACACATCGGTGAACTGTAACTGAGGACATCCAGCACACTTGTTCATTAATGGCTACAAGCAATATTTTGAATTCAATATTGAAAACTCAATATATGATTGCTTTGTTCAAGGTGTGGGTGACACAAAAATGTTGTGGGGGTGGGAATATGATTGCTTTGTTGAGGGTGTGGGTGACACAAAAATGTTGTGGGGGTGGGAATATGATTGCTTTATTCAAGGTGTGGGAGACACAAAAATGGTGTGGGGGTGGGAATATGATTGCTGTTGAATTGAAGGTGTGGGTGACACAAAAATGTGGGAATATGATTGCTTTGGGGTGGGAATATGATTGCTTTGTTCAAGGTGTGGGAGACACAAAAATGTTGTGGGGGTGGGAATATGATTGCTTTGTTCAAGGTGTGGGAGACACAAATATGTTGTGGGGTGGGGCTTGGGGTGGGAATAATCAAGGTGTGGGAGGTATTGTTTTGTCAAGGTGTGGGTGACACAAAAATGCTGTGGGTGTAAGGGTGCAGTGTATGAAATAAGCCAGAAACGCAGCTAACTTCAAAATGTTACCAGCCCAAATGGAATTTAACCAGACCAGACACCAAGACATGGTGAATTTACTCATATGTATGGAACATCTAAAAAAAATTACCAGACCATCAGGCTGGCTTGCTGTAAATTTTGACCGTCCGTCAGAAATCTAACCTGTCTTGGGCGGTCGGACGGGCCTTATTTCATACACTGAAGGGTGTTGGAGACACAGAAATGTTGGGTGTGGGGAGCGTGATTATTGTGGGTGGTTTGACCTCTCTGCCCTGCCTCACCTGAACACTGTGTATGAATGTGTTGATATACATAACAAGCTATTTTCAAAGCTGTTACACAAAATGCCTTCCCAGCGGCGGATCCAGAGGGGGGGTTCAGGGGGTTCGAAAAACCCCACCCCCTACCCCACCCCTTTTGAAAATGACTTAAGATCACATTGAAGATATTTTTTTGCGTTGGCGGAGCCAATGGGTGGTTCAGGGGGTTCGAACCTGGATCCGCCCATGCTTCCATATACCCCTTGATGGTCTATGATTATGCAACTACATACATTTGGTCTTGAACCACCACTAAACCATCATGTAGCAAACATGAGTATCTTTTTCAGTTTTAATTTGGGAAAATTGTCATTGTCTGTTATGATCATAAGCAAGCACAAAACAACGAATGATTATGAGACTAATATTTAGAAAGGTGAAATATATACCAGAATGACTTATAACTCATTAAACAAGCTTCAATTTAATATCAAGGTTTTACCTTGATTGTGACTGTGAAGAGCTTCAGATTAAAATCAAGATTAAGTCTTGACTGAATTAGTTTGAAAAATATTCAATGAGGGACAAAACATTCATGTCAAAAATTGATGAGAGCATAATATTCTATTAATACTAGATGTAATAAGAAATTCCTCCCTCACCCTGAACTGACAAAGGTTCATTCAGTGACACAGATAATCAGCTGTTTAGTTCAGTCTTCAGAGTAACATACAATTACAACACTGAACTTTAGCCTGTGGAGATTCCACCAACCCAGGACCTGGCAACCAAACAAGAAACTGTGTAACCTGGCCGAGTATGTCACCTTGCTAATGTGGTCTGGTTCCATACTATCAACCACTCGTTTCATTGGACAAGGCTCATTATGAACAGCTGTTGTGATACAGTTTCAATGATACTTAAGATATCAGTACAGTGTTCCAATGTAAACAGGTGCTCAATCACAATTATGTGGTCATATTACACAGAGACATATTCCCACCACACCACCACTTGCTTAGTATCACACAATGTATGATGTGTAAAGTCCACTTTAAGCAGTGTGTAACATTAGACCAGTACAACCCATATTGTACTGGGAGCAACAGGTTCCTTTTCGCCCGGTTCCCAATTGCGCAGATCGATGCCCATGCTGTTGATCACTGGACTGTCTGGTCCAGACTCGATTATTTACAGACCGCTGCCTTATAGCTCGAATATTGCTGAGTGCGGCGTAAAACTCAACTCACTCACTCCTTTTCGCCACTTCCATGACGTCCATACAGTGTTAGTCTGTGTTAGTCCCTGAACCACATTATTTTTATTTTCCCTACTGCCTAGCCCTCCTAGACTTACGCAAGTCTCTAAGGTAAAAATGAATAGTTAAAATGATAATTTCTAAAAAATAATAAATAACAGATTGAGGTCTTGTCTGCTTATCTAGATTTGCCTCTTCGAAGGATAGCATTACTATACATCCATGGGCTCAGCATTCAGTACAGCAAGGCTATAGCCCTCCCTGCAATACTAGAGCCCTAAATGAAGTAAGTCTAGATTCCCTCTGGAATTCCTATCTGACTGGGGCTCCTTTTCAATTTAAATGGGTTTATTTGTTACTATCAAAATTTATATATTCAGAGACTAAGCAGTAGTCTAATACAGTGTCTGCAGGCTGTTTCTAATCTGTATAACAGTCAGGAAGGATCTAGTATTTCCTCAATGTTCTTGGACTAACAATTGTAACACACATATTATCTTCTCATCCAGTCAGCTGGTGAAAGGATCAACCATTTGTTTGAAATCAAAACATTTTTTATCAGAATGAGTGAGTGAGTGAGTGAGTGAGTTTAATTTGCTGCACTCAGCAAAAATTCCAGCTATATGGCAGCGTTCTGTAAATAATGGGAGTCTGGGCCAGACAATCCAGTGATCAACAGTATGAGCATCGATCTATGCAAATGGGATAAGATGACATGTGTCAACCAAGTCAGCGAGCCAATCCCCTTCAGAGCTTAAATTTTTTCTCCACATAAACAGGTGCAGAATTATTTTTTTGAATACATATAAACAATGATCAGCATTGTTGGACATCTTACTTCTAAGAAATGGGCATTAGACAGGTCAAACTAATAGAAATAATCTACAAATGGCATCCTGTTGTTTGCAATTAAATTGCCATCCTTTAAATCATTTCCGAGAGGTCTTCAAAGGTCACGATATTTCCTGATCAACATCTTAATCTCAGTCTCATCTCATCAAGTTGATGATAGCCAGATCAGCTGACCAGTTCTCCTTCAAGCATAACCTCAATCTTATCTCATGAATCAATTCACGATTACACAACACCAGTTGTGTTTTCTGTCACCTGACCATGAGTGAGTGAGTGAGTGAGAGTTGATCAAACCCTGAGGCCTTCACTGATGGAGTGAGTATGATTTAACGCCTCTTTTAGCAATATTCCAGCAACATTAAGACGGGGGACACCAGAAATGGGCTTCACACATTGTGCCCATGTGGGGAATCGGAAACAGGTTATCGGCGTGACGAGTGAACGCATTAACTACTGGGCTAGCCCACCGCACCCCTGGACTTTGGCATAACAAGTCAACACTTTGCCAGAAGGCACCCAGAAGTGAGACCAACAAAACTAGAAACAGGTTTCATCATGTTCAGTTCCAAGGCTCACTTTAGCATTTAGAACTTGCACTGGTGGAACCTAAAACTGCCAAATGCAACTCCATGTTTACACAAACCTGTACTCAGTTCATGTTAATATATTCAAGATACCAACTATGTTAATTTATCCAGAAATAATCTAATTTGCTTACATTTCAACGTTCTACGTTTGACTGGCTTGGAGCAGTGACTGTGAAGACTGTTACGGACTTCATGTCATGAAATTTATGACGCAAGACAAAAGGATCTTATCAATCCAAGAATAATGTTGTTAACATGACGTTTTAAATTAAATCAATACCAATACTTTCATATCAAACATTACATATACTTATAATTTCTCATGGTTGCAGGTGCAACCTGTTTTCATTTCCCTAGGTTGCCCATGGTGCAAGTATTTCATTTCCCTAGGTTGCATGCAAGTAGGTTTCATTTCCCTAGGTTGCCCCAGGTGTAGGTTTTTCCCCTAGGTTGCACCAGGTGCAAGTAGGTTTCATTTCCCTAAATTAATCCTGCATTCTGATTTTGAACCTGACACTGCCACACCCAACTCAATACATATAAAAGTCAGATAAATATGTCCAGTTTTACTTTTGTTTCCTTAAAAGTACAGCAGGCACATCTGATAGACCTAGTCCATCTCACAGTCCCTGAACCACATTATTTTCCCTACTGCTTGCCCTCCCTGCAATGCTGAAGCCCTAGATGCAAGTCTAGATTTCCTCAGGTTCAGGAATCTCCCATCTCACTAGATGAATGGGCAAGTACTAAGCATTAGATTTCCTCTGAAGGATTTTCAGGGAATCTCCCATCTCACTGGGGCTCCTTTTCAGTTTATTTGTTACTATCAAAATTATATGTATTCAGGGACTAAGCATTAGTCTAACATAGACCATTATAGAAAGGTTGCAAAGAAAAACTAAATGCCCTTCAGCACAGAATGACTGACTGTCAACAGATTAGGAAAGTCATGGCCAGTGTTCCACATTCCTCTCTGGCTGAACACACTGTTAGATTGCATGTTAACATGACCATTACAGCAACAATATACTGACTCTGGCTCGATGTGCTGGGTAGGTATGTGGACAGTGCATACATACCTGCCTTCTTCTCGAAAGGCATGTTTACACACAGGAAAAACTTGCTGCATAAATACTAAATGCACATACTGGCATTTCCGTGGAAACAATGTTGCGTTTACATGACAGGAATACAGAATCAAGAATAGCATGTATTAGACTATATAATTTGAAACCATTATGTCTGTTTATCATGTGGGACATCTATTTATGTCGATAACAGTTTACTGACAAATAACCATAAAGTAGATGCCTCAAGGAACTGATTCCTTAATCTTTCCTAAATCTTTTACCTCAAGGAATAAAGATAATTTTCCTGAACTTTAAATTTATTACACATTATTTACATATGGACTTGAATATCAAATCTTTTATCAAAACAACAACCATTACAGTAAACAAGTAACACTTGGTGGAAACTGAAGCAGTATTTACTTCTTTTTATACAGTGCGTGAGTTCAGTTTTACGCCGCTTGTAGCAATATTCCAGCAATATCATGGCGGGGAACACCAGAAATGGGCTTCACACATTGTACCCATGTGGGGAATCGAACCCAGGTCTTCGGCGTGACGAGAGAACGGTTTAACCACTAGGCTACCCCACCTCCCCTTTTTATACAGACTTTCTTTAATACAGAATAGGACACACAAACAACAATTGCACACTTTTGCTAAAAATATTTGCATCATCATTTTCATTCTGTACAAAGAATATTTTTGGGTTTTTTGTTGTTGTTGCATTCTGCCATATAGGACTATACAATGACAGGGAATAGTCATGTCTGGACCAGATAATTCAGTAATTGACATCATAAGAATCTTTCTATGGAATCTACAAAGTCAGCAAGCCTGACCACCTAATCCTGGTAGTTGCCTCTTACATAATATAAGCTCAAAAATACATTAAACCCAAAAGGAATCTAGAGCAATTCTTCATTCAAAGCCTCAATATATATCATTTTGAACAGAGACCATCTTGACCTGCCCAGTCAATCTAGACTTGAATAGGACTCTTTTTCTAATTTATCCTTTTGGATCCGGACAACAGACCAGTTGAAGTTTATATCATCGTAATGAACAGCACAAGGTCTCTTGTTGAGCAGAAGGAGAACCAGGCAAGTCTATATTTTACAGGTGGTGCCTATTTCTGCAATGGCATCCATGGTGTATACACTAAAGTGTACAAGATCTATTTTCAGTTGGGTTACACAACAGAAGAGCTTGGCATTTCAACACCGGCTGTATTTTGACTCTCCTGCCTGATGCAGACAACATGGCACCTCCACTGGGAAACACAGGCATTACTTATACTCAATATTGACATGAACAAAATCCTCCACATAAACAATCATTTATAAGATCCAAAAATGTTTGTACTAAGCAATACTGCAGCTATATGACAGAGGTCTAAAACTAATTAAGACATATAATCAATAATTAATCATGAGCAGATATCTATGCAATCAGATCCAATGACAGCATCAACCAATCAGCGAGCCTGACCACCTGATACAGTCTAGCCATAACAAGCATGGTTTACTGAAGACAAGTTCTGTACTGTGTAGGTGGGTGGCAATCCCGATTAATCACAAGTTGACATACCTAAGTTACTCCATCCAGTACACTGAATCTTCTCTACCCCCAGCATCAATCAACATTGTACATCATAAACAACAATGTTACTTGAACCAGTACAATCATTATGGGCAATAATAAATCTCCATGCATGGTATAAAACATTTATCACACAGCAAATTAATATATGACATAACAGAAGTCATTGATTGGCTTTTAGAAATTGGAACATCATGAAAATCAGAAACATTTATTGTTTGTAAAGATACTTCAATGTTACTTCTTCTCCCTTCATCAGGTGAGTACAACATTGAATGAGTGAGTTTGGTTCTATGCCGCTTTTAGCAATATTCCAGCAATATCAATGTAGGGAACACCAGAAATGGAGTACAACATTGAGTAAGCATATTGAGTGAGTGAGGAGTAAGCATATTGAGTGAGTGGGTGAGTTTAGTTTTACACCGCACTCAGCAATATTCCAGCTATATGGCGGCGGTCTGTAAATAATCCAGTCTGGACCAAACAATTCAGTGATCAACAGCATGAGCATCGATCTGCACAATTGGGAACCGATGACACGTGTCAACCAAGTCTGCAAGCCTGACCACCCGATCCCGTTAGTCGCCTCTTACGACAAGCATAGTCGCCTTTTGTGGCAAGCATGGGTTGCTGAAGACCTATTCTAACCCGGATCTTCACGGGTCGAGTAAGCATATTGAGTTAATATATATAAACATATAATGAAGCTGAAATAATGCATGTGTTTGTGTAGGTGCCTGCATGCATGCTCTGAAAATAGCAAGCTTACAAGGTGTATACACACATATATTCCCCAAGGATGTATGTCAAGGTTACGCTCCTACTTAACCCACTGTTGATGATGAATTATTGCCTAAGGTACCAAGGCAATGAATATTTAATAACATCATGTTTACACATGCATTGATTTTGTCATCATAAACCCATACCGTCTTATCTGTTTTCATACAAACGAGATGATAAATATTCAAATGTTGAAACAAGCTGTGCATGACAGTGACAGAGCATTTCATAACCAAATTTCTGTGGCATAAAGTCAGGAGTAAACTTGACATAATCTGAACAGGTCATCAACCTCCAAAATAGGGCACCAGGATAGGATCTGATACCTGAGCCAGAGTAAAACACATGTTGCCGGCTTATCGTCAGCCCCGGTTCTGTGGTTCACTTCTATGGCACCCTCAATATTGATAAGCCTGTGAAAACAATCTGATCTCCACATGTGCTCTGCTTTCACCTGTGTTATATACAGCTTTGGGATGAGTTTTCATTGAAACTATATTGAGTGAAAGGTGAAAATTATGGATGTCATCTTATTCATTTTGAGGAACATGGCATTTCAGAGTATTTCTTATTCCTTCATGATTTCTTATTTCCCGATTATTTCTATACTCAGAGTGAGTGAATTTAGTTTTACGTTACACTCAGCAATATTCCAGCTATATGGCAGTGGTCTGTAAATACTCGAGTCTGGACCAGACAATCCAATGATCAACAGCAGGAGCATCGATCTATACTCAGAAACGTCATGTTCGCTAAAGGGGTAAGAATATACTCCTGACCACCCAATCCCACAAGCCTCTTCAGTGACATGCATGGTTTGCTGAAGACCAATTCTGACCCAGGTCTTCACAGGGTGAATTCACATGTAGATAACGATGGCTACACTTTCTTTATAATAATAGAGAATATATTTTGGTTTAAAAATATAAAGCAACACAGTTCAGTGCATGACTGCCTCAGACTATAACCTACGCCATGCACAGCACAGTTACTCATTATTCTGAATAATCAATACATTGTTTCACAAATTGTATATATTATCTGCACATCACTTGATTCCCATACAATTAGTCATTACCATTTTACCTTCATCAGAGGGGGCGGTGGTAGTGGTTACAGCGTTTGCTCGTCACGCCGAAGACCCGGGTTCGAGTCCCCACATGGGTACAATTTGTGAAGCCCATGTCTGGTGTCCCCCGCCGTGATATTGCTGGAATATTGCTAAAAGCGGCGTAAAACCATACTCACTCACTCACTCACTCACCTTCATCAGATGAAATCCTTCGTCCATCATATTGGTTATGCTCCAAAATAACATGAAAAGTTTTACACAAAAACAGTAATCTCACCCTGGTTTCGTGATAATTTTTTCATTTTCATTACATTTTTGACTGTACAAGACTTACATCATCAAAGACAGAGTTAGTTTTTCTACAGTCATTCCTCGGACTAGTAGTTCAAGTCACAAACTGATGATTCAACACAATCATGATAATGACAAACATATAAATAAACCCTTACCCATTTCAATCATATGTCTCGTCATAACAAGAAACAGTATTCCATGAAACAGCGATAAACCAGCTGCTGTCACTGCAGGGGGATGTGGGAGAGAGGGATGGGGTGGAGGTGAGGTGGGAGAATAATAAGGAGAATTGATTATAATGTACAAGTCAATTATGCTTAATCAATTATCAAGGCCACTTCAAGATTCAACAGGCCTCATCTAATCAACGTCCATTTCACTAAACTACTACATTTCAAAGAAAACTAGAAATCATATAGTAACAAAAACAGACTAAAACCTTCATTATCTAACTCTGACCATTTCCACCCTGAACACAACACACACACACAAAAATAGAAAAATATCTATCAAAAAAATATAGGACAATAAATAATGGCAATCACATGCATCATATTCAGAAAACTAAACATACAAGATAATGTTCTTACTGAAGTCTTTACCATACCACTAACCACAATTTTTATGATAACAAAAACAAGAATTACGGAAAGTCTGACCTTATATACATTATAAACATTATAAACATGATTGAAATATACATCACCACATCATCACACATCACGAATAATGAGCCTACGCCTGTCCTGTTAGTAGCCCACTTTGATACATTCCAACCATGATATAAATACTCGTCAACACCTAGCACAATTACTGCCTCCCACAACAGGTCATCCTGCCACCACCCCACATCCTGGTGCGTCACACACCAGTTAAGCCTGTGGCAGTCAGCAATATATATTTGTATGACTGTAGCCTGTACGGTATAGCCTCTGTAAAGAGGGAAGCAGTGTCCATACAACTGAGGTATGATGACACACAATCAGTTTGTTCATTAGATGTGTACCTAAACAAAGGGGTCGTGATACGATACGTATATCAATACTGTGATACGATACGTATACCAATACTGTGATACTATACGTATATCAATACTGTGATACGATACGTATACCAATACTGTGATACTATATGCATATCAATACTTTGATACGATACGTATACCGATATTGTGATACGATACGTATACCAATATGTACGGTTGGAATATAATTTGTGTACCAATACCAAACTTGCATTTTCTTTTTCTGTTTTTCAATTGAATCACATCCCGAATCATTGGGTATTCCATTTAAGAGATCTAAGATGGGATATTGTAGGACAAAAACATGACGGCTAGTTTGCCTTATGATTGTCATGTGGTCTGTAGCAAACTGGGAAATGCTGAAGGATCTGTGATAGCTGGTTGTTGATCAGCTTTGTGTAGCACTTCAGATCTATCATTATGTACATTTTCATACTAAAAAAATTTGTTATATAATGTTTAGTATGTATCCTGATACAAGAGTCATAAATCAATACATGGGCCGTATATCATGATACAATACTGTATCGCTGTATCATTAAATCACTCTTCGCCATACAGACTGTAACCAACACATCCACAGTGTAGTTGATGCTGAAGACAACATGGAACATCCAGAGACCTATTCTGCCCCACTATAGGTGGGGACCTGTCCTGTTGTTGTATCCACGCAGGAAGATAAGCAACAGAAGTAATAAAGATCTATTCAGTAAGAGCAGGTCCACAGGAAGACAAGCATCAGAGGAACTTGGAGGTGAGGTGAGGTGAAATTGGGTTTAACGCCGTACTTGAGAATATTTCGCTCATATGACGACGTGCATGCGTGTGTATGTGTATGTGCGGCTGCTTGTACTAGCCCAGACTTAAGCTGGGTTTACAGTGCTAGCCCACTGAGATACCATGCCGCAGTGAAGCATGAATACCCCACATTATTCTGATTCCGAGCCGACCAGTCCTTGTTGTACCCATTAATGCCGAGCGCCAGGCAGGGACCAACAAGTACCATATTTTAACATCTTTTGGTATGACGCGGTCGGGGATCGAACCCGCGACCTTCCGCTCTCCCGGGCGGAAGCTCTAACCACTACACCACGGAGGCGGTCTCAGAGGAACTTGGAGAAAATTCTGTACCAGTATCCATACAGCGAGACAAGCATCAGAGCTTATCACAAGAGACCGATCCAGCATCAACATTTACAAAGAAAGACATGCATCACAGGGACTTGGGTCCTATTCTGTCCCCATGTTCACACAGGAAGACGAGCAACAGAGCTACTCACAGGAAACCGATTCAGCATCAGCATTTACAAAATAAAGACATGCATCACAGGGACTCGGGTGCTATTCTGTCCCCGTGTCCACGCAAGAAGACATGCATTAGAGTAGACTAACACTTAAGTCTCTGAACATATATAATTTTGACAGAAACAAATAATGCCTTATAAACTGAAAAGAGTCCCAGTCAGATGGGAGATTCAGAACCTGAGGAAATCCAGACTTGCTTCATCTAGAGCTTTTGCATTGCAGAAAGGCCTGGGCAGAAGGGGGAATAATGCGGTCCAGGGACAGTGAGACAGACAAGCATCAGAGATACTTGGGTCTTATTCTTCAACAGTGTCCATCCAGGAAGACAAGCATCAGAGGTACTTGGGTCTTATTCTTCAACAGTGTCCATCCAGGAAGACAAGCATCAGAGGTACTTGGGTCTTATTCTTCAACAGTGTCCATCCAGGAAGACAAACATCAGAGGTACTTGGGTCTTATTCTTCAACAGTGTCCATCCAGGAAGACAAACATCAGAGATACTTGGGTCTTATTCTTCAACAGTGTCCATCCAGGAAGACAAACATCAGAGGTACTTGGGTCTTATTCTTCAACAGTGTCCATCCAGGAAGACAAGCATCAGAGGTACTTGGGTCTTATTCTTCAACAGTGTCCATCCAGGAAGACAAGCATCAGAGATACTTGGGTCTTATTCTTCAACAGTGTCCATCCAGGAAGACAAGCATCAGAGATACTTGGGTCTTATTCTTCAACAGTGTCCATCCAGGAAGACAAGCATCAGAGGTACTTGGGTCTTATTCTTCAACAGTGTCCATCAGGAAGACAAGCATCAGAGGTACTTGGGTCTTATTCTTCAACAGTGTCCATCCAGGAAGACAAGCATCAGAGAGGTACTTGGGTCTTATTCTTCAACAGTGTCCATCCAGGAAGACAAGGCATCAGAGGTACTTGGGTCTTATTCTTCAACAGTGTCCATCCAGGAAGACAAAGCATCAGAGGTACTTGGGTCTTATTCTTCAACAGTGTCCATCCAGGAAGACAAACATCAGAGGTACTTGGGTCTTATTCTTCAACAGTGTCCATCCAGGAAGACAAACATCAGAGGTACTTGGGTCTTATTCTTCAACAGTGTCCATCCAGGAAGACAAACATCAGAGGTACTTGGGTCTTATTCTTCAACAGTGTCCATCCAGGAAGACAAGCATCAGAGGTACTTGGGTCTTATTCTTCAACAGTGTCCATCCAGGAAGACAAGCATCAGAGATACTTGGGTCTTATTCTTCAACAGTGTCCATCCAGGAAGACAAGCATCAGAGGTACTTGGGTCTTATTCTTCAACAGTGTCCATCCAGGAAGACAAGCATCAGAGGTACTTGGGTCTTATTCTTCAACAGTGTCCATCCAGGAAGACAAACATCAGAGGTACTTGGGTCTTATTCTTCAACAGTGTCCATCCAGGAAGACAAACATCAGAGGTACTTGGGTCTTATTCTTCAACAGTGTCCATCCAGGAAGACAAGCATCAGAGATACTTGGGTCTTATTCTTCAACAGTGTCCATCCAGGAAGACAAACATCAGAGATACTTGGGTCTTATTCTTCAACAGTGTCCATCCAGAAGAAGACAAACATCAGAGATACTTGGGTCTTATTCTTCAACAGTGTCCATCCAGGAAGACAAACATCAGAGGTACTTGGGTCTTATTCTTCAACAGTGTCCATCCAGGAAGACAAGCATCAGAGGTACTTGGGTCTTATTCTTCAACAGTGTCCATCCAGGAAGACAAGCATCAGAGGTACTTGGGTCTTATTCTTCAACAGTGTCCATCCAGGAAGACAAACATCAGAGGTACTTGGGTCTTATTCTTCAACAGTGTCCATCCAGGAAGACAAACATCAGAGAGTACTTGGGTCTTACTTCAACAGTGGTCATTCAGAGGTACTTGGGTCTTATTCTTCAACAGTGTCTATCCAGGAAGACAAGCAACAGAGGTACCCGAGACCTGTTCTGCATAAGGTGAGGTGAAATTGGGTTTAACGTCGTGCTTGAGAATATTTGTGTTCAAAACCCCTGAATCAAACCCCCTGTGTGTGTGCGTGCGTGCGTGCGTGGAATCCCCCCTCTGGATCCGCCAATGAACAAGTACCATATTTTAATGTCTTTTGGTATAACGTGATCAGGGATCTGTTCTGCATAAACATCCAGTCAGGGAGACAAGCAACATAAGTACTGCAGACCTGTTCTACTGTTTGTAGTTATTTACACAGGAAGCAAAACATCAGACATACTCGTGACCTATTTTTTGTAACTCCAAATAGATATGATCACCGTCAATCAGGTCCCTCCACAACTGATTGGAGAGACATGACTGCTCCTCTTGATGTACATGCATATCACATTTGATGGGCGATGGGGTAGCCTAGTGCTTAAAGCTTTCGCTTGTCACGCCGAAGACCCGGGTTCATTTCTGGTGTCACCCACTGTGATATTGCTGGAATATTGCTTAAAAAACAGTGCAAAACTAAACTCACTCACTCAAATTTGAAAACAGCCCTCCACAAACAGCACAGACATTTTGCTACCCAATTATATGAAATTGTATCCAGACTCTCATCTGAGGAATCAATCTGGTTCTGCATCGGAAGCATGTGTTAATTATGTGAGTCTGTCAACACCGTATAACATCACAGAGCCACTGCCTTGTGGTTCCAATCAGGTCAAAAACAGCCGAGTGGATCAGTTTCCCAGTAGGATGTCTGCCAAGCATATGTGCATGGTGCTATGGGAAAACAACAACTCTGCCAAATCATTTACCCAGACTAGACTCATAGAATGCTGAGTGAGAATATATACTCCAGTACTTGACAAACGTGAATATGTTTCTAAACAGACATGACTGACATCTACGCATATTGTGTCAAATATCACAGCACTTCACTTTCTGATTATACTTTCAGAGTTACAGATTGGGTCATTTATAGGACAATGACCGACTGTCATTTGAAATGTCATGAAGAGTGAGTGAGTGAGTTTAGTTTTATGCCGCTTTTAGCAATATTTCAGCAATATCATGGCAGAGGACACCAGAAATGGGCTTCACACATTGTACCCATGTGGGGAATCGAACGTGGGTCTTCGGCATGACGAGCGGACGCTTTAACCACTAGGCTACGTCACCGCACAGATGTCATAAAGAGTATTTATTAAATTTGAATTCAAATATAGATGAATGGGTTATTGTCTACAAATCCTGGAAATGTCAAAGATATTTGTCCTCCACCAAATTACTGATCTTCAGATTTTTTTGGGTAATATTCCTGCACTATAATGTGGTCTATAAAGAATCAAGACTTCTGACAATGACCCTCTCTGGTGGTGCATAATGACATGACATCGACCAAATCACAGTCTAACCAGCCAATCATTTAAGTTGACTCTTAAAACCATCATCATGAACATTTGCCACTTTAGGACCAATTCCAAACAGGATCTCCTTTGGGACTTCAGTTCCGCCCCACCCAAAAAAATTCTTTTGTTGAATTCTCTTTTTACATAACTAAAATGATGTCAGTCTTGTCATTGCTGATCAGCCAACAGATACTGGCACAGCAGCTAAGGGAGGCAACTCAGTAAAGTCTATCCCATGCAGTGTCATGAACCAACATCCCTCCCATGTTCCTAAAAACCCTGACTCTCATCCATCACCACGCAAAGTGTAACACAAGCATGGGTCACATAATCTACATAAAATACCAAATTACTAATTATTCATGCATTCCAAGACATAGTCATTACTATGATGATATATCAACCAAAATATACTGAAAAGATCCTGATACATCAGTAATAAAAGCAGATCCATATCGGTCTTAAGTTCAAAATCCAAATTGCAAACAATAAGTGCAATCAATCACCATGGTAACCAAACTCGAAAATGCATTTAACACAATCACTGAGCATACCAAAAAGACCACAAGAGTACACACCAAAGACAACATTTACCCACCTCACACTGGCCGTAAATCCAAGGCTAATATCTTGCAGCTCAATACATTCTTCCAGCCATATTCAAAGGAAGTCTTCTGGATCTTCTCCCAATATGTCCCACCTAACAGCAACTGTTTCAAATTACTCCCAGCATATCAGATTGAAGCCATCCCCAAGCCCCTATCAGTGGACAAGCCAGCCCTCTCAAAGAGAGAACCTCAACAGGTGGCCAACCACTGAAATGCAATTCCCTCTGAGTTGCATTCTTGCAGTGCAGCAGTTGCCAGCCATCATGAGGGATCCTGTTTCCCTGCTGACTGCTTCACATGAAGGGAATACCAGGTCTGGCTTCAACACTTCCAAGACAAATGTATATATAGAACCCTGTATTTCTGGATTCTTGTCAGATTCCTGGCCATCTAAAAGGCTGAAAATGACAGGAATTATTTTCTGAATTTGACTGAGCTTGGATAAAATTTCTTTTTAAGTTATGGCTGAATGTGTCTGCAGATAATGTGGTATTATGAAAATAAGAATGAATTTAACATTGTCATATTTCTTTAAAAATACTGCAAATAGACAAGACATATTGATAAGAAGAATTTTTCTTACATCTTATCCCTTGCTTTGTCTGTCTAAACCTTTGCAAGTGTATGTTGTTTTATTTGCAGCAATCTAGACTAACAACTAGTCTCTGAAATGAACATATTTTACAGAAAAAAAAGTTCATAGTTAAAAAAATAAAATATAATGCAAAGGAGCACTGAGATTTTCTTCATTTTCCTGAAACTGTGGAAATCTAGACTTGCCACATTTTCTAAACGTGCATTGGGTTTCTTGGATATATTTGCTTCAGGGTCTGTATGACAGACTAGAAGCAACCAGACTTTATCTAGGTTGAAATTTAAAGGACAGTTTCAAGAAGCCAGAATAGTTGGCCCTAAACCATTTCATCATGTTCTTTTGACATTTATTGTGTGAAAATTGCACAAACGCAACTGAAATATTAAAGTAATACCTGACAATGGCTCCAGTTCCCATCATTTAAAACTCATGAAAGGGATTACAACCCTGTGAAACAACCAGTACATCTCTGCAAAACATGTCCCATGATTGATAGTGTATTGGTTTAACAGGTTTAAACTTAAGATTGTTAAGCCAGGATAATATAGCTTGAAATATGTAAAAATACAGTGAGTGAGTGAGTGAGTGAGCATGGTTTTACTCAGCTTTAAGCAATATTCCAGCATTATCATGGGGAAGCCACTTCACAAACAGTATACAGTGTTCACGAATGTTGTTTAAAAGTAAAAGGACATTAGGTCCTGTAAATTTCAGATGTCTGTCTAACACACTGAAAATTCACAGGACCCATAGAAGAAAAATTATACACACATTTCAGATTTAAAATTTCTTATAATTGGCATTGAAATTATTAAGAAATGTAAAATGTATAAACAGTAAACAAGTGTGAGTCATGTCACATATAACAACTTCAGTCAAAGTCATTGTGAAATATACAAATGGACACTGGGGCCGGCAGGTTGTAGACTTCCATCGGACTGTCGGCGAATCTGCCGGATTTGTCCGAGAGTCTGACGCAATTCGTGAACACTGCTATATCAACCATAACAGTAATAAACAGTATATATAACCAACATTAACAAATTCTAGATCCTTGTTTCTGTTGCCCAGTGATACTGGATACAGATGACAAGATGACACTGTCATGGCTTCATCAACCTTTGACAGACTGACTGAGTTTGGTTTTATGCCGCTTTTAGCAATATTCCAGCAACATCACGGCAGGGGACACCAGAAATGGGCTTCACACATTGTACCCATGTGGGGATTCGAACCCGGGTCTTCCGCGTGACGAGCCAACGCTTTAACCACTAGGCTACCCCACCGCCCCCTTTGACAGAAGATTCTTTTCTATCATTATGATTATGATCATTATTACTTAATTTGAAAAAAAAGATGTGTTTGATATTATAGTTATAAATCTTACCTTATTCTTAAAAACTCTGTTGTCCATTTAATACTTCATAACTTTTTCAAGAGTCAGGAGAATTTACTGAATGAACTTCACATGTGGCCTAGACTACACTTATTCCGATCAGGTGTTACAGGTAGTGGTCTCATGCCTTCATTATAACAACAACCTAGGGAGACATAAAAATATCTCTTCATGTTACAGTGAGGAGGACAGTTTTTCAATTTCAACACCACAATTGAAAATCCAACAAACATACTCAAAGCAAGGAACGATTGTAATTTTGTACAAAGATTGCCTTATAAAGAATTACTGACCGAAGTACAGCAGAGTACTGGTACATGATTTGATTTGATTCATACCTATCACACTTGTCTATCTGCTTGGTTAACAAACAGGCAATTCTTTCACCTGATGGTCACTATCAGCTGACATTATCTATGCCATGTGCTATTTTAATGTATTCCCTACTTGTTCTAAATATGGATCTATTTCAAGTGTCATACATTCCAGTATGACATAAGACATCAACATAGCATAATGTCTGTGCAGAAAACATAAGCAGTGAGTGAGTGAGTGAAAAATGGGCTCCACACATTGTACCCATGCGGGGAATTGAACCTGTATGTTCAACATGATAAGCGAACACTTTTACCACTTGGCTACCCCACCATACTTGAACAGTGTCAGAAAATTTAATGCAGTGTTAGAATCTAAACTTGCTTAGGTGGACTGGTTCTTATCATAGTGGGGGGGCGGTGGGGTAGCCTAGTGGTTAAAGCGTTCGCTCGTCACACCGAAGACCCAGGTTCAATTCCCCACACCGGTACAATGTGTGAAGCCCATTTCTGGTGTACCCCGCCGTGATATTGCTGGAATATTGCTAAAAGCAGTGTAAAACTATACTCACTCACTCACTCTTATCATAGTTGTTCGTCACTATGGTAAAATCCACTAATCCAATATCAAAATCAAGGACCATAAATCAATGATAAGCTGAGATTTAAACCTACCAGCAGATCTTCACTGGACACAATCCTGCACTTGGTTTTCTGGCAAACTATATCACTAGGCCAAATCTACCTTGAGCTATGAATCTAGGCTGTCAGGTACTGAAGCATACGTGACACGGCACTTATCTGATTAGTGTAGCTTATGCAGCAGAATGAATTAACATGGTGACGTCAGATGATAGGGAAGAGTTAATACGTAAATGTTGATGTGTACACATGATCAGTTATAACCTAATGCCAAAATGGATGATTATTTTAAAGCCTGGAGTCAAAATACTATTAACTTATGAGTGAGTGAGTGAGTTTAGTTTTACGCCGCACTCAGCAATATTCCAGCTATATGGTGGCGGTCTGGACCAATCCAGTGATCAAGAGCATGAGCATCGATCTACACAATTGGGATATGATGACTTGTGGCAACAGAGTCAGCTAGCCAGACTACCCGTTCCGTTAATCGCCTCTTATGAAAAGCATTACTGAAGATCAATTCTAACCCAAATCTTCACGGTTTATTAACTTATGAAAATTAGCTGCAGTAAAATTGAAAGAAATGCCTACGAAACTCACACGGACAGACATGTACTTAGTAGTCATAAATTTAACTGACCATTCCAATAAATGTAAAGAGTGAAATGAGTATGGTATAACTACACTTTCGTGAATATCTCCATGTCACAATACTGGACACCAAAATGGGCTTCACAATACTGGACACCAAAATGGGCTTCACACATAGTATGTATGTGAAGATGTTGATGAAAATTCAAGGTATATTTGTGTAGATTGAAACTTATGCTGTTGATCACTTGAATGTCTGGTCCAGATTTGATTATTTGAAGATCGCCGCCATACAGCTGGAATATTGCTTAGTGTAGCTTTAAACAAGTGAGTATGGTTTTACGCCGCTTTTAGCAATATTCCAGCAATATCACGGCAGGGGACACAAGAAATGGGCTTCACACATTGTACCCATGTGGGGAATCGAACCTGGGTCTTCGGTGTGATGAACCAACGCTTTAACTACTTGTCTACGCCACCGACCCTGTTAAACAAGAAACAATCAATACAAACAGCAGTGATAAGATCTTGTGAGTTCTTTCCTGCTTACCTGAGTTTAGAGCAGAGGCTCCAGGCTCTGTCAGCGTCATAACCCAACTAAACTGAAAGGTTCTGCTGTTCATGTCTGTCATGCTCAGATAATAATAGTCCACGTAATTTAAAAAAAGTATCAGGGCTGTCGTAAATAAAGCTATTATTTGTCACATGTCAATATCAAATAAGTTGTGTATTCTAAAAAAAGTATCAGGTTAGGCAAGTTTAGGCTTGCAGTGTCTTTGGTCAGTGCTATATTTGGATATAACAACATAAGTTCACACCTTCATAAACATTGTTCATACAAAACTAAAGAGACTCATAACGTTTATATTAGACTAACAATTAGTCTCTGAAATGAATACTTTTTACAGAAAAAAAGTTCATCGTAAAAAAAAAAAAAAAATATGAAAAGGAGCCCTGAGACTTTCTTCATTTTCAGATGGAAATCTAGATTTGCCACATTTTCTAGACTTGCATGGGCTTTCTTGGATATATTGGATTCAGGGTTTGTGTGACAGCTAGGCTACGTTTATAAATAAATAAGCTGTGATGAAATTCCAAAAAGCATGTTTAGGCTAGTAGACTTTTTATACCCATTTACAAGCCAGCAGTGGGAGCTATTTATTTTTATTATTTATTTTTTTTATTATAGGATATTTACATAGCGCACATATCCACGCACTAGTGCATGCTCAAGGCGCTGGTATTTTTTCCCTCGATCATTGGATGTCAATCTCAACGGCACATCGCATTATCAATCTCAACTCCCTGGGGAGTATACAACTCTTGCAGCCACTAGGCGCACCGAGTTATTGTGGCTTTCTCATCCTAACGAGGTACCCATTCACAGCTATTTCTAGAACTGCAAGCCATGTATAAGAACTAACAATATGAAGAGACATCCTGTTGTTATCAATGATAGGGTGATAGTGAGTACAAGTGTCACTTCACATACAAGAGGCATCAGGGAAGTCCTTCATATGACTTCATGTTGAGAAATACATTTCATTATCTAAATCAGCTTTGTCATTCTGTAAAGTAGAATGTTAAGATAATGAAGACTCAATTTATCCTCAGCAACAATCAAACATCCTCACTTGTGTACACCTAAGGAGATTACTTTGTGTTTGTTCGATCAAGGATCCACTGACCCTACTTTGTTAGGAAAGGAATTAATCCAAAATTTTACACACACTGATTTTCTTATTTTAATTCATTCCCTCTGATGACTTCTGACTTAAAAATAAGAACTCTGTAATCTATTCCCCAAAAAATCAATATGGCTAACCACGACACAAACACATCCTGAAACGTGATTCACAGGATATGATATGCATTTTCAATGGAAATTTCAGCTGGACACAAGACCATCAACCCTCAAATCTACTTGTACAAGTCACATTTATCAGTCAATATCTAGCGTATATACCAGACAACAGATACACTCTTATTGATGTCAAAACACTAACAGTTTGTAATCAAAGGAATATAAATATAGTTAAATATATTGGCCCACTCCGAATATCTAGATCCCTGGTTAAACTGAACATACTTTCCACCTTATCATACAACAAACATCATATTTACAACTAGAGGTGTGACAATACAGAAATTTCACGATACGATACATATTGCGATATCATGGAACGATACGATTCAATACGA
Organism: Haliotis rubra; assembly: GCF_003918875.1. Classification (NCBI taxonomy): domain Eukaryota; kingdom Metazoa; phylum Mollusca; class Gastropoda; order Lepetellida; family Haliotidae; genus Haliotis; species Haliotis rubra. The sequence continues at coordinate 211,464 of NW_025767510.1, forward strand.
TGCACATCACGATATGCTATCTTTAGTTATTTTCTTTAAAAAAGTGTATTTTGATAACAAAAAACAGTGTAAATTTTGACATAACCGTCCATTTCTGGTGAAAATTCACAATTTTAAGGTCAACGATACATATCACGATACGGAAAATAGTATCAATATATTTATTGTCAGAAAAAGTATCACGATTATCGATACTATGTTATATCGTCACAACTCTATTTACAACTATTTTAGTTTTAGAGATACCATGACACAATATTATACGTATGTTGATAATATAATGCCAGTCACCTTGTTAGAAACACAATTGATATCTCTATACATACATTATCTAATCTATATCTCTCTATATATCTCATTGGTCTCTCTCTATATATACACATTACATAATCTATATGGGTTTTCCATTTATTGCCACACTTGGATTTTTCAACTATTGATGACGGCCTGTGTACAACTCTGGGCAAAACAAATCAGCTATTGACATTATGAAAATGAGTATTGTCCGTTTACGGCAAACAATCCACCTTGAGTTCACTAAGGATGACCTAACCCACGTGACGAGCGGACGCTTTAACCACTAGGCTACCCCATCGCCCCTAGGGGTAATGACTGACTGACTGAGTTTGGTTTTACGCCGCTTATAGCAATATTCCAGCAACATCACGGCGGGGGACACCAGAAATGGGCTTCACACATTGTGCCCATGTGGGGATTCGAACCCGGGTCTTCGGCGTGACGAGCGAACGCTTTAACCACTAGGCTACCCCACCGCCCCAAGCGGTAATGAATGAAGCACTCATGACAGAGTCGAAGTTGGTCATTTTCCTCCCTGTTCCTACTCAAACCAAGGGAAAGCAACTCTATCTGAAGCAGTCATTATAAATATTATAATAATTCAACTGAAAAAAAAACTGAGTTATGTTTAACTGAGTTATCTATAACTATTTTAGATATGGGTATAAATAAATATAGATGGCGCAATTCATGTCACATCTATAACAAATTACAACTGAAACATCAATTGTTATACATACTATAGACAAATATAACTGTTTGTGTTTTCACATTCCAATACAGTACAACTGTAAGTCAAACAATTGCAATACACTGACAGTTTGATATTTCATTACACTCCTATTTGTACACCAAACAGTATTTGAACTGATGTTCTTTCCCACAGAAGTACCATATCATATAATGAATACAGAAATTATCAACATTGATGGATCAATCACAAAAGTTGAGCAGCTTGGCATGGACCATATAAATTAGTTGGAACACTGTCTACAACAACCTACCCTGAATTGTTCAATGTGCATGATCTACATATATCTGGAGTAAATATACATTTCATCTATGGTCTACCCTTTAATAATGGTATCTTAAATTTGCTAATATTTCAGCGAAGAAATATTTCACCGGCACACTCAAAGTATTTATGAAGAAAATTTTCGGACACTTTTAAGGACAATATCCACATAAATCACCAGGGTTTGAGTTTCTCTAGGCAATATCACAGCTTCATTATTTTTCACTGTGTAATCTGATAGATATACCAGCAGTCGATATCATCCATCCTGGAAATATATCATGATTTATACCTGATATCAACACAAACTGATACAAGGATACTAAAGTAGAATCTGTCAAACATGAACCTGACTAACCCAGTCTTCTGTCAAGTCCGGGGGCGGTGGGGTAGCCTAGTGGTTAAAGCGTTGGCTTGTCACGCCGAAGACCCGGGTTCGATTCCCCACATGGGCACAATTATGGGTTAAGCCCATTTCTGGTGTCCCCCGCCGTGATATTGCTGGAATATTGCTAAAAGCGGCATAAAACTAAACTCAGTCAGTCTGTCAAGTCCAGACAACCATGGGTAGACACCATTGGTCCTGCAGCTCATAAGTAGTGGTTATTAGTGTTGGGAATTGGTTCAAATCTCATAATTGATGATTGGTTCATTAGTACTGATCAATCATCGAAAATAATTGGTTAGTGTCATTTATGAAATTTGTTAATGCACATAAAAATAAGAAAAAAAACATGTAGTTCTTTTAGGGGTTTTTTTGCAAAATTTCACATCTTTAAAGGATGACTAGTATGTTGGGAACATAAATTTCTTGGAATCTTTAAGATAAATTCAATCATGACTTGAAATGAGATTGCAGTGCTTACGAAATGTAACAGACAAAACCAACCATGTGAAAAATATTGTTAATGAAAACAAGTGTTCCAGAATTGTTTGTGTTCGATTATGAGAAATTATGATCGATTGCTTAATCATTTAGTCACTACGACCAATCTTCGATTATTTCAATTAATCGGACCACCACTAGTGGTTATATAAACTAGATTTAGGGATAGAACAACTTGTCCAAAGATTGTTATAAACTAGTCTCGGACTAATGAACTAGTGACTGTGTCTACCCTTGACCACCTTTACAGTCCCCAAATTACTACAGTAATTATTAAATTTTCTTCATCGTTTTTCGGTGGTGGTGGGGTCGAGTGGTTAAAGCATTCACTTATCTTTCTGAAGACCCGGGTTTGAGTATCCACATGGGTACAATGTGTGAAGCCCATTTCTGGTGTCCCCGCTGTGATATTGCTGGAATATTGCTAAAAACGGCATAAAACCATACTCACTCCCTAACTCATCTTTGTTCTTATTTACTATTTCTTTATTTTTTTAAAAATCACTTACCTAAAATTGTCAAATCATATTAAACATTTGCTGACACTAAATTGAGACAGATGTCACTATGAATTTGAGATGTATCAGCTTTCCCACAAAACCTGACAATCAAGACACAGTTGGGACAGATTGTAGCTGTGACCATCCCTCAATATGATGAGAACATCACCAGGAGAATACAACACATCATGCCCCCAATACAAAATCACATTCGCTTCAATCTACCATCAAACGGTACATGCCGTAAACAATATACAACCATAAATAAACAAATGTCAAGATCACATTTTTTCAATGAAAATACATACCCAACATCCCCTTGATGAAGTCTACATGTTCCATAACAGTGTGTACTTCAGCCCGTTATTGTCCATAATGTGTCACAGCTCAGTCCGCACCCCCACCCCCACACTCTTAGTCACAAAGCTCCCAACACCACCAATTCATCATGCATCATCTCCTCCCAGCCAGGAATAACCACATCAAGTTCAACAAGCTCCTTACAAAGACCAACACTAACCAGCAACAACCTGAGAAGACATGCTATCCTGAATCCTGTTCGTGATAATGGAATTCTCAACTGAAAATAGGAATAAACAAGGATGGACTTTGATCTGGGAAAAAATGATGTCTATCTCTGTGTAAGCACAGTGAAATGGGTTCAAGGAAGAGAGCAATTGTCCTCATTATCGAAGGACGAACAATAAGTAGACAAGCAGTAATACAGCTTATGGGAGGGACAGTTAGTCGAAGGTTTAATACAGGTGAACATTGTTGACTGGTAATCCCACTGACCACTGAGAGTATACAGGGATACATGAGTTATCTGGAGTTTGAAGATAAGGAGTCACCTCTGGTCTCATTTGAACAAACTCTATGGATAATAACTTCTATTATTTCGTGAGTGCGACGTTTCAATATAGATTCTTGTACCATTGTCAAGCTCGTCTCAGAAATAAAGATATTTTACAGAAAAAAATGTTCCCAAAATATAAACATAAGGCCATTAAAAAAAAATGTTGTTGTTCTGACTACAGCTCTTTAAGATTTTGGGTAGGTAGCTAGGAATATTTCTTTTTAGAAGTTTGCTGCCATCATGTCAACTCTCCATCAGAAAGTACAAACGGTATCTGAACTGATATTTTATTTATACCACTTTAATAGTGTTCCCCTAGGCACATTTAGGGAATGCTCTGTGATTTTGATGCCCTTTTGATTAGGAAATCCCAGTTTTTTTGGCATTTTACAACAACCCGTGTGTATTTTCTCCGGATTTTATTAAGGACGGAGTTCTCTCCCTTTCTAGGAGACGAAAATTGTTTTGATAAGTCAAAGGTGTTTAAATCTAAGCCAAAGGTGTTTACAAATTACAACAATGCCTACCAAGGAAAGAATCAAGAGGAAAAGAGAAGAAGCGGTGAAGGTTGAAGCAAGGAAGTATCGCCGACTAATAGATTTCTTCGCTCCTAACAGGTATGTGCCTCTAAGTTCGTGATTTTTAGGCCGTTGATTTCCCTTTCCATTTCACATGCTTTTCAAATAAAACCTTCATTTATTAAAGACAACGATGTGTGAACTACATGGGATGTATTTTTGTACGTTTGGGGGACCTTTATTCATGTGACTGTGCTGTTTAGGTGAAAATCTGAAACTCGAAAATGTCCGCCATTTTGAATCCATCGGCAATTTGAAATTGATCTTGAATTGTTTTGTTGTTTGTCCTGGGAAATGAAATAGTTAAAACAGCTTGGATAACAGCTTAATATGGTAGCCTTGCTTTTAGTGTTTAGTGTCGATTTCATAAAAAAGTAAGTCTTGAAGGAGTAAAACTATTTTACGATTTCAAACAATGGGAAGGCACACCCTTGTTGAAGCTCTCCACAGTAGATACTTACGTTCAGGTGTATTATTGTGTGACATTTTTGTTTTAATAATTATGATTGCACATTTAATATCTAAGAATATTTTGAATATGGTATATTAACTTTGTATATTTTTTTTCAGGCCAGACTTAGACGAGTCAGAGGTAGTTTCCTATGAAAACTCAAGCCGCGAGTCAAGGGCACACGAGACAGAGTCAGTTAATCCAACAAAGAAGAAAGATGGTGGTCACAAGACTGCATTTGACACAAAGTGGCAACAAAACCATCCCTGGTCGAGGTACTCAGAAGATGACAAAAAGAAGGGAATGATGTTTTGTTCATTATGTTCTAAGTGGAACACCAAGGGCAGAAATGGACTTAATGTCGACCAAACACAGATTGAGTGGAGTCAAGTAAAGGAGCTTGACACCAGTTCACCCTCCACCATTTTGAAGACTCAAGCCTCAACTTGGAAACTTGAATCCAAACATTGTTCAATTACTGTCCATTCATGCAACTGTGATTGTCCACTTCTGACGTTGAGGGTTTTCTCAAAAGTGAAACTGATTGTGACAGATCATAGAAACAGACTCAGTGTTCAAAATTACAACAGACTTCTCATGATTAGCCTGAATGCATCGTCAGTTTCAGACATTGACTTGAAGAAAGTTGTGAACAGATACCCGGCAAGAAAGAAAAGAAGACTGTAAATTGTTGTTTGCGTGTTTTGTGAAATTGTAAACAAATATGATAACAGATTAATGTCTTGAAATGCTTTTTTTCCAAATTTTGATCTTAAAATACAAAATGAGAAGAGTAATAAATGAACTTTAGAAATAAAATTATAAGAGCATTTGACTTCATATACATTTTGTTATTGTTATTTTTTCAATAATCCTCACCAAAATGCCCTTTTAGATTATGAAGTGCCCTTTTCTTTGAAGTTACCCTGCCCTTTCTGAATCCTAGGGGGAACACTAACTTATAATAAATAAGGTCGGCACCAGAATTCAAGGGTCGGGTAATTGGAAATACAACATTTTTTTTAGTCATAAAATATAATAAAAAGGAGCCGAGATACTTTCTTCATTTTCAGAATCATTTTCACACTGAGTGATTTCTAATTGGCAAATCAAAATGACTGCGCTGTTTTTGAAGTGATTTTTAACCAGAAGTGTATGCTAACTACTGTTTTAACACCAGGGGTGGAAATAACTTTAAAATTGCTAGTGTACACCGGTACAGTGGCAATTGTAAAATCACTTGCCCTGATAATTTTTCCTCTATACCGGCCAATTTTCTTTTTGATTTTTTAAATAAACAACATAATTAACATTGGACAGTCAACTGGACATTGGTACAGCGTGATATACAAATTTGCTTGGCCGACTGGAAAAAACACTGGACTCGGACGTCGGGCAATGGGTTATTTCCACCCCTGAACACCAAAGCTTGGATGACAGAAATCCAGATATTCAGTTATCCAGACGATTTACGCAAAAACGAATGTGTCCGGGTATCTGAGGCTTCACAATAATTGAATCCTGATCACACATACCAGTGACTCAAGGCATGAGCAATTATCCATGTGAACGTGACACAGTGAGATCAACCAAGCCGCTGGGCCAGATGATCTGACCTTCATATCAATGAATGGACAACCTTCCCGACCAATATTCTTAAGGTCAAGTCATGGAGGAACATCAATGTTTGGATTAAACGTGTTAACATTAATCACCCATAAGTGGCTTGTTAAACAGGTCAGAGCGTACACTTCAAATAGGACAGGTCAGCACCTTCAACATTGTAGGACCAATCTACTCCTTACCCGGGCTGACAATAGGGATCGATAATTGGAATTGGATATACATGGAGCCAGTTTATATTGGGTTGAAGCAGGGTTTTAGCACTGTCATTTGTCCTTTAACGAATGATACTGGAAGAAATCAGGTAACTCAGGACCGGCCACTCACTTGGGCTCCCCATCTCAAGTCATTAGCGAGTACCTGAACTTGGGCGCATCTCTTGAGTCAATGAGTGAGTGAACGAGTTTTAGTTCTATGCCCCTTTTAGTAATATTCCAGCTAGGGCAGGGGACACCATGGCAGGGGCACCATGGCAGAAATAAGGGGACACCAGAAATAGGCTTCACACATTTGTACCCATGAGGGAATCAAACCCGGTCTTAGGCTAGTGATCTTCAGAAACACCAGTCCGAACACTTTTAGTAAATTCCAGCTAGGCTACCCCATGGCAGGGGACACCAGAAATAGGCTTCACACATTGTACCCATGTGGGGAATCGAACCTCGGTTCTTGAGGCCAGCCTCCTTTTTAGGCTACCCCATGCCACTCTCAGTTCTTGAGGTTGTAAACCGTGCCACTAGGGTGACTAGGTTATCATCCAACAGTGGGATAAGTGCATAACAAGAGATTGGATGGAATAAAAAATGAAAATTTGAACGTAAAATAATTGATTTCCGCCCGACCAACCCTGTTATGGAGATGGGATGGTTATTACTCCAAGTCCACAGAATTGGGAGTCACATGGTCAACATGAGAAAGATGCATGCTTTGCATGAGCTTACATAGAGAAAGTTACGAAACTTTGTTTGCCATTTCATGAGGGTCATTAGAACAATAACAATATATCTGACAGGGTATGTTCCGACGTAGGTGTTCTACAAGAGGCTGGAAACTCTTTGTCATTTAGGCCATTTCCACTCAAATACTCAATAACATAAGAACACATGAGAAAGTGCAAAAGTAAACCAAAAGGTCGAAGAACTTTTGTGTCTGCTCTCATTACTACAGTGTACAGCAGTGAAATGTCATCAGCCGGCCGTTTCGCTGTGTAGGTTCTAACAGACACGTCACAATATGATTTTATCACAGCTGACGACGTAACAACAATACAAAAACTGTATTAAATCTCAGAGAATTTCCAGGAATCTCATTTGATCACATTTCTCAACCAATCAGATTTAAAGTATTAAAAGTTGTTCATCCATATATTGTTCCAAAATTGTTTTAAAAAATGTATACCTCAGTGACAAACTGGGAGAGAAATGATGCAAGTCTGAGTAAAAGAGTTATGAAACATATATTTTACAAACATCTTCTCATTCATTTCTCTCTATCTACAAAAGTGCTGATCCTGAAATTAATGACACTAACAAAGCCAACCGTAGTTATCTGCCCCTGAATGACAAACCACTGACTTGCTTTTCGCGAACACCTCTTGTGGAAGAAATAGCACCATTTCCTTTCAGGTACACCCATGTGAGCCGAAATCATTCAAAAATCAATTAAATTGATAAATCATGTTTTTTATTTATCAATTAGGGCTATGGTTGCTTCTCGTTGCATGTGACAAGGTTCGTATTCAACACAACACAGCGGCCTGTCAAACTTCCAAAGTGTACACTAGACAAGTACATGAATTAGGATGTATAATTCCACAGAATACGCTGTGTGGGAATATTCAAAATATACTCACGTTGCAGTGTTTACGCTTTCCTCTTCAAACTGCGAAATTCCATTTAATCTTGTTCGAGATCGGACGTAGTATACCACCTCTGCAGGTCAAAGGTCACTTCACGCATGCGTATAAGGATCTGCATTCTAGACTTGCTCCGGTTTTAAATATAATACTAAGACGTTTCAATGGTTTCAGCTTTGCTTAGAGACAAGTATACATATATATATGTTCCATGTACTTTTGGTGTCTGTGTCGTGAGCGAGCACTGTTTAACTAGGAGTCATTATCCATCCACACTGTTATATGTGGCCTCTTGTAAATAAACGAGTTTTGACTGGGCAAACTAGTGAGTGAGTGAGTTTAGTTTTACGCCGCACTCAGCAATATTCCAGCTATATGGCGGCGGTCTGTAAATAATCGAGTCTGGACCAGACAATCCAGTGATCAACAACATGAACATCGATCTGCGCAATTGGGAACCGATGACATGTGTCAACCAAGTCAGCGAGCCTGACCATCCGATCCCGTTGGTCACATAGTCCGTTTTGTGGCAAGCATGGGTTGCTGAGGACCTATTCTACCCCGGATCTTCACGGGTCGACTGGGCAAACTATGTACAATGACTGAAAATATGAGATACGACCCAAACCAGCGGCACAGTTGTCCAGTTAGCAAAGTTGGACCATATGATCACCATGTTATTCAACTATTACGACTACGACAAGCAGGGGGTACTTTGGGATCCGACTGGAATCCCGACAGAGTAGAATTGTACCATGTCGGGAACTGAACACAGGTCTTAGGCGTGACGAGCGGACGTATAACCATTAGGCTACGTCCCTGTCCAGACAAGAGGATTGAAGCACCCTACGTCAAACTTTTTTAAATCGGAAATCTGCAGCAGAGTAATGTTCAACTTGGAAACAAAATAATTGTTTTGAGCGTATTCCCCTGCAATAGTACAACAGTGGCAATTGTTTATTACAGGCGCCAATGGGTAGGAGAAATACCTGTTAACAATAGGGGTGGGTATTGCAGAGAATTTTCATATTGCGATATATTGCGATGCGAAAGCATATATTGCGTTATGTATTGCAATATATTGCAAGAAGGTTTTTCAACAAAAAAAACTACTTATACTCGAGTTAATGCTTGATTTATAAAGCAGAAACAAACAAAATCATCATGTTTGATTAAGCTGTAATAAAAACTTTTAATCCTGACAAAATAAAAATATTTGGCATGAATGAAACAAGGCAATATCCGAAGATTTCCGAGTGTTACGAAGTTTTCCGAATGCATGTCAAGATACCGGTTTTCGATCAGCGTATCCAATACGTATCGTTTTCATGTCTGAACCGGTAAATACCGGTAAACCGGTTATATTGCGCAGCCCTAGTTAACAAACTCCATTCTGTACATGGACGAGGCTAATTTTGTTTCCATTCCTTCCGCTACACTTTGTGTAATATAAATAACACTGTATGTAGATATTTTAATGAATGCGATCTATAAAATATATGCTATCTGATACATATGTGAGATATAAAAAAGGTTCTCTGAACAATTGCCATAATAGCAGAATGTGTACAATTTTGCAATAAATTATTAGTCAAATATTGCAGAGTGATTTTGATTTGTTTCCTACTCTACATCGACATAAACGTGACCTCACCCCTACCAGCGTTTTGTGTTTGAGAGCTGTCACATCAACAAGGGCGGTGGGGTAGCCTAGTGGTTAAAGCGTTCGCTCGTCACGTTCGATTCCCCACATGGGTACAATGTGTGAAGCCAATTTCTGCCAATTTCCGCCCTGACATTGCCGGAATATTGCTAAAAGCGACATAAAACTAAACTCACTCACATCAACACAACGAGTAAAATGCATTCTGTTCAGCACAAAACCCGTGAAGATCCGGGTTAGAATTGGTCTTCAGCAACCCATGCTTGTCGTAAAAGGTGACTAACGGGATCAGGTGGTCAGACTCGCTGACTTGGTTGACATATGTCATCGTATCCCAATTGCGTAGATCGATGCTCATGATGTTGATCACTGGATTGTCTGGTCCAGACTGATTATTTACAGACCGCCGCCAAATAGCTGGGATATTGCTAAGTGCGGCGTAAAGCTAAACTCACTCACTCAGTTTAGCACAAACAACACCATGATCGACAGCTCACAAATCGGTAGGTAAATTGTTGGAGTCCATGCATAACACGATCACAACTAATCCCCTTGCGGTTTATGAGCGAAATTCGAAATGCATATTTAAATATAATGTCATAAATCACATCGTAAAATGAAATTTGAACATAATTTCAAACAAAAGAAACTGTTTATCAAAATGCGTTCCTCGGTGAACTCAAAATGCTGTATGTGACCATTGGCATAGTTTCAGCGATTTTACAGCCGCTTTGATCGTATTTACCAATGCGTTGTTCGCCCGTCACAAACGCTTTACATGCTAACATTGTCAAAGTATAAAACGTCCCAGTAGGGTGTCATTAGTTGAAATTAAGTTTTTACAACAGAATATTTTTGCACGATCTTACATAATGCTGCCTAGTGTTTCAGACAAGCTGCACTTGTGGCAGTAGGTTTTTATACAAAATAGCCTCTTGTAACAGCTTAATAGCTGTTACAAGAGGCTATTTTGTATGACTACAAGACAACGAACACCCTAAACAATTGATTCCATGTATAACTGTTTTCATCAGCTCAAAACGAGAGAGAGAGAGAGAGAGAGAGAGAGAGAGAGAGAGAGAGAGAGACAGAGAGAGAGAGCGAGAGACGGAGAGAGACACAGAGAGAGAGAGAGGAGAGAGAGAGGGAGGAAAGAGAGGGGGGGAGGGAGAGCGAGAGACAGAGAGAGAGAAAGAGGAAGAGAGTAAATACATGTTTGGGGTATCCTTCTTTAATGGTTGTAGTACTAATCTTGTTTAATTATCTTACTCTACTGACTATTCAACTGTTGGACCAAATAGCTTGTTTGAGAAAACTATACCCGCAAGCCACGGATAGAAAGCTTTGGTTATGTTTATTAGTTGGCTTGTGGTTGTGTGTGGCATGCGTTGTGTTAAACTTCTCATCCACCTCCTTCTGTTGTTTACAAACGAAATCAACAGGTTTTCTTGTAATAAATCTCATTTCCCTATTTGTAAGATAGAGAGGCACTCAACCCCGTTATACAGTATTAATGACAAATAAGAGGATATAACTAGTCATATAGAGCATGATAATTGACGATTACAATTCAGTTACAAAACGGCACAGAATTAAACCAAATGACAATTATCTCCACTAGATTTGTGACTACAGTTGATGTCACATTCGTATTTATAATTGTGGAAAACCTAAAGAGGCAGATTTCACCCGTAACCTCTGCTCTAGGGTTATGTCCCTTGCATGGACTATAACCTCCAACACCATTCGTGACCAACTCGTGTTATTCCGGTACATTCGTGACCAACTCGTGTTATTCCGGCACATTCGTGACCAACTCGCGTTGTTCCGGGTCAAGCCGTCTACTTGCAGGTTACGGAAAGGGTCGAGTGGTGACGAATGATCCAACACTGGCCAACAATAAACCTACGAGAATTAATTTTATCGGACAATCCGATAATATTGAATACAATCATAGGGGTGGATCTAAATTACAAACGATAAATTGCTATGCAAACTAATTTCTACCTAGTACAACTACGGTCCAATTTTGGTAGTGAAGGTTACTGCCAAAAATGATTGGGATATCTGGGGATTTGTTTATCCGGACAATGTTTGAGAAAACGTAAGGGTCTATATAAACGAGGCTGGAGTGTGCCTCTAAATATATATATGGAACTAATCGTAAACGAGTAAAGGGCAATTCATGCCTATTGATTCAATACAATGTATGTGCACTGCACTTGCGAGTTCATATGAGTAAGTAATGTGTATGTACACCACATACCTGTGTACCTGACCAAACTTAACCTAGTTGTGTGTTTTTGTGGAAATAACATACCTGGGAAGGGAGGTGTAAGAGATTGGCCTGTCGAGTCTCTTGTGAAGAGGACACACACGCCCGATCGACCCAGACAGGTGACCCGTGTACTATATGTTCAACCACATTGCTAGAAAAATCCCTCTGTTTTTAAATTAATCCAGTCATAAAAATGTTAACCAGTTGTGTAACCTTGGTAAATATTTATTTACTGCATGTAATGTAAAAAATTTGTATTTGAAATGATGTGCATTCTCCATGTGTATATGCAGATTTACCACCAAAATTGTTAAACCCATCCACCCGTATCAGTCTATGCTTTATGTAACCGCCGATAAGTTGTATAGGTTAATAAAGGCCTGAATTGAGTATTCGACCGACCAATTTTCTTTTACGAAACAATGTTCTTAGATGTTCACTTAAAATCTTATCTCTCCTTAACTGTCAGATCGGTTTATAAGTTCTGCTTTATGTAACCGCCGATAAGTTGTATAGGTTAATAAAGGCCTGAATTGAGTATTCGACCGACCAATTTTCTTTTACGAAACAATGTTCTTAGATGTTCACTTAAAATCTTATCTCTCCTTAACTGTCAGATCGGTTTATAAGTTCTGCTTTATGTAACCGCCGATAAGTTGTATAGGTTAATAAAGGCCTGAATTGAGTATTCGACCGACCAATTTTCTTTTACGAAACAATGTTCTTAGATGTTCACTTAAAATCTTATCTCTCCTTAACTGTCAGATCGGTTTATAAGTTCTGCTTTATGTAACCGCCGTTAATAAAGAATTGAGTATTTTCTTTACGAAACAATGTTCTTATGTTCATAAAATCTTATCTCTCCTTAACTGTCAGATCGGTTTATAAGTTCTGCTTTATGTAACCGCCGATAAGTTGTATAGGTTAATAAATTATTCGACCGACCAATTTTCTTTTACGAAACAATGTTCGACCGACCAATTTTCTTTTACGAAACAATGTTCTTAGATGTTCACTTAAAATCTTATCTCTCCTTAACTGTCAGATCGGTTTATAAGTTCTGCTTTATGTAACCGCCGATAAGTTGTATAGGTTAATAAAGGCCTGAATTGAGTATTCGACCGACCAATTTTCTTTTACGAAACAATGTTCTTAGATGTTCACTTAAAATCTTATCTCTCCTTAACTGTCAGATCGGTTTATAAGTTCTGCTTTATGTAACCGCCGATAAGTTGTATAGGTTAATAAAGGCCTGAATTGAGTATTCGACCGACCAATTTTCTTTTACGAAACAATGTTCTTAGTTGTTCACTTAAAATCTTATCTCTCCTTAACTGTCAGATCGGTTTATAAGTTCTGCTTTATGTAACCGCCGATAAGTTGTATAGGTTAATAAAGGCCTGAATTGAGTATTCGACCGACCAATTTTCTTTTACGAAACAATGTTCTTAGATGTTCACTTAAAATCTTATCTCTCCTTAACTGTCAGATCGGTTTATAAGTTCTGTGCCTCACTTTCCGCTGTCTGTCTGGATCTGCCCCTTCGTATCTGGCCCAGTCCCTCACACAGCACCGCCCATGTCGCTCTCTCCGTTCACAGGATAAACGTTTCCTCGTTATCCCCACTGTGAGGACTTCTAAGTATGGTGAAAGGTCCTTTTCGTATGCAGCCTCTACAGCCTGGAATCAACTACCTCAATATCTACGTGACTGTACAGAACTTTCTAATTTTAAATCTTTACTAAAGACTCACTTTTTCAGATTGGCTTATGAGTGTAAACGATAATTCATTGCATTGTTTCCATGTATCTCTCTAATCTTTTATTCTCTCCTATAGTCTGTACATGTATGTCTTGCGCTTTGAGCATGTTGTACATGGAAAACAGAGCATTACAAGCATGCTATTATAAGTTTGATATCACAGATTCCGTTCTTTATGAGAATGAATTCCCTTACAGCTTATGCTGAGGTGTCAGTTAAACCCATGTATAAAGACGGAACTGATCATTTCCGTCGTGTGATTGAACAATCTGGCGAACGTGTTTCCAGTGGGATTCGAACCCGAAAAGTCCGCACCGAAGGCAAATGAATGTACATGTCGTCTCCGGATATGATGAAAGGATTTAAAGGGAATAAGGAATTATATCTTTAATAACACCAAGACTTTTGCGGACACTTGCGTTTTCTCAAATATGATCCGGACAAAAACTATTTTCTTGATTTCCGAATCACTACCACAATTGGACCAGTGAAAATATGTGTTAGAATTGGATTTCACGAACCCATGCTTGTTTTAGGAGGCAGTTAACTAGTGGCAATAACTGGAATATTGCTGAACAACAAACACACAGATACACTAAACACTACCAGCATTCTACGAATACGCAAAATCCCAGCAACTATCTGTTTTAAAATGCAACCCATTGTTATAATTTGCGATTACACTTTCTCAGTAAAGTACAGATTCTAAAGTACGGTCGGAAATAGAAAAAACCTGTTTTTTCGCATTGCTATCTACAATTTATGTAGTTAATATGTGTAAGTGTGAAATATCTGTTAAACTCAGTTCGGCCTAACTACAGTCTCAGTGGTAGGGAGATAGAAACGTAGAAAAAGGACTTTACTGAGGAGAGGTTAGTGCAGAAATGGGAAATGCGGTTTTGTTCTAAGTCCAAAGCGATTTATTTGGAACAGGCCATGGCTTTATGCAAATTAGTGTACTCTGTTTGATTGGCATTTAGAAGTTGGTGACTAATAAGAAAATAAGATTCTTTATGGATAACAACTTCTTTTATTATATATGATGCGACGTTCCGAATTCGGTATCGATTCTTATACCGTTGTCAAGCAAGAATGACAACTCTCGCTTGACATCGGTATAAGAATCCATACCGAAACGTCGCATCATATATAATAAAAGAAGTTGTTATCCATAAATAATCTTACTTTCAAATTAGTGTGCGTTTATAAATGTCCATTTTGAGCTTCATTATAAACGATAGCTGACGTAAAATATAATAACTTTAATACTGAAACTATGAATGATGCAGCTGCCATGGAGTCTCACTATCACTATAAAAAGAAACAGGTAGGAGGGGTCGTCTCAAAAGCAATTCCAGGACGGGTGTCGCAGACGGTGGTTGGGGTCGGGCTGGGGGATAGAGATATAAGCTGATAAAAGATAATCCTTTAGGGGAATTAAACTGCGAAGCAAACGGCATGTCATAACAATTTACAAATAATATACAGTCCTGTCGATCTTCGGGTGGTCATGCTACCTATATATTTTGAGACATTTAATACGATAGCTGATTTAAGCTTTTCCATGGGTATCATACCTTTTTACGTATCTCGACATAAACTTTGTGATCAATAGATGAGATATATTCAACACACATGAAAAAGCATAAACTATCTTTGAGATGACCCCTTGTGCTTGAAGGCAGGACGTGCATTGCATGCCAGGTGAGTCGACGGTCCGTCGTTATACCTGACTGAGCGACCTAATTGCCATCTATAGTCCGACCTATTGTTTTAAGCAGCTATTCGTATTTTTTCTAAGTTTTGCCCGATTTTACGACTAAACATGCTTTTCGGGATATACTATTACGCATCCCACTGAATGCCCAGTTAGACCGATGTGGGTTATTTCGATATATGCTATTTGTAAATTTGTCAGTTTTAGGGATACAGAGTAACAGCCTAAAAACATTTTTTTTCTATTTCACACAGTACTTTAGTACTTCTGTTGGGTTGAGTCCCATCCGGTATCGAACTCACACTCTCAGAGAACAAGTCTACATTAATAAACATTGTAAGTACAGAGTCAAAATGAGTTTTATTTCAAAAACATATATTCATTACATTGTCATTTAAAAACAGAAAAAGTCATAGCACTAAATTTAAAAGCAGGCAATTTTACACACTACACAGTTAGTCACATTACACACTACACAGTTACAATTTATGATACAGATCAACTTCCCTCAGGTAGTTCACTATCAGATGAGTGCTCACGCGGGAGAACAGATCTTTCAGATTTGTTGCATTATAATGTGAGTCCCTTGCAGACGATAAGTCCACACAGTCAAGCAGAATATGCTTGATGGTGGAAACCTCATCGCAAGAGACACACATGGGGGTCCATCCCCATCCGTTTTCAGCAGATAGTCATGTGTAAACCGACTGTGGCCAATACGACATCGTCGTAAAATTACCTCATCACGTCTTGACTGACAACCCAAGTAGGTATAACCAATTGTTGGCTTCGATTCATACAGTTTATTTCTTCCAACTTGAGTGTTCCCACCTTTTTGCATGAGGTCCCGAGTATAGCTTTTGATAGTGGGATTCAAATCACTGTACGGGATCAGCAGTGGAGATAAGGGCTTGTCAAGAGCTGCTTTAGCTGCAGCATCGGCTTTTGTGTTACCTGCTATGCCAACGTGACCCGGTAACCAGCAGAGGACGATGTCACATTGGCCAGTAGAAAGGTCGTTGTAAAGTTCTAAAATGTCCAGAATGATTGGGTGACTTGAAGTAACATTTTAAAGTGCTTGAAGGCAAGATAATGAATCTGTGAAAACGATGAAGTTTTTGGAATGATTCTGCTGTTTAATGTAGGTCAAAGCTGAGAAGATAGCTTTGGCCCTGGTGTCCAGTTAACACTTATATTCCGTATGCTTGTGATTAGTATAGGGGCGGTGGGGTAGCCTAGTATTAAAACGTTCGCTCGTCACGCCGAAGACCCGGGTTAGCATTGCAGGGAAGGCTAGGCATTGGAGAAAATAATGTAGTTCAGGGACTGTGGGACAGACTAGCATAGATACCACCTCATCTTTATCCTCCAGCCTCAACAACCTTCACCATGCTAAAAAAACACACCAACCATCTATGTACACATCAACCCGAAATGTGTCATTTACAAAATAAACTCTGATTGTGGACAGAGCTACATAGGCGAAAAATCCCAACCCGTCAAAACCCGAGAGAACGGAACATCATACTTCCGTTATCTATTCCGACAGCAAATCACCCATCTCCGATCACATCCAATCTAACCCTAGTCACCATATAAACTGGGCTGACATCACCATTCGTGCCAACAACCAGACGGGCAAACTCACCGAAGCTATTCACATCAAAGTCACAAGCACACCATCAAGGATATTTCATTCCATCCGCTTATGATGCACTCCTCCACCAAGCCAATATATTGTATAAACATCTATTTTCTTTTAAAACTACTCCTTTATTTGTACATCTCTGGCTTCGACGCCCTTCCCTTTGTCTACTCTCTGGCGTCATCAGCTTACTGCCCAGTATATATATATATATAAATCGCCTCCACTTCATATTACATTCCTGCTTTACAAGTACAAGAATCTGTATCGAAACGATTCACTCACGAAATAAAGAAGTTGCTTTCCATAAGTTTTTCTATATTGTACTTAACAGCTTCAAACACACCACTCAAAGAAGTTAAGGAGAACCTACAAAACATCTCCACAAAATATGAACAAAATATATATAACTACAGTACAATGAAGGCATAAGAGAGGGTCCAGGTGGCGTGTACTGTTAAGTGTAAAGCGATTTTATACATCCTTTAATAAACATACAAGTAATGTTATATTGCAAAATATTCACGTAACATATGTTATATTTGGGATGGCACTTTCTTAGTAAAGTACAGATTCTAGTACTTTTGCAGGGTTGAGTCCCATCCGGGATTCGAACCCACAGCCTGGCTTCCACCTAATCGCCAGCATACAAAGTCAGCCGCCTAACCCGCTCAGCCACCGCGTTGGAAACAGAGGTGGCTTGAGATTAGGTGCCTGACTGAGGGTGTTGGCTCGAATTCCGGATGGGACTCAACCCAACTAAAGTACTAGAATGTGTACTTTACTAAGAAAGTGTAATCCCAAATATAACATATGTTACATCTGACCACTTTCTAAATAACACTGTGCATTCATGCAAAATATCCAAAACGAAAAATGTCCATTAAAAGAGTAACCTAAGTGCGACGTTAAGCAACAAACAAACAAATGATCTGTGGATCAGGAATGGGAGTGGTTGCGTGTCGTGATCGGCATGAGTCGCTGCTGAACGATCAACAACTGTTTGCCTTTTGCCCATATCCAATTTTGCTGGAATAATACTGAGCTGGCTGTACAACCGCCTTGTCTTTGTTGAGTGGTCGCTCGGCAACTTTGCTGACAATGGTAGCCCAACACGGAAATATAACTCCACCAATATGTCACCACGCGGACAAAAGTCCCCACAATAAGATCACACTGCATATGAATCAAAGAAATAAAAGCCCGTAAGATATATCAGTTGCTTATTGAAGCATGTCGGTAGTTTGAAACTATGGTGTCAAGGAGGGGACATCGCCTTCTCAACTTCGATGATGGCCGCGACAAAGCGATAATACGAAACGAGAAAGCGATAACCTGAGAAGGCGATAACACACACGAGAAAGCGATAGTGAGAGACGAGAAAGGATACTTGTATATCATAGCCGTAATAGAATGCCAGAAAACGATATCCCGTCTTGGCCACCATAGAAACAGCTCCTCACACCCTGAAAGCCTGTTTGTATAGCCTGGATAAACCCGTGAACAGAACAAAGCAAGTCAGGGTGACATGCTGTTTGAATATAATTCATAAAGGCATAATGTGACTGAGTGAGATGTAAGGCTATTGGATGGATTGTGCCACCAAATGCTTGCACCGTTAGAGGTCAAACTGACCAAAGGATTCGACGCCGTTACAAACATTCAAGAAAGTGGGTGGAGGTTCATACTATTCATATGACACATTCTTTCATTTGCTTGTTCGGGTTTTGTGGTGACGACGCAAGACTCATACTAGGATTCAAATCGACAAGTTTGTGCAGCCGGTCAACCAATGGAGATAATTTGGCCGCTTTTATGACACCAAAAAGACGAGCTGCACAGACACACCCCAGCCTGAAATGCAGGTGCACGTTTAACTTGTTCTGGTGTTTATACAAAGGCTAACCCGTTGGTGAAATCTTCAGACTAAGCGAATATGA
Organism: Haliotis rubra; assembly: GCF_003918875.1. Taxonomy (NCBI): domain Eukaryota; kingdom Metazoa; phylum Mollusca; class Gastropoda; order Lepetellida; family Haliotidae; genus Haliotis; species Haliotis rubra. The sequence continues at coordinate 230,529 of NW_025767510.1, forward strand.
AGTCACGTATTGCCAACGGTGTGTGCATGCTATTTGTAGTTAATATCGTGCTTGTTTTTACCTATATTTACCTATTAGGACCTGACGTCACTGAGAGACGGGCACAAGCCATAATCGTGCCTAATTACTGGACAAATGAGGAAAGACAAACACCAGACCAAACATTATGCCCCCTCATCCGACGACCCACGGATGTGAAGGATGCACAGGTATGGCAAGAGGTGGGCCTCGGTAACAACATTTATGTTTTCTCAGCATTCTACGACGACGCTGGAACGTCTCCTATTGTTCGGCTTCTTGGTCTGTCTGTATTTGACAGATATGGGTCCCTCCTGTGTCAACTGTGGTTTAAAGACTCCAAGCGCGTGGAACTTTACGAAATTCAGGCACATGTGGAGATGCTAAAGGAGGGTCATAAGAGAAAGTAAGTATTGACCGGGCCTCGGATGGGTGGGTGGTGCCTTATATCTTCTATGGCGACTAGATCCTTTGTCTTGCTCTCAGTGAGTGTGAGTGAGTGAGTTAGTGAGGTAGTCACAATCAGAATGATTTTAGTAATTTCAAACGGTGGACTTCGACAACGAACTTTACGGTATACTGACGCCACGCCAGTTCAACCGCTATTCTAAGCCACCGACCCATACATCCGTGAAGATCCGTGTTAGAATTGGTCTGCAGCAGGTCTTCGCAGGATCGGACTAGGTTCATGCATCTCATAGTATCCCAAATAGGTAGATAGACGCTCATCATGTCAATCACTGGATTTCCTGGCCCAGACTCGATTATTTGCACACCGACATATGACTGGGATATAGCTGAATACTGGGGCGCACAAACAGACAAACAATGAAACAAATAAACGTATGTGATGAAAAAGCTGGCATCTATTGAAATAATTACCTCATCAAGACAAGAAGGTGTCCCTCGTCGTCAAAATGACAATATTTGTATGCACTACGTTCCCCGTCACTCGTGTGTACCTACACGTGATTTGCATACGGTTGACTGGGCTCATGGAACCTGACACCATATATAATAGACTATTATATGGTCTCTGATGGAACCCATTTCACAACGCGATCGTATGGCTACGAGAGGTCATGTGTCCATAGGAGTTGACTAACAACTAGATTCTGAAATGAACGTAATTTACAGAAAAAAGAACAGGTCATAATAAAAAAATATATAGAATACAATGAAAAGGCTTTTTTCATTTCCTGAAATTCTGGTAATTTAGACTTGCCACATATTCTAGACTTGCCACATATTCACATATTCTGGCTTTCTTGGATATGTTTGTTTTAGGGTCTGTATGACACAAACCGAAACATGAGTCTCATTAACCTATTCAGACAATGACCTACTTTTTAGCCGATCCGAATTTTCTCGTGTGAAAGTGAAAAGAGACACCACAAACAACTATGGTTACACTGAATTCCAATTTCTTGTTTCATAAGAAAATGGTATTTACAAGTTAATTTTAATTCCAAACTTTAATAACATCGTATTTCTATATTTTATGGCGAGGTGTTGGCAGCATGACCTTAACTAAGACGTCACAGACTGCCTCTGTTTGATGAGGTCGTAAAATGATTCACAATTCATCTGGCTCACTGGTTGCACCTGTTATGTGTTCTTTGCGCTTATTCAGTGTAGTTGTGTAACGCACAATGTGATTGATATAATATCAAGTCCGTACCAGACCGCCAAACTTTTCTAGCGGCAGAGTCTCGTTTTGAGATTTCCACGATTTCCTTTGTCAGTGCACGCTGTACGACAGAGCACGCTGCACGACGTGCTTGCAAGGATTAGAAGGAGCGTAGTGTTGCAATATACAAGTGGTTAGATGTATCAAATAATACTGATTAATATTTATGTATCCAGTTGAATGAACTGGTCTCAAACTTCTGGACTGGTTATTGTACTAAGTTGCGCAATAGGACGGAACCCAGTCAGCAGGAAACAAAACTGTTGTGTCATCAATGTTTTGACTTGACTAGTATAGGAGTTAAGACAGTCCTACTTCTATCATCACTTTGTGTAATTTGGCCATGTCTGCCTGAACTAAGTTGTATCGCCTACCAACAGTAGAGTCAGGTTATTGCAAGGGGCCAACTGATTCTAAGTCTAGATGTTCAGATTTAAACCATGTGATGGTTGATATGTGTCAAAACATGTTTGTTTGTTGTTTTACGCCGCACTCAGCAATATTCCAGCTACGGCGGCAGTCTGTATATAATCGAGTCTGGACTATATATATGTTTATGATATGTTGATTTAGAGAATAACCAACGAGGTAGGAGTGATTACGGGAAATATGCCCGAGTTGAAATTATGTTCACAGTGCCGAGCCTTGGCGAGGCACTGACCATTATGTTAACGAGGGCATATTTCCTGTAATCACTCTTACCTCGTTGGTTATTCTATTTATTACCCATAATGTAATTTAAGAAGAACCACGAAATAAAAACCACCCGGAGACAGGACTTGTGACCTCAAACAGCTGATTCGTATTCATGCGCGTATTAAACCCAACTTCTCCAGCGGTAATAACATAACTACGCGATGGAAAAATGTACCTCGTAAAATTGCATTAAAATACAACAAAAATATGTTTATGAAATAATTTAATAACATTTGTTAATATGATAAATATGATCTTTTAAATGCAATATTACTGAACTTAATAACAGCTAAAACGTTATTTGATCATGTCAGTGTGCCGGAACATCGTTCATTCACGACTGACGTGTGTCTAGTGACGGTGTAGTGTTGAAACACACTTTGGCAAAAGCCTGTCAATATGTGGGAACGTCAACGGTTAAAAGTTAGGAAATCTAGAAGACAACCATCCCACGAATACGTCTAGAAAAGGTTTTCTGTCAAGAAACTCAACAAGTTTGAAGATTAAACAACATCTTGTTCTGTGGAAGGCATGTTACAGTTACGTCATTGCAGAGAGTATAGTGAGTGAGTTTAGTTTTACGCCGCTTTTAGCAATATTCCACCACTATCACCGCGGGGAACACCAGAAATGGGCTCAGTATTGCAGCCTTACACACTCTGTACTGAAGACTGTTTTATTATATTTTCAGATACCGAGCTGTGTACCTCAAATGTCCCATACCAAAAAACCGACGCCCATATGCTGTTTCCATAGTATCAAAGTCATGCAAGCAGCCACTTAACTTTCTTCCAGTGATGTATTCAAAGAAGACGTCAACAAAGTTTACAGTGTGCGTGACCCCACTCAACTTCAAATATAGCCGAGCTTTCGAGTTGTTGGAAATGGTCGAATTCAACAAATTAATGGGTGCCCAAAAGCTAATGTTTTATAATTACAGTACGGGCACCAATGTAGACGCTATCCTCAAGCACTATGTTGCGGAAGGATCTGTAGAAGTTGTGCAGTGGCATCTTCCAGTGCGGGTAGACACGTGGCCGCCAAACGAAAGAGTGGAAGTGCACTATTTTGCACAAATTGCAGCTTTAAATGATTGCTTATATAGGCATTTGCACAGTTCGAAATACATTGTGTTTACGGATCTGGATGAATTTGTAATTCCAAAAGTAGGTCGAACCTGGTCATCCCTGGTTCAGAAAAGGTTATCAGTAAAACCTAAAACTGGTGCTTTCATTATAAAGTGTATCTTTTTCAGGAAAGAATGGCCAGAATATTCGAAGAATTTTTCCGGTAGGACTGACGCAGTGAAATATAAATCTATCCTGCTGTTGAACGTGTTGAGAGAGTTTTCTGATCTGGAATACTTCACTCGTTCAAAGTTGATCATCCTGCCCACTCGAGTGGAGACTGTTGGTGTACACCAAATTTGGAAGTACCGTCCAGGATACACACATGACAAAGTGCCGAAAACTGATGCCCTCCTTCACCATTACAGGGACTTCGAGACGCCTAAAGATGGGAAGAAAAGGATTAGGGATATTTACGTCCACCGTTTCAAGGACAAGCTACTGGCTCAGCTCAGATCTACCTGGGGTAAACTTCCTAAGGTGCCTCTGAACATCCCATTGTCAAACTACAGCAAGCCTTTGTAGGCAATAAGAAAAGTGTATCCCCGAAGGCCAAATCTGACAGAGTGGATAAATGAAGTGCAATAGTCCAGGTCAATACGATGTGTGACATTGTCATGATGTAAAAACCATTACATGTAATGTTCACATTTTGGTTTTACAATATTTTTTCTGTTTTTCGCATTAATTGCAATCGCGCCTCTGTTTGTTATGTATGCTTCTACATATGTTTGTTTGTCAGCTTTCAGCACAATTTAAAGGTACTGCGTGTGATTTGTGTGACCGAGTCTACGTGTTTTTGTTTGTTAACAGGTCATGTATATTCATCAGTTTGTTGCTGGACCGTCATAACACAGGTGTTTACCCCATAAATGTTATTTCACTTTTGACAAAGAAGGGACAGGCCTTCGTTTATGTTTTCACAGGATTTGGAAGAGAACCACCTCGTATCAAAAATATAAACCCGTTATCATTTATGGCATACAATTGCAGCAAGCAAAGGAAATCCAAAAATGCACAAATTAATTGTTTGGTAACCCGTAAATTATGTTCTAAACAATATCTCACTTCAAAATCATAAAACATAAAAGATCAATGTTTGCAAAACTGGTGTAGCTTTGTTTCAGAAAGTTACAGGATTTACACTACGAAAGAAAATAGAGAAACCTTATCTTGTCAAACTTCTCTTCTCACCAAATTGCCTACATTACCCTATTCTGATTACCACTGACTAACGGGATCGGGTGGTCAGGCTCGCTGACTTGGTTGACACATGTCATCGTATATATCCCATTTGCGTACATCGATGCTCATGCTGTTGATCACTGGAGTCTCTGATCCAGGCTCGATTATTTACACACAGCCGTCATATAGCTGGAAAATTGCCGAGTGCGGCGTAAAACTGAAGTAAACTCACTCGCTTACTCACTCACTCACTCACTCTACCATTAATTTCCCAACGTAACCTTAGCTTGCTAAATAGCATTAAATAAATCGTGTAACTTGAAACAGATGAATTGATGAATAGTTGAACTAACTCTAATGAATGCTTCAAGGAATCTGTTTTGTCTCTTTCCCACTGTGACTACTCGAACTCGTTATCCAACCTCACCCGGAAACATTATATAAGGGCGTATGAGTGAGTGAGTGAGTTTAGTTTTACGCCGCACTCAGCAATATTACAGCTATATGGCGGCTGTCTGTAAATAATCGAGTCTGGACCAACAATCGAGTGATCAACAGTGATCGATCTGCGCAATTGGAAGCGATGCCATGTGTCAACCAAGTCAGCGAACCTGATCATCCGATCCCGTTAGTCGCCTCTTACGACAAGCATGGGTTACTGAAGGTTCATTCTAACCTGGATCTTTACGGTTAGGGCGTATATGAAGCACATATACAATGCATGTGTACAATGAAGTGAACAGTCAAAACTCTTTTATGCGGACATTTAGGTTTTCTCAAATATTGTCCGGATAAACGAATCTCTCTTGCAAGTTACCTTCAATACCAAAATTGACCCATGAAGATCTGGGTTAGAACTAGGGCTGCGCAATATAACCGTTTTACCGGTATATACCGGTTCAGACATGAAAACGATACGTATTGCGATACGTTGATTGGAAACCGGTATTTTGACATGCATTCGGAAAACTTCGTAACACTCGGAAATCTTCGGATATTTCCGTTTTTCACACCGGAAGTCATGCGTTTGTTGTAAAATCTCGATCCCCCAACAACGAACAATATTTATTGTGGTGCAAAATACTGGGGAAAGCTTCAGTATGCGAGCATTTTGGGTTGAAAAAGTTCACGGTAGATGGAACTATTGATAAGAGTAACGCGGTACGTAAAATGGTAAACTAATTTCTTTTATTAAAGCCTAATCAGGCATAGTGATTTTGTTGTGTTTTTGCTTTATAAATCAAGCATTAACTTTTTGCAATATATTGCAATACATATCGCAATATATGCTTTCGCATCGCAATATATCGCAATATGAAAATTCTCTGCAATACCCACCCCTAATTAGAACTTATGCTTGTCGTAAATTGTATTTAAACAGCTATAAAGGCAACACCCACACAACCCGCTGACAGACAGGGAGAAAAACTCAAGCACTGACGCCACAAAAACCTTGGTCCAATCCCTTGTCCTTTCACGGCTAGACTATGCCAATAGCCTCCTCTTTGGAATAAAGAAAACATTACTACAAAGGCTCCAGAAAGTACAGAACACTGCAGCACGGATGGTGTCAAAATTCTCGCCCATTACACCAGTTCTACAATCACTACACCGGTTTCCTGTAGAAGCCAGACTGAAATTCAAAGTTCTGTGCCTGATTTACAAGTGCTACCATGGATTGGCTCCAGCATATCTATCCTGTCTACTCAATCACGTGCACCAGTCCCAAGGTTCACTGCGCTCAGGCAACCCCATCTTCTGTCAATTCCTCAGTACAACTTGACAAGCTTTGGTGACAAGTCATTCTGTGTACATGCCCCAAGACTCTGGAACACACTGCCTCTAAACATAATAATCTCTCTTTCAGATATTTAAAAGACCTTCCTATTCCGTGAACACTATGACCTTTGCACTATGTGCCGCTTTGAGCATACACGAGTGTATGGACTGACTGACTGACTGACTGACTGACTGACTGAGTTTGGGTTTACGCCGCTTTTAGCAATATTCCAGCAACATCACGGCGGGGGACACCAGAAATGGGCTTCACACATTGTGCCCATGTGGGGAATCGAACCCGGGTCTTCGGCGTGACGAGCCAACGCTTTAACCATTAGGCTACCCCACCGCCCCACGAGTGTATGGAATCAAGCGGGATACAACACTACATCATTATTGTCTTTCAGTGGCATTTAGAAGTTGTACATACATGTCCAAGATATTTTTAGAGATTAAACGTCGTGAGGGAAATAAAAAAAAAGTTTAATCCATAAAAATATCTGGTACATCATTATTATTAATACAAAGATTTCACATTTAGATGTAGTTACGTAATTAGGTGAAATGCCATGTGAAGTCTCCATACATTCTTTACTGAATTGTTACAATTAAAACACCTTTGTTACTGCTTTGTTTCTCTGTTACATCAGTGCAGAAAAATGGATTTCTCTTGTGTTATGGCATGGCTTTAATGTCTCAACAAATGTATTAATGATTCAATGTGACTACATATATACTGAGTCAAAAAAGAAACTTCACATTCTTTTTTCAGGGCACTATAAAAGAACAAGAGATGGTAAGATGGTTAAATTGTTATTATTTCATTGCTGAGATCTGTGTGATGTACTCGATACACTGACTGTGCCATAATCAGTTCCATTAGGCTACACCGCCGTTCCAAAACATGGGTATACAGAATGTCAAGTCACAAGAATAAAAATGCGAAATTTCTCAGTTCAATATCGTGTATGGCCGCCCCGCGAATTCACCACTGCCAAACACCGTCTCCTCATCGACTGCCTGATGCTTGTGAACACGTGGTTGGGGATTCTGCGCCATTGCTCTTGCAAGGCAGCGCCAAGTTCCTGCAAATTCTGAGGTTGGTTCCTAAGACCACGAAGCCTTCTCCCAAGTGCATCCCAAACGTGCTCTATTGGGTTAAGGTCAGGGGACCTCGATGGCCAGTCCATGACGTTGATTCCAGCGTTTTGAAGGAAATTTCGTGTCAACATCGCGGTATGCGGCCGAGCATTATCATGCTGGAACTGTAGACCTGGGCCATGCGCCGCCATGAACGAGTTCAGGGGTGAGCACCTGGTCGCGGTAAGCAGCAGCTGTGAGGTTTCCACGGATGACCAGAAGTCGGGAACGGTTGTTCCCACAGAAAGCACCCCACACCATGCAACTTCCGCCCCCGAATCTGTCGACTTCCTGTACATAACATTGGGCATACCGTTCACGACGTCGTCTCCAGACTCTATGTCTGCCGTCCGCAAATCTGAGGGTAAACCTGGATTCATCGCTAAAGACAACTCGATTCCAGTCTCTCTGGGTCCATCGGAGGTGACGTTGGGCCCACAGCAGACGTTGACGTTGATGAAACGGCGTCAATATTGGCCCACGATATGGACGTCGAGAATGGAGATTGGCAGCCCGCAACCGATTTCGAATGGTCTGTGAGGACCGTCGACCTCTAAACATCTCAGCCCTGGTTCGCGTAGCCGGCAGAAATCTGTCACAGAGGTGACGTAAGACGATTTGACGGTCTTCTGCTAGTGACGTCACACGTGGGCGACCCGACCTTGGGCGATCAGAAGTGGTGCCAGTTTGTTGTAGACGACCTCGCAAGTCATACACAGTACGACGGCTGCATCCCATTGCTCTTGCGACGTCAATAACTGATCTTCCCGCTTGCAACATGCCAACGGCACGTTTACGTTGCACATTTGACAATCGTGGCATTTCAAGTACCGTTAGAACTGTGGTTTAAAAGTGTTTTTTCAATTCTTGAGGCCAATGCAAACACGTGCATATGAAGAAAACTTCGATGCGAAGATCACGTGATCGACTGCACGTGCAAATCCTGATTTGGCACTAACTTCATTTGCACGAGGAATGGATGGGTTTGAGTGGGTTTTGCTAACGTTTTTCTAGAGTCGAAAGATAGGGATCCCATTTCGGATACATAGATGTATCATCAGAGAAAAATTATTCTTTATTTTTCAAATTACATTTTGTGAAGTTTCTTTTTTGACTCAGTATAGATAACACCCGTGAAGATCCGGGGTAGAATAGGTCTTCAGCAACCAATGCTTGCCACAAAAGGCGACTATGCTTGTCGTAAGAGGTGACTTACGGGATCGGGTGATCAGGCTCGCTGACTTGGTTAACACATGTCATCGGTTCCCAATTTCGCAGATCGATGCTCATGCTGTTGACCACTGGATTGTCTGGTCCAGACTATATTGTTTACAGACCGCTGCTATATAACTGGTATATTGCTGATTGCGGCGTTAAACAACAAACAAACAAACAATATATATATATTAGAATTAAATGGATTTCTTTTGTTGTTTTTCCATTGAACTTCCATTCCACTTAGCCGGTAATCTGCGATTATTTTAATGGAAAATAAAGTTTAAAAAGTCGGTTTATAATGGTGCTGATAAGCCGATAGTATAAACGATACGATCATTTTCAACCCAGCTGATGCAGTTCTATTAAGTGATTTGACTACTACTAATTTGTTCACCCGTAATATCAAAGTTATTTTGTTTCACAGAAATTCTCAATACCATGTGTTTAATATTCATCCATCTAGGTTGAGTCGTTTTTTTTAAAAGAAATGTTTTCAGAATCCGGATAGTTAGACGTTTCATAAATGTTATTATTTTTAAAATTTTAAAATTTGTAATATGCTCTAGGAAAATGGTAATATTTTCATGGAATGTTTAATGAATGGATTTGATTATCTATATATTTGTCTTACTGCTGTGCTTCATGCGCATCTATAGTCCAAGGTGAATTATATCTTTATGTGCGTCGTTTTGTATTTCTCCACCAAACCAGATGTTTAGAGCCCATGTCTGGTGTTTTTTTGTCGTTGACCTTGAATTGTTTATAGTTTTCCACCTCCCAAATGCAGCACGTGCTATGTCAGTACGGCGTCGCAGATGTTATATATTATAATGGCATGAACCTGGCGCGAGCGGATTGTGGACTAGACTTGAGAGTACAAACTCCCAGATCAATGCTAAGGTTGTTTTTTCTCATGCAAGAATCACAGGCCCTCGTGTCTTTGCGAGTATTAAAGATGTTATGAAAAATATAGAAAATATTGAGATGACCCCCGAGTCGAAATGCTTCACAGTACAATACATCATGACATACTAGTAATGTATTGTACTGTGTAGCGTTTCGTGTCGGGGGTCATCTCAAAATTTATTTTTTAAATATTTCATCTTCGTAAGCATTCGTAACTACTCGTGTCATTCCGGCAAGTCTTCATGGATCTACCTTCTTGTAGGTCACGGAAAGAGGCGAGTAGTTACGAATGCTTCGTAAGGACACGAGAGCCTGTGGCAAGAATCGCAAAATACTCTACACGACAAATTGCAAAGATATGAGGTGGCTGTGGGATTCTCTCAATATTCATGCAAAGAAAATGGTTGCTTTAAGGTCTGAGAGAAATACCTAGTCTGATAAATTTGCTGCACGATAAATCAGATGCACGCCACTACTTCACTGCGAGGTGGCCGTACTCAGGGTGATGGGGAATATGAAGTCCGTCAACCATCATGTGGTACCGGTATTTTTAAACAATTGTTTTTCATTCAACACGCAACAGCTACGGAAGTTGGTTTTGACTAATAATAATCATTACAAGTTTTATAATATTTCACGACAATGCGTCCGAATAAAAACCTTCGTTCATTGTAATCATGTTATTTTGTGACCATGTCGAAAAGAAATGATAAAAAATGAAAACCATTTCTGTATTCGTTTGGGCAAGGGAATTCCCATATGACAATGCAATAACATACACTCGTGACATTGTTCAAAACTCTGTTTTTTCATAAGCATTTGAACGTCAGTTTCAAGGTCATGTGACCGAGCTCGAGTCAAATGGAAAAGCCGTATATACTCAGCTGACGAAAAAGGACATAAAATACTCATTAACGCAATCACTTTCCAAATCCTGTCTCATTCCACACTTGATATCACAGCATGATATACTGTGATATATGATAATGCACTGAATTAAGTATGATATACTGAGGCATAGGATGAAGTTTTCAGAAAATATTATGGAATATAGGTTATGACATTGAAATAAAGTGAGTGAGTTTAGTTTTACGCCGTACTCAGCAATATTCCAGCTATGTGGCGGCGGTCTGTAAATACTCGAGTCTGGACCAGATAATCCAGTGATCAACAGAATGAGCATCGATCTACGCAATTGGGAACCGATGACATGTGTCAACGAAGTCAACCAAGTCCACCCGATCCCGTTAGTCGCCTCTTGCGACAAGCATGGGTTACTGAAGATAAATTCTAACCTGGACCTTCACGGGTAACATTGAAATAAAGGATAAGGGTGAGTGAGTTTAGTTTTACACCGCTTTTAGCAATATTCCAGCAACATCACGGCGGGGGACACCAGAAATGGGCTTCACACTTTGTACCCACGTGAGGAATCGAACCTGCGTCTTCGGCGTTACGAGCGAACGTTTTAACCACTAGGCTACCCCACCGCCCTGATAAAGGATAAGACACCGAGATGGGGATAATTACATATGTAGTACCTTCTTTTTCAAAGCATGCCCAGGAGGTGCTGGGTGTTGTCAAACATCGCATATACTGCAAGGTGACTGTATACATGTCAAGAGTGAAGATAAGTGTGAGGATATACGTGATAACAGATCAGACAATAGATATCGGTCGTAAAGAGGGTGTTGATATCTCGTATCTGTCATACTCAGCAAAACTGATGGCGAGAGGACTTGTGGCAAACCATCTTGACCTGTCTGTTGCTATAGGTAACGTCCTAGGCGTCTCAAAATATATCTGTGTCAAGGCTATAAGTACCAGTATCACCTATTGGCGGAAGGCATAACATTGTTTCAATGGGGCGATGTGGTAGCCTAGTGGTTAAAGCGTTCGCTCGTCACGCCGAAGACCCGAGTTCGATTCCCCACATGTGTACAATGTGTGAAGCCCATTTCTGGTGTCCCCTGTCGTGATATTGCTGGAATATTGGTAAAACCCAACCCACTCACTCAGAGTTGATGAAATTTGCCTATTTGGAACCGATTTATTGAATCATACACAATGAAGAAAGTATCGCAACAGCAATAACTTTTAACACCCACATAGTCCTTTATATTCATATAATATTAATGTTCGCTCGTATGAATATTTTTAAACGTACATTTATATTAGATATACACGTGCTACGATAAAAGGCTCAGATTACGTGCAATACGCAATAATTTTGCAAATATCAAGTTTCAGAAAACTTCTTACAGCTCGATAACATGGGAGATCAGTTGATTTCGTTGTCGATAAGCAAATATTTGACCTCCTCAACTCCCTCCGTTCATATTAAGAGGCATGTTCAGGGTAGCTTCCACGTCCTCGTTTGTCGAACAGAACTGTCCGAAATCGTCTAAAATCGGCCGTGTGAAGAGTTTGACGACCAATCAGACGTCTGCTGTTTTCCCCAGATCACAAAATAGCACGGCTAGCCTGGTGTCAAACTCGACGGCACTTGAATCTGACGTCATGGGGAAGGGTCCACTGGTCGGATGAAAGTCGATTTCATAGTATTATGACTGATGGCCAAGCTCGTGTTTGGCATAGCAGAAGCAGTGCTAAAGCACAACGGAATATCTTGGAGCAAGTACCGTTTGGCAGGGGTTCATTGATGGAATCTGAATCTGAATCTTGAAAATGACATCTCTTGATAACGTCATACGACCATAGTCAACACTACAAAATGAGTTTTTCGTTCTTTTGCATTTACGTTACAATCTTATTTTTCCTTGACTCTCATTTTATCCAGATAATAAGTTAAATTGAGGTTTGGGGTCCTTTGCTCTAGTTAATGGTTACACATTGATACTATGAAAATTATGGAGTGTGGCGATACTTTTTTCCGTGTGTATATATTGTTTTTGTTTTTTATAACTTTTCCATGAACCTCTTTACGTGGTCACTCGTACTCTCATACTCATATAATCAGATGAGCTACATCGCTATGTAGTTATGTATTTGGCCAATGGCTATCGTATCCAGTATATCTGGATGTTTAAGGTCAAATAATGGAACAATACATATTTAATGTGCAATCTTTCACCAAACTGTACATGGCCTTTCTACTATACCATAATCGCAAAGCTAGCTATGATTCTCAACGACACAAGATGACGACTATGTAATGTGTTACTGCTCTTAAATGTCTGAGGACATTATCTAATACAACGTTCATATACATACATTCATTTACGTGTAACCAGTGATAAGATAAAGGTTTACAGGGATGTATATAAGTCTTTATCACACCTCCTTCAGCCTCTCCTTTACAGTCTCCCTGTAGGAGTAAAGGTATGTGTTAGCCAACTTAAATCAGGAGGGAGGTGCACATCTGGTACATTTTCTAATTATGAAACCACTTTGAAAGTATCGTTTTCTTGTTTCTGTGTAGATTAATACGATGTAACACTTGTCAGTTCCATTTGTGAAAGTATATTTCATTACGTAATCTTGGCCTGTCACGGGTCTCCTGTTTCAAGTCCCACTTAGTGAGTGAGTAGGCCCCTTTTGGCCCCTAGTTTTTTTAAGTTTATATCGGTGGGGTAGCCTAGTGGTTAAAGCGTTCGCTCGCCAAGCGAAGACCTGGGTTCGATTCCCCATAGGTACAAGTGTGAAGCCAAGTTCTGGTGCCCCCTGCCGTGATATTGCTGGAATATTGCTAAAAGCGGCGTAAAACCATACTCACTCACTCTACCTCAGTATGTCAGGCTGTATCTCTCGATAACAGTAAACTTGGACAAAGTACTGTGACTATGTGTCGCAGTCCACCCAGCTGTGAATGGGTAACTCGTAAGGATGGGAATGCCACAATAACTCGGTGCGCCTAGTGGCTGCAAGAGTTGTATGCTCCCCAGGGAGTTGAGATTGACAATACGATGTGCCGTTGAGATTGACATCCAGTGAACGAAGGAAAAACAAAGCGCCTTTGAGAAGCACAGCTGAGCTGGATATCGGCGCTATACAAATGTTAGTATGTATGTATGTATAACATTCTATTTCTCACTATCTCATCCTACTTGTCACTATTATCCTCTTTGTCACTATTGTATTCTATTTCTCAGTGTACTCACTATTTGATATATTTCATATATTTCACGGCTTGTCAGCTTTACGTAGAAGGAAAGTGGTTCACGTAAAATAGTTAACCAGTTTAGTGACATTGTCATTGACAAAAGCCACAAATAGAGTGAGTGAGTGAGTTTAGTTTTACGCCGCTTTTAGCAATATTCCAGCAATATCACGGCGGAGGACATCAGAAATGGGCTTCACACATTGTACCCATGTGGGGAATCGAACCCGGGTGTTCGGCGTGACGAGCGAAAGCTTTAACCACTAGGCTACCCACCGCCCCCAACAAATGGAGGCTGATATAATGTTTGAATCCATGACCAACACCCATGACCCACCTCAGTTCACGTAATAAATGAAGAAGTCCAGTTATATGTAACACTGGCTACCAAGAATATCTACAACGATATACTTTGAAAATACACCGTGTATATACTTAAAAGATACCCTGTGAATATACTTTCAAGACAGCCCGTGTCTGTCCTCCAAGCATAATCCGTGACTGTACCCTGAAGATACACCATTGTTTTGAAGACATTCCGTGACAATGTCCGTGAGATACTCCCTATCTGTGAGATTGGACATTATCGCTGATTTGACCAAAGTAAACCATGGCGCAGTCTACCCTCAAACAAGAGGGATCCAATCGTGATACTTTAACTGGGTAAAAGTTTGAATAAAAGCCAGAAAACCCGTTCCATATACGTAAGAATTCTCTGCCAATAGCAGTGTCGATTGTGCAATTCCCACACTTTCATAAGCTTGTGTCTATGAATCATTATCTAATGATGACCCATGTGTAACTTACGACCCTGCGAAGTACTGTCCCGACTAGCGATAATGAACGATGAGACACTCGATGCAATTTAATCTCGTAGTATTTACCTTTACATATTTCTTTTAAACCTGTAGTACATTTGAACGGGTTAAGGGTGGTAGGGTTCGCTCGTCATCGGGTTCGATTACCTACATGGGTACAATGAGTGAAGCCGATTTTCGGGCTACCTAGCCGTGATATTCCTGGAACACTTATAAAAGTGGGGTAAAACTTTACTCACTCATTTGGGAATGTTGTGGCAGGAGGCGTGTCCATATATTAAAGATATTCCAAAATATTTCCAAAATGCAAACGTCGTTGGATGTGAATTTATGAAAGTCTGGATAGCCAAACAGATTCGAAATTCTCACATGGGTCCACGAAAAAGAAAATTGAAAGCAATTTATTTTCAGTCTTCCAATAATCCAAGATGGCGAAGTACCAGAAGTATATTGATGCCAGCCGTAAAGGAGTCAAGTTCATGTCCTCCAACCTGGACGAGAACGGGCAGTTCACTGGGGAGGACGTCCGGTACGACATCGACTCCATGTACAAACTGCCCAACCAACTACTTCTCGATGGCAGACCAAGAGAGGCCAACCGACTGCTCAACAACCTGAAGAAGAACTTCATGCAACCAAACGGAGACTTTCTTTCTTTTCCGGAGAAAACCGGTTGGGAGCGGAAAACGAGTGACTGGCACGTGACCTATAACTGGCCGTACGTCAACGCCTGGATTTGTATGGCTGCGCAGAAGGCGGGAAGATTCGACATCTCATACCCATCCTTCAAGTAGGTCTATTCGCCTTTCTTTTGATGTGGATTCATTGGCTAACATGGCAAGGAGGCTAACGATGACTACTTGCAGATTAGCCTGACTAAACTTGCCGTCCTACGGAAGTCTAGTTTAGTCAGATTACACTCTGTGTGATCTCACACTCCCCGATACGCATCATTGTCCATTCCGTCCAACCTTTTCTGCAGTGTTAAAGCCCGACATGAAGCAAGTCCAGATTTCATCAGGTTCCCAATCTCACTTGGGCTCATTTTCAATTGACATGAAAATATTTATTTCTATCAAATTGTGCATATTAAGCATTAGTCTGTGTGCACACGGACATTTTCCCCTTGTGAGATCCAGGTTATGATGGTCTTCAGGACGAGGTGTGTAAAATGGTAACAATGCTTGTCGTAATTGGCAACTGACGGGAATGATGGTCATACTCGCTGACAAGGTTGGTGCACGTCATCGGAGGGTCGTATATCATTCTTTGTGCTGTCAATCACTGGATTGTCTCTATTTCACAGACTGCCGTCATACAGCCGAAATATTAGTGCAGCGGTAGACGATGAACACACAAAACACAGCAAATTCCAGTATTAACCACTAACAGCTTAGTATTTGATAAGTGTATCTACGATTTCGCTGTATCTCTGTGAACACATAGTCTCACCGTTATCTCCAGCAGGGTTCGCTCGTCACGCTAAATGCCAGAGTTCGATTCCCCATTTTTGGTATGTAACGCCATGATATGTTGCCAAACAGTCTGGTTAAGCTAAAGTCACTCTCTCACCTATCCCCAGCTATCTGAAGACATTCTGGAACCCGACTCTGGGGGCGTTCAACTGGTGTGAGCCGTACGATGCTGCCAAGGAGGGGAAAGGCGTGGACCAATCCAGTTGTATCTTCCTCAACTCTCACCTGGGCTTTACCTGTCTGTTCTTTGGAGGTAGATCATGGTCATTTAACCTAAACTTAAGCGTTCTAGTTACTGCGACGTACTGGTACCTGTTGATTTGTCGCTTAGTTTTACCTGAGGGACCGTTCATAATTCATGGCTAGGGGTGGGGTGCACGATCGGTTGATGATGTTTCTAAGAGGCATGTACAATGTGAATTATACCCCCCTAAAATGTGCTACATTTATAGTCATTAACACAAGCAAACGTTGATATATATCTGTAAAACACAAGCCGTACACTTGATTTTAACGTATCTCGTTGAGATAAGTTTCTCCTATATGCTTTACATACTTGAACATAAGCATGTTTAATGGGATAGAACCGCCAAATGAGACGGAAACGATTGCAACGTATTTTATATAAACTGGTCGTCAACCCATGCTTGTCGTAAAAGGCGACTAACAGGATCGGGTGGTCAGGCTCGCTGGCTTGGTTGACACATGTCATCGTACCCCAAAACGCGCAAAGTGTCTGTTGCTCGATTATATACGTACCGCAGCCATATAGCTGGGATATTGCTGAGTGAATCCATATGCCACTTTGATAGCACTTATATATATTGTATTGATAAGAACGGCATTAAACACCATATCCTCATTGCTCACATATGTTGCTTACGTATTTCACGAACGAGCCATTGCAATAACCTCTGTCCTAATACACGCAGACCTGGAGAAGGCGAGGTCAACTGGGGACGCTATCATCAAAGCGTTTGACGGCCAGCCCAACCTGGACGAGGGGCTGTATATGAAGATTTCAGGTGACAAGGGAGAGGTGGTCACAGAAGGCTGGGGCGACGACCCCAAGAAGACTCTCTTCTTCATCGTAAAGAGGAAAGAGGGGGGTCAGATGTACTGGCAGCTCGGCTACCCAATCATATTCCTGTACAAGCTGTACCTCGCCACTGGTGAACAGCGCTACCTCGAGTACTCCAAGAAGGTTGCTGACTTTGCTCACTCCTGCCACAACGATGTCCTCACCTACAACAAGAGCCACAAGGTGATGTACGGGACGGGGCTTCTTGCTGCGGCCACAAAAGAGGAGAAGTATAAGAAGATGGCGGAAACAATCGCTGACAGCATCCTCGGTCATCAGGGGGAAGATGGACGCTTCTTGCCAGAGTGCCCGATTCTGGACACATTTGATCAGACATCAGAAAACGCGGGTTGGTACAGAGAAATGTTTGTGGAATTTGATGTGTTTGAGCAGGATTAGGTTCACTTTTATACACGTGTGTTGCTATGACAAATATGAAAATGACAATATTTACAACTTTTTCCTTCGAAATATTATAAGAGAATTGTGAAAATTGAAGGCACCCGAACGTTTGCTGTTAACATACAGTTTGCGTTTTATTTTATTTTATTTTTTTATAATTTGTTTATTTTTTCCATTTTTACATTGGTACATGGACTCCAGTCATGTTTAAATACATATTATAGATTTTAATTTTGAAGACATCATACAGAATAGCAAAAGTTAAAACATCATTCAGAAAACAGACTGTGGCAGATCGACCAGAATTCGATTCTTGAACATATCATAGCAGAATATTTTGTTAGTTCATAATATTTTTTTATCTCCTGTTGTAAAAACTGAAAGGTTGGTATCTGCTTAGATATTTTACAGTTAAAGATGATATTTTTACAGTTAAAGATGATATTTTTACAGTTAAAGATGATATTTTACAGTTAAAGATGATATTTTTGAAAAGGATAAGAATCACGTTGATTGGATCATTATTTTTCTGGCCGAATCCGAGCAAAATTTGTTCTTTGGTGAACTTCAAATTTACATCCAGAGTATTGTTAAGCCAGTTTTCAAGATTTTGCCAAATAGGAGTAACCTTGCTACAATCATAAAATAGGTGTGTTATAGTTTATAATGACATGTCCTGTTTCAGCGAAGTCTAAATAGCTTTTCAGTTTGTGTTTGTATATATGAGTCTACTATGTACTGATCGACGATGGCACCATACCATGTGGCCTCTATGGGCCTTGCAAGCGTCCAATAAATCCACGATTTACATATTTACTTGAGTATTTTTTTATGAAACTGTCTTCGCTGTGTATATGTCTACATATTGACTTGACTTGTCGTTGTCGTTTGTCGTTGCTCGTGCATTACGAAGACGAAAACACAAGGTTACTTCATCTGCTTTCCAGTGCCACGTGTTGGTCTCTGTCGCTAGTTAGTTTAAGGGGCACAGTTCGCAATGCAGACTTACGTAACTTCTTCGTACCAGGATCGTATGGAATCCGAGAAGGGACATTGTCGCGTTGTCGCATTGTCGCCCTCTCAAAAACAAGTAAAATGAGGCAAAATAAACCAAAACGCGATACGCGACATCGCGACAATGCGACAAATGGGCGAAATGTCGCGTTGTCGCATTGTCGCGTTTTGGTTTATTTTGCCTCATTTTGCTTGTATTTGAGAGGGCGAGGGCGACAACGCGACAATGCTCTTCCAGGATTCCATAGGATCGTGTGTGACTGCCGCCTTCCCCGTTGATAATAATCCTTGGTTTATCAGCACGATGTCCATGCTGATAAAACATCCTGGACTTGGGCCCACTTGCACAAAATGATCTTAGCGCTATGACATCGTGTACGTTGAAGTAGCCTATGAGGAGTTGCGATGGTCGTAGTACTAAGGTCGCTTTGGTTTACCATGCACCACTTCGGGCCTTGTCCTGATTTCAGATTATGGAGGTTCTCTTGTAACTAACAGTACGGATGGCCACACCGTGCTCTACCTCGATCATCTGGTATTCGTCCCTCTTAAGTGCCTTCCTTATCCAAGTTGTTTTCACCCGTGAAGATCAGAGTTAGAATTGATCTTCAGTAACCCATGCTTGTCGTAAGTGGTGACTAACAGGATCAGGTGGTCAGGCTGGCTGACTTGATTGACACATGTCATCGTATCCCAGTTGCGTACAACGATGCTCATGCTGTTGATCACTGGATTGTCTGGTCCAGACTCGATTATTTACAGACCGCCGTCATATAGCTGGAATATTGCTGAGTGCGGCGTAAAACTAATCTCAATCACTCTAAGATGTTTTCGCACTGAAGGCTAATACTATATAAGTAGGTGTCTGAGAAAACATCTATCTTCGCCCCCTGATCAGCGTTAATTTCTACCTATCAGGCTAAATCATCACAATAATTATTTGTTAACAGTCGGGTTATCAAAGTGTTAACAAGACAAAAGAGTTCTTCTAAATGATGCATATATTTATATCACAATTTATGACGAATATTTTGATTTTGAACAGGCGACTGAGACCAGTCTAGTGTTGGCCCTGTGTGTGTTGTGTTATGTTTATCGGATGTAAGTTGAGTAACCTTGACCGACCTAACCTGTTATCTCCCTAGGATCACTACTAGGACAGACTGGAATGACCTTCACCCTGGCTGACTGACTTTTTGAACACAAACATAATGGACATGAGCGCTTCATGTGGACATGTCCATCGTGTCAAGGTGTTTATTCGCCACCAACCTTTTGTTTGTTCTGTTGTTTAACACTACACCCACCATTAGTCTACCTATGAAGGCGGAATGTCAATAATCGAGATTTCTACCAGACAATTTAGTTCACCTATGAAGGCGGAATGTCAATAATCGAGATTTCTACCAGACAATTTAGTTCACCTATGAAGGCGGAATGTCAATAATCGAGATTTCCTCCAGACAATTTTTGTCAACTATGAAGGCGGAATGTCAATAATCGAGATTTCTACCAGACAATTTAGTTCACCTATGAAGGCGGAATGTCAATAATCGAGATTTCTACCAGACAATTTAGTTCACCTATGAAGGCGGAATGTCAATAATCGAGATTTCCTCCAGACAATTTAGTTCACCTATGAAGGCGGAATGTCAATAATCGAGATTTCCTCCAGACAATTTTTGTCAACTATGAAGGCAGAATGTCAATAATCGAGATTTCTACCAGACAATTTAGTTCACCTATGAAGGCGGAATGTCAATAATCGAGATTTCTACCAGACAATTTAGTTCACCTATGAAGGCAGAATGTCAATAATCGAGATTTCTACCAGACAATTTAGTTCACCTATGAAGGCGGAATGTCAATAATCGAGATTTCCTCCAGACAATTTAGTTCACCTATGAAGGCGGAATGTCAATAATCGAGATTTCTACCAGACAATTTAGTTCACCTATGAAGGCGGAATGTCAATAATCGAGATTTCCTCCAGACAATTTAGTTCACCTATGAAGGCGGAATGCGGAACCTATTTGAGTTCACCTCCATGAAGGCGGAATGTCAATAATCGAGATCCAGACAATTTCTCACTATGAAGGCGGAATGTCAATAATCAGATTTCTACCAGACAATTTAGTTCACCTATGAAGGCGGAATGTCAATAATCGAGATTTCTACCAGACAATTTAGTTCACCTATGAAGGCGGAATGTCAATAATCGAGATTTCTACCAGAGTTCACCTATGAAGGCGGAATGTCAATAATCGAGATTTCTCCAGACAATTTAGTTCACCTATGAAGGCAGGAATGTCAATAATCGAGATTTCTACCAGACAATTTAGTTCACCTATGAAGGCGGAATGTCAATAATCGAGATTTCTACCAGACAATTTAGTTCACCTATGAAGGCGGAATGTCAATAATCGAGATTTCTACCAGACAATTTAGTTCACCTATGAAGGCGGAATGTCAATAATCGAGATTTCCTCCAGACAATTTAGTTCACCTATGAAGGCGGAATGTCAATAATCGAGATTTCTACCAGACAATCTAGTGATTGACGTCATGAGCATCAGGCCGATCAGACTCACTCAGTTGGTATTTACACTGTCTGAGTGAGTGACTTTAGTTTTACGCCGCACTCAGCAATATTCCAGCTATATGGCGGCGGTCTGTAAATACTCGAGTCTGGGCCAGACAATCCAGTGATCAAAAGCATGAGCATCTATCTACATCGTTAGGATATGATGTCCATTTTGTAACAGAAGACGTATTAACGTTCATGAATGTGAGGGGGACTACTATCTTGTCTCGGCGTCAATTTTCAGTTTAAGTCTTAATTAGTACCATATATAATGGGTTATCGGTTTCAGACAATCGAATTGTAGTTTCGGTGACGGTTGGATTCAAACTTAATTGAACCTACAATCTCTTACTTGTAGTAACGCGTTACATGGTGGGAGCCCAGTAATTCTGGATATAATTATTTTTCAAGACATACGTCCGAATTGCGTAGATCGATGCTCAAGCTGTTGATCACTGGGTTGCCTAGTCCAGACTCGATTATTTACAGACCAGTGCGGCGTTAAACAACAAACAAATATACACTGTGAGATGACACTACTGTCTTGACAACAGTTGTTGTGTCAAAGGGTTTTTAGTTGAACATCGTATACCTCCACGCAGATTAGGTTCAAGTCACCTGATAAAAGAACAAAAGAGTTGCTCGTAACAAAGTCTGTTATGATTACTGCTGATCTGGCTGATGTCAGAAGCCGTCACAATCGGCGGGGTCAAGGTGGAGATACCTGCAGTACTAAAAGTGTTCTCGTTCGCCTCCATTACTTCACGTGGATAACAGATTTAGGCCTCTTTATTCCTTGATCCATGGGGCATTTGGTAATAAATGCGTTGAACATATATATATATAGTCTATCTTTACGTATTCAGGAGATTTTGTCAAAATTAAAAGCAAGTGTCATTTGAAGTGTACTGGACTCTCCGTTGAAATTTGGAATAAAACGTTTAGAAAACAAATAGGCATCCCAGGACAAAAAATGAGGTGAACAATTGACTAGCCTTTGCATGTGTTTATGACGGGTGGGACAGATTACGCTCACCTTTTCGAGAACACCTAATATCATCACTGTTTGATATTAATTCATAAACGAATACTCATGAAATGGTCGGAATTGTACAATCTGTTTTAGCAGATATTTCTTACGGACGTGCAAAGGGTTTTGTAGCTTTTATTTACGCTCTGATGATTTTGTTTAACAAAAGTACAACTCAAGTCACAATGGTGATTGGTAAACATAAGTATACAATGTTATATCACGTTTACCGATACAGCCGGAGTGGGTCGCATGATCCAATCAACACAGGGCAATGTAATCCCGGCATGGAGTATGATCCAGCCAAATACACACAGCGCATGTCAAGCATACTATATGTTCCACACTAAACATAAATCATGTCCATGAAACAATCATCGATTCGGCTATGCACAATTTGAAAACATACAAATTTGCCGTAACTGACTTTCTGGAATAATTATACCATTTCGACAGAATTCAGATATATTGTTCCCAATGACAATAATTCCAATTTCTGAAAAAAGCAAAATCGTATCCAGCTTCGTTTGGCTACAGCTAACTAGAATCCAATTCCAAACCCCGAACAGATGAATTTGAATAGAAAACTTAGAAACAATACAAAATCTAAGAAATGTAACATTTAGATCTGAAAATGTCAAATTTAAGATGCTGGAAATGCCGTGTTAACGCCTGAGATAGGACTCCAGCTCGACGGAGATCTCTCTCATCCAGCCGATGTTCTCGGCCGTCTGGTCGAAGCGCTCCAGAAGCGGGGACGACGACAGAAACATGCCGCTGTCTGTCCTCGTAGACATGATAAAGTCTGATATTCTTGTTGCCATGGTTGCATACTTCTCCTCCTTTGTGATGGCGGCCACGAGTGATGCTCCGTATGCAACCTTGTGACTCTTATGAAGGAGTACAGTGACTCTCCGCACGAGTAGGCGAAGTCCAGATAGCGTCTGGCTCCTTCAAGGTAACGCTTCGTACCTGCGTGAAACGATGTTAGCTAGATTAGAATCTCTATTTAAGTTTTTATGAAGCTATTCTATTTTTCTACTTAGAAACATAAATTGTAAAAGAGAATACCGATCATGTATTTTTAGATATATAACAGCGCCATGCATTAACCATTCTTGATATTCCGCGAAGAAGATTATATTTTGGGGGCGTAAAGGGTAATATTGCAGTGGACATTATATGAATGGGTCGCTAAAAATCAGTGAGGAGAAATATGAATTGAATCGGACGTTTGAACATTTGTCTAAAGCAGTCGACAGATGGTGAGTATCTATGTCCATTCCTGCAAGGTGCGTGAAGAGTTCGAATCCCAGTTTCTTGGTACTTGGTTTATAGGTACCATAACATATGCTCCACCCTCTTTGACATGTATTACGTTATGGCTTCTGCAAACAGAACGTGTTATAACTGGAATCGGCGAATTGACTACTAATCCTATTTATGGTTCATGTTTTCTACTATATTTGTGCTACACTAAGCTCTTAACGGTTGATCAATATTGTATTTAACGGTGGCAAGCAAGAGCAAAGCCAGCAAGATTTGAACGAAACCCCAGTTATGTACTTACCGGTTGCGAGGTAGAGTTTAGCCAGCAAGATTGCAGGAAACCCGAGCTGATAGAAGAGATTGGGGGACTGCTTCCTCTTGATCCGGAAGAAGACAGCTTTATCTTCGGGCCAACCGGATTTGATGATTTGACCTCTGCTGTCCATCTTCATCAGGAACTCCTCGTCCAGGTTGGGCTGGATGTCCATGAATCTGATCAGAGTGTCACCAGTGCTACGAGCTACCTCCATGTCTAGCCGAGAAAGGAGGGAACAGAATGTTTGAAAGACTGAGCTATCTTGTCAGTCAAAGTTTTATCACCAAAGAACGGATTAAATCATTCGAGAAATTGTATGGGAGACATTCACAGCAATTTAGTAAATACACGTCTCAATGCTATGAAGTTTACACTGATGTCCCTCCTCGATGCTCACTAGCACTTGATTTCAATTATTACTACTAGCAGAGCAACACGTGCATTTCCAGGCACTTCTGACGGGGGCAACGTGATGGGGTAAGATACGCCCACTTGTTCGCGAACACCTGGTATGATCACTACTTCATAAAGATATATATCCACATGCTTATGACATATTCGGAATCGAACAGCATTTAGCTGAGATTCAAAATTTCTTATGAATATGTAAAGGTTTTGTAGTTTTTAGTTTCATTTTTCGAGAACCTCTGGTATTATTACTGATTTTCACTGTTCGTTTCATATATTTTTCATAATGTATTACGTTTCATTACATTTTAGTCTTAAATCTTTAGTTATATAAATCTAAATTAACGATAGGATAAAAAAAAATCATGATGATAGCAAATTTTGTCCTCGTATACAATGATATTTTTTCTTAGCCAGAATATTTTGTATCATCAAGCCAGACTAATGACGTGACTACTTAAACCATGACACCCACCTCCACAGAACAGTGCCGTGTAACCAAGATGTCCACACATGAAGGCACAGAGGCTCTGTTCCAGAGTGTCCACATCCGGGTTATAGGGCTGGTTCCAGAGGAAGCCTTTCTGGACTGGGTCATAGAAGGTCCTGATGTAGTTGAAGGCTGGTACAGAGATGTCGAATCTGCCACCCCTCTGAGCAGCCACTGCAATCCACCCGTTGATATATGGCCAGTTGTATGCAAGGAGGGGGTTACAGCATTTTCTCTCCCATCCCTTCTTCTCAGGGTAGGAATAGAAGTCACCGTTAGGTTGGAGGACGTTCTTCTTTACGTGGTCAAAGATCTTGTTGGCGATTTCTTGCTTTCCCCACAAAAGGAGTTGTGTTGGCAGCTTGTAAAGAGCAGAGAACTCCCCTTTAAGTCCTTCTTGTTGATAGAGGGCGTTCTCGTCCATCTGGGAAATGAGGCAGTTGACTGCCTTCAGGCTAGCGTCTCGGTATTTCTGGGTGTCCATGATTGGCTGAAACAAATTTGTTTTCATGGCAAATAAGTACAGTGGTCACATTTGTTTATATCTTTGGCAGAACATGTGTTCGTGTCAGTGTAGTGAATTTGAAATAAAAAAAGAGACAAGGGGATAACGAAGAAGACTTCAAGTGAACAATGTGTTTGTCAGATAAAGGACACCTGTCTCTAGTGTTGTGTCGCCTGCCAAACGCCAGGATTAAGGACACATGTCTGTAGAGCTGCGTCATCTACCGGTGTCTAGATAAAGGGCACCTGTCTGTACTACGGTGTGACCTTCCAGTATCTGGATAAATGACTCCTGCCTCACAGTGCCGTGTGGCATGCCAATACCCAGAATAAGGACAACTATCTCTAGTGTTGCATGACCTTCCAATATCTAGATTAAAAGAGCACCTGTCTCCTTTCCTGTGTCACCTACCAACACCAGGATTGAGGACATCTGTCTCAAGCGCTACGTGATGTACGAGTGTCTACATGGAGGACACCTGACTCCAGTGCCGTGTGGTAATCAGTACCTGGATAAAGGGCACCTGTCCTTAGTTTTACGAAACCAAACAGTATCTACATAAAGGACACGAATCTCCAATACCGTGTAGCCTACAAGTACCCATAAGGACACCTACGATGCCAGTACCCAGATATAGGGCAACTGTCCTGCATGTAATGTAATGTATGTAATGTAATGTAATGTAATGTAAAAAAGACATCTGTTTCTTCTGCCATGTGGCTTTAAGTAAATTTCTTCGGAGAAGACAGACTGATCAAAAAAGCGATTTCCTGAATGAGGTTGCTTTGCGGTTTCATTTTTTCTGATCCTAAAAGAACCATGATACTACGCATGGTCTTCGCTGTTGGTATACGTTACTTGTAACAATGCCGGAAATGGCGGTTTATCGTGGCTGTTTAAATTCGCGGAGTGTTTGAATAGTTTTGTTTGGATATCCCCCGACTATCCCCATATTCGTATCAAACAGCCTTATATGTTGTACGGGCTCTATAAGCGCCATATATGAATACGACGGAAAGTACAGATTCTGGGGATATTAATATCTGACATTAACGTTATTCGGTCATGCTCTGAGTGTAACAGGAAAATGCCTTCAGCGATGTATGACTCTACTTAATTCCATCGTGATATAGTGTTTAATTAAGTGTATTAACGTAACCGTGACTTACAATATTATACATTCGTAACCTTAAGCAAAACTACGTCTGTGAACATGCAGCGATATATTGTAATGTCTTGTAGAACATAGTAACAAGGCCCAGGAGAAACTAACCAGTGGATGACAGCATGAAGACCAAATCACACATCTAGATAGATATAGTCATGGATAGATGTTCTATTCATTCACTGAATTACCCATACCCGGTGTTCTTCATTCTCCTAAACACACATTAGGCACTTGGAACAAATTCATTAATTTTAATTTATCGTGGAAGAACCTTTTCTTAAATTTAAAGGTAATGGGTAACGTCATCAAATCTACCGACTTGACGGTAAACTTGAGTGAAAGTGAAAGTAATAGTCAGTGGCGGATACAGCTTATTGAGAAAGGGGTTGGGTGGGGGTGTGTTGTGTGTGCACACTCTTGAGAAAGGGATGGGGGCACTTCATTTTCACCCGTTTTCACGAGAGTTTCAATGGGGACCTCACCCCCTGGATCCGCCTATGTTAGTGTTTCAGTCATCGAGGGTTATTTTGCTTTTGGAATATAGCTGAATTCTATTGTTTACGGCATCCCCTGGTATAAAGCAGAATTTGAGTATGGATTCACACATTACTTGAAATATCAGCAATGTACTAAACTGTTGAAATATGTACGGGATATTATCTTTCTAATCCGCAATCAGCAAATATTCCAGCTGTAACACGGTGGTCTGTCACAGTCTGGACCAGACAATCCAGTGTTTCCTGTGAGGAGCAACGATGAGCAGAGTTGGGGTCTGATGACACCGGAATA
This sequence comes from Haliotis rubra, assembly GCF_003918875.1. Classification (NCBI taxonomy): domain Eukaryota; kingdom Metazoa; phylum Mollusca; class Gastropoda; order Lepetellida; family Haliotidae; genus Haliotis; species Haliotis rubra. Next base: position 257,757 of record NW_025767510.1, read on the forward strand.
AACCAAAGCCTGACGGCTCGATCCATCTAGTGGCCTCTTTCAACCAGCAGTTGGGGTCCAGAATCACCAGGACTGTCTGGTGTGATGACACAGTTACATTGTTCGAGGAATGCCATGAACACAGCTGAACAATGATCAGGTTTCGTTTTAATCAACGAGTGAGTGAGTTTAGTTTTACGCCGCTTTTAGAATATTCCAGCAATATCACGGCGGGGGACACCAGAAATAGGTTTCACACATTGTACCCATGTGGGTAATCGAACCCGGGTCTTCAGCGTCATGAGCACGCTTTAACCACTAGGCTACCTCACCGACCCTTTGGATCAACGAGGTAAACAGATTCACGTTCAGTGCCCGGATTAATACGAATTATGTACGACGTTCTATGTTACGTCAACGTTTAAACAAATTAAACAAAAGGTAATTACTCGTTTATTTGGTATCAAAGGAATGCAATATTTGATTGCCATGGATTTAATATTACCTTGGGGTTCGAGGACATCCCAACATTACACCAGAAGTAGCATCAGCACGATTTACAGACTGTTAAACCTCAGTTTAATATTAGATGCACATAATTTATCGTTCTTGTCAATACATTGAAACTTGTAACGTGTATAAGATAATGTAAGATTTAATTCACATAATCGTGATTAAAGCAAATGCTTAAACTACATTCAGTCCTTACACGATTCCTCACAAGGATGCTTGAGCAAGAAGCAGCTATATAGATGCATCAATGAAAACCTAACTCACCGGTTTGACCTTCGTGTAGAACTTGGGCGTCCGATCACCTCAACTGCAACTGATAAAGTCCCAAAAGAAAATGCAAAACCACGTGTCATAAAATACACTCCAATTGGGTCACTACAGAATTGGGTCACCTTATCAAGCATGAGACTATCACATTCTTGGGTAACTAAAAGTCTTGAACTAGGCAGCTTGAGCAAGATAAAGGAAGTGTTACAGAGATGAACATCACAACTATTTTATGAACTATGCAGTGTTCAACCTTGCAGATAAAAACGAAAGTGTGTGTCAGCTCACAACCTGCCCGACTAGACCACACAGATAAAATTATATTACTACTCGTCGTTTGGTCAGCTATGAATATTTTGTTCCGTCTCAAGTACAGATGACCTCCTCCAGTTGTTACTGCATTAATTACAAATATCCATTGTTGGTGTTAATCACTTTCATGCATACCATTATGTGTTGTTTTTGTTAATTCCTATCAGACGAATATTATATTGTTTGTTTCTTGTGGGAACGGGATCGCCTAGTGATTAAAGTGTTCGCTCGTCACGCCGAAAACCCGGGTTCGATTCCCCACATGGGTACAATGTGTGAAGCCCATTTCTGGTGTTCCCCGCCGTGATATTGCTGGAATATTGCTAACAGCGGCGTAAAACTAAACTCAATCACTCACTTTTTCACGGAGATTTCAGATACTGCAAACAAAACACTTGTCCGTCACCTTGATTGAGGAGATATTTAATACCCGAGGGATGTTACGTCCCATGGATGTTGCAGGATCTTAGGGTCTTTATGATCTTGGTTTGGAAGGAAACTGAGTTCGCGAGTTTCGCAAAAGTTGTGAATGTTTAATGCTATACATTACTTCGAGACATTCGTGACCAACTCGTGTTATTCCGGGACAAGCCGAATAGCAGGTTACGGAAAGGGGCGAGTGATGACGAATGTCTTCTTGCAGGTTACGGAAAGGGGCGAGTGGTGACGAATGTCTTCTTGCAGGTTACGGAAAGGGGCGAGTGGTGACGAATGTCTTCTTGCAGGTTACGGAAAGGGGCGAGGGGTGACGAATGCATGTCTCCCACCGGAAGCAGACACTCATATGATCGAAGTACTCAAAGTAGGGTTTAACCCAAACCATGTCACTCACACCCACAGTCACGATAACGCATGTGTTAACATCACTTATTTGGTCTTTTTGGTGAATATCTGCAACAAATACAGAAAACATATACCAATTTTACCAAAAATAACCACTTCGACTCTTTGTTGAGTGTTTGTCGTTTAACACTGCACTCCGCAATGGCTTGGACCTTGTTCCACAAAGCGATTTGAGGGCTAAGATGATCGTATCTTGCACACATTATATTGGCTAAGGTCGTGGCAACGCAAGATCGTTTTGTGGAAAAGGCCTTTGGACCACACAATCCAGTAAAGATGTAAAGTATATGCAATGTCCTCTGTCATCCATGACCTGTGTGTTTCACCAATGTCACAGATGCAGGGTAGACAACTCTCACAAGAGATTTGTCCTTATGAGTGAGTGAGTGAAGTTTTACGCTGCTTTTAGCAATATTCCAGCAATATCACGGCGGGGTACACCGGAAATGGGCTTCACAATTGTGCCCATGTGGGGAATCGAACGCGGGTCTTTGGCATGACGAGCCTTAACCACTAGGCTACCCATCCGCTCTAGTCCTTATTAGGAACATGGACGAAGTGACACGTTATATTTGGCATTACACTATTGGCAATAGTAAAGTACAGATTCTAATACTTTTGTTGAGTTGAGTCCCATACGGGATATGACCCCACACCCACAGAGTCAGGCACCTATTTACCAGCACACAAAGGCAGCAGCCGAGCGTGTTAGGCAGCTAACTTTGTGTGCTGGCGATTAGGTGCCTGACTCTGAGGGTGTGGGTTCGAATCCTGGATGGGAGTCAACCCAACAAAAGTACTAGAATCTGTTCTTTACTATTAACTGTAATCCCAAATTTAACATGTGTTACATATGACGACTTTCTAAATGGCATTGTGTGTACATGGACTAAGTGGTCTAATTATTACGAAACTTGAAATGTCTTTCTCACCTTTGCTCTAGATATGCTGTAAGTTGTAGCAGACTATAAACATTATGTCTTACCGGTATGTCAAGCATGAGGCACTAGACATTGTTCAGTATTCATATGAACCCAAAGCAGGAAGTCAGTTAAATGACTAATTTCAACAAAAGACTGATCATTACTATTCTTTTATTCCAGGTTGTATATTGTTAGACCATGAATAGTTCACAGAACCGAAAACACTATATCAACATGAAATCACAACTCTCTAGTACCATATACAACACATCTCCAGTCAAGGATGGAAAACAATATTATATTAGACAACAGCACTTTGAAATTATCATCTAAAATTTACTATATAAATCCTAATATGTACTGACAAGAGTGCAATATGTGTTCAATAACTAGTGTTTTAATAATGCTGTGTAGAAAAGAAAAACGTTTGTGATGTCACAGACATATACAAGAGGTATCTTTGGGATAATATATGAAGTTAGTATATGAACTTAGCCATGACATGTCATGGTAAAACATCCCTGATCTGTCAGAAATGTATAAAATCTACAAAATATTTGAGCCTATCACATACTTCTTGTAATCATGGGCTGGTACAGTTTCACATTCATAGACTGGGGATAAAAATAAGATTTGACATGTGTGGAAACTGGAATCCTAAACAAAAATGCCACCCAATCTGTGCTTCATAACAACATTTTTATTTGTTGGTTCACAAAATATAATTGGTCTGGCCTAAATGAAAAAAAAAATCGTAGGTCACAAAAACTTTGCTAAGGATCAAATCATGGATTCAACAGAAAACTATGATGTGGGGTCAAATTTGGTTGAAATATTTAAGCATGGATCCAAGGTTTCGGTTTGTCATTTCATCTTGTGGAACCCATACCTGCTACTGACAGGTGTTGTGTACTTGTCAGTGACTAGTTCCATGATTTGCGAAATGGTTGATTAGTGCCATGAAAACCATTTTCATGGTTACTCATGTATCAAGTGCATAAGGTTAGATTAAAGTGAGTGTTTGCCTAAAGCGGGGTTACCATATTATTTATCCAGTCTTAAATGGATACAATTTCAAATTATAAATCTATGTTTAAGTAAAGTTGTGAATTTTGTGATCCTTAGCAAAGTGTGAGTAGTATACATGAAGGTTCACACTGCTCTGACTGTCAGCTTGATGGATGAAGAAAGACACAGATGTGTCATGGACATCGACAACCTGAAGGTGAAACACAGAATCACCAGTTTGTCATAGTAAGACCAATTATCAGTATTCTGAACGTTACTGGAGCACCCTAGCACCCTTGTATAGTCATAGCAAGTCACGCTGTCCTGGGCCCCGTTCCTCGAAGCAATCGTAATGCAACGACTGTCGTAAGTCTATGTTAAAGTATGGGAGTTACCATCATCTTAGCGCTACAATGGCTTTGTGGAACTGGGCCCTGTACCATTGGACCATACTTCCACCCATACTTCCACCAACCAAGGACAAGTAAATGAAGAAAAAGTTTCACAGCATGAATGATGAGAACGGTCCGTTCTGTTTGCCTGAGTACTGAATATTTCCATAGTTCCGTCATATATAACCACCACACGAGACAAACATGAATACACAGACATCTTCAATTGGATACCCCACTGGCAGCACTTACAATATATACATAAGAGTATATGTACACATATTGGATTTTCTCATCTATTAGTCATACAAGCATGCAGCACTATAATCAAGGATGACAATGTCTAAAAGATATTTCAAATATTAATAATGGTGGAGAATCATAAAACTGAAACCAGTTCACCAAAATTACCAAATATGGTTTCCAGTCCATGGGTTTCCTGCAGCCCCATCGAACATTGCCATCCTTGATGATATATTCATCTGAATGGAAACCTATAAAACATCTCCACAAATATGAACAAAATATATATAACTACAATACAATGAAGGCATAACAGAGGGTCCAGATGGGGTGTACTGTTATGTGTAAAGCAACTTTAATACATTCTTTAGTAAACATACAAGTAATGTTTTACTTCAAAATATTCAAGTAAAATGCCCATTAAAAATAGTAAACTGAAATTTTTCTGTTAATTGTAATTGCTACAGTCATACAACTTGATCTGATGACACAACAAAACAAGTCAGATTAAGGCATTTGCAGAGTCAGAGTTAGGCATTTGCAGAGTCACAGTTAGGCATTTGAAGAGTCACAGTTAGGCATTTGCAGAGTCAGTTAGGCATTTGCAGAGTCACAGTTAGGCATTTGCAGAGTCAGAGTTAATAAGCATGTGCAACACACAAACTGCAGTACAGAAACAAAAGCAGGACCAGTTGTCGCCATATTTACAAACAGACGGTCAACTTGTTCCCTATTTAGGTTTATGATGACTAAAGATCCTGTATTTTAATGACTACTGACATGTAAAATCCCCCATCAAGACCCTCATAATAACATATAATAACATATAACTATGTCATATAACACAACATCTAGCAGGTATATTAAAACTGTTTCAAAAGAGATCACTTCTTCATAAGAAGGTGTGGAAAAACAACATCAGTGTTTGTGATTTAATGCAACACCATAGAGACTCACACACATAAATTTATGTCCAGTGCTTAATGATGGACTGTTTTCAGTATTGTGATAACAATGTTATTTTCTTAGCATCCCCTGCAACCACAATCGACCAATTTAGTGGGCAACTGGAAACAGCATCTGGTCAGTTGTTTGGTCCTACATCGTACCCATGTGGGTAATCAGACAGGGTCTTCAGCATGACGAGCGAACGCTTTAACCACTAGGCTACCCAACCACCTATGTCGCGGCAGAACAGGGGGTTGAATCTGAATCTAACAGTGTTCTGATCTGCTTCACATCACTACCTACATGGCTTTCAACACCTGCCAAAGTCAGGGTGAATAACAGATTATACATAACATCTTGTACAGTAAATGTAATCATGCAGTTTAAACTACCATCACTAGAAATAAGACATAGTCAAAATCTTACCCCGTAACTTTCAGTGCAAGTGAAGAATGGTGCTATGGATGAGGTAGACATTGGGTTATTAAGTGTTAACTTCTCTGTAACATAAACCCTCTGTAGACAAATTCTAAGAAAGAGTTGATAAACCTTGCTTTGATGATCTTGCAGGCAAACATTCTTTAAAACTGCTGGTAGCTGATTCATCATCACAGTTTTCTAAAATGGAGGACATGACATAGGACACCGGTAGATCAGGAAGACTTCACACAGATCACATCCCCATGCTTAAGAAGCTGCTAGAGCTATTCTCACAAGTCCTTTTTTTATTACTTGGTTTACAGATCTGCTGACCCGAAATGTAAAGAAAGTGGAAAAAAAGAAGAAATTGTTTTTACCTTTTTTTTTGCTATTATATGCCTCCTACCTGATAAAAAAACAAAGAAAGTGAAAAAAAGAAAAGAAAAATAAGAAAAAATAGCAAATTAAACCTTTCAAATATTATATTCTCTGAGCTGATTAGTCAGACATATTCACTTTTACCTGTGGAACAGAGAGAAAGGTAATGCCACAGGCTGCTCAGCTGGCATGCTGCACCTGGCATATAAGATATACTCAAGTGTGCAAAAAACATCTCCATATTCCCCTATTTTTCCCCTCCCTACCGACCTAATAATTTTTTTAAAAATCTGTAAACCATGTGATTAAAAAAAAAAGGCCCAAAGGATCCTCCATTCCTATGTATAACCACTTAATGTCAAAGCCCTGTAGGGTGTATTGCACGTACTATTAACGTATTACAGTGTCTAATATCAAGATGATCTTTGAAAGACACAATGAAGAGGTGAAATATTGTGATACTAAGACTAGATCAGGCAAATGCCTCTCACAGACACAATGTGTATTAACTGCTGCTCTATTTCAGTCATTTTTGTAACAAGAACAGGGGCGTAGGAACGGTTTTCAGAGCGGGGGAACTAATTTATGAAAAGAATTGAAAATCAAAATGAAATTGTAGTTATGGTAAGGTAGATATGGTTTGTCTTGAAAAAAGTGGGGGGGGCTAAGCCCCACCCTGTTCCTACGCCCCTGAAGAAAATCTAATCACAGAAGCTGATGCCACATATCCACAATGCCTTTAAAAAAATGAAATTCACCACATGAAAATCCATCAAGGAGAACCCCAAAGCCCTTATTCTTGATGACATGCCATCTACAAGACATACATACTGGCCACTATATCATAGCTTCTACAGCACTGTCACGGTTGTCAATCATCACCAAACCAGAGGTACAGAAGCTCACCTTTATTCTGTGATGTAAAACTTGTGTGGTGAGGATGTACAAAATCTGCTACTTCAGTACTTGACATTTTATGAGGCTTTTTTTATCCTTAGTGAATTTCAAACTCAGTGACATACTTAACTGGTGATATGACTGATCAAATTGATGTTTTCTTATGCAAAGAATATAGTACCTTTCTTTTTATGTCTTTGTAAGCTTAAAATCTTTTCATTTGCATCCACACGTTCAAATTACCCATATTACTTACAAAAAAAATCAAAAAATTAAAAACTGCCCTAAAAATGTTGCAAATACAGTGCACAAGTAAGCTCTATTTTATCTATGACAAATGCCCTTCCACATTCTGATGACCTTGACCTTCTCACGAATGTCAATATAAGAGTATACCCAGTACAACTGGAGATCTTTATTAAGAGGTAATGTACCAATAATTTGGTTAAAAGTTATACTAAATTATCATTGAGGTCATAAGTTCTAGGCAGGAATAGTCCATAAGTAGTGAGGCTGACCATCAAATTCTGTCAGAAATGAGCATCTTTATTCTTAACATAATTATAAAGTATCAAAACTCTGACAACAGAACATGTGGCAAATAAATTAGATATATATTCTGATTTCATTCATCATATCAGATAACCTTTCTTATTTCAAAATGGAACATTACTTCATTGTGAAGAATGATGTGACGATCACCGTCCAATCAATTTGAAAGATGTTCAGTGGTTCTGAAAGAGAAGAGGTTGTCACAAAAACTTACTCCCACAGCTGTTGGAAGCAAACAATGTTGTTAGATTCAGTGAAAATGGAATTATCCAAGCACAAAGACATGTGATATATTTAACACTAAAAATGCTGAGATGAGCAAAAGAAAATGAATAAAGAGTATTATCATACTTGGTAATAAAAAAACAGTATATATTCCAATGTCTACAATATAGTGTAGTGTTTTATCATGAAGTGCTACTTTCCTTTCAACAATCAAAATCTGTTTTTATTCTGAAATGCTACTTTCCCATTCTTGTGTCTCAATGTCTACATTCGGGTGTGGTGTTCATCATGACAGTCCTTTCCTGTCTGCAGCTCGATTGTTAAATTGACTTGAGTGTGTTTTAACATAACCAATCAGAGACCTTGTACCTTGAATAATGGATATTTTAACACAATGTGAACTGAAAGCATGGCTCAGATTAGTCAGTGTACTCTCACTATATAGTGTTTTAATCTCACTAATAAGTGCATTAACAGTCTTATCTCAGTGATACCATATGTAAACAAGTTGTGATAAAAATGACCCAAAAAATATAACTTCAAAATATAACTTACAATTGTAACATTATTCCCAAACCATCATGGTTGACATCTCTGCATACTGAGCCAACCAATCAATGCAGAAATAAATAAAGGTGTGATGTGTTTTGTGCCTCTACCACTCACAGCTCATGCACAACATCCAAAACATTCTACAAAGATGAATACTAGTATCACAAAACAACACCAACTTTAACATGATAACAAGACATACAAAATGTTTGGGACAGAATCTCAGTTCTCAAATATTATCATCACAAAGTCCAATTGGCAGTGAAAAATTCATATTTTCAACATTTTTGGGTATAACAATAAACAATATTATCAATTTGAATAGATTGCTTTGGCATACTCATTTTAAACTAAGGAAACATCAAAATGGAAACATTTGTGTCAAGTCAGCAATACATTTTCACTCCTCTTATCACAATATCAATAAAGACAATTTAAAAATGATAAAACATTTGTCAGTTTATATTAAAAACTTTGATCAGAATGTTGATATCTAGCACTTTATCTTATTCTTAATGTATTTATAAACACCTTTAACCAAATTCAATTTAAACTGTATCCAAATGTGTTATCTGGCAGAAGTTTTTCGTAATAACTTATTGCCTAGTTGCAAATTTAATGTTTTAAAAATAAAACCCAGAGCATGGATTTCTTCCACTGATTACTTCCACAATCAAACAACAAACATTGATTATCTATTGCCATTACCATTCCGCCAAGAGATCTTTTCACAATTCTTTCACTCTATTCACAAGTCATTTGTGTCTTTATTAAACTAAAACCTAGCTAGACGTTACATGTAAAATCCCACTGAAACAAATTCTATCACAAGTTCAATCATTGCTTAAGTTTAACTCATTTGGAGTTTCACTTAAAACTTTCAGAGCTTTCACTCAGTACCAGTCATTAACAGGCCCACTACAGTGTTCAGCTGGAGTCTCAGCTCTAATACATCACTTGACTATTTTTTACAGAAATATCCCTGATGGCATGTAGTTTTAAGACATGCGAGGCCAAAATGAAAACCATGTCCACATGAGAAAGCCACAAATTTCAAAATATTTATGAGAACATATTTGCGAAATGTGTGATGCAATAAGTTTGATCCACACACACATATGATCCACCAGTACACAGGGACTTGTAACACAAAAACCAGCATCAAGCTATATATTGTCACTGCAAGGGTCTTAGCACTATAGTGAGTGAGTATAGTTTTACTCCGCTTTTAGCAATATTCCAGCAATATTACTGCTGGGGAGACCAGACTTGGGCTCCACACATGGTATACATATACATACATGTGGGAAATCGAACCCAGGTCTTCGGCATGATGAGCGAGCACTTTAACCACTACACTACTATCCCACCACACCTTTAGCACTATATAATGTACTCAATATAATAATTATCTAGTGCTAAGAACCCATCAGTGACAATTTCTACCTTGATACAAGTATTTTGCATTACACTGTGGACTGGTCAATAACAGTAGAACTGAAACTCCTATAGGAAGATGCCATACAAGTCACTCCAAAGGATCCTGGGACCCGTTCCACAAAGCAATCTTAGCCCAAAGGTGATCGTAATTCGAATACTATAGCATTGGGTTATGCCAATTGTAGCACTAAGATCGCTTTGTGGAATGGAACCCTGGGCCCTTATTCTCAAAACGTTCTGTAACCCTAAGAATTGTTAACTTTGATCATAGCCAATGTGTTAAGAATGGGCTTAAGAAGGTTGTAGGGCTACAAACGTTTCAAGAATAGCTAGCCTGGTCAGTAATACTACACACGCCACAGTATTGACTTTGGTGCAAGCATAAAATCTTGGATACAAGAATGTGAAATGCTGTCATCATCCATAGCCAGTTGAAGCAAAATTCATAACAGAATTCCTTGTACATGGTCAAGTCATATCTGTGCAGCAACCACTCACACACTCATACACACACCACCACCACACACAGACACCTCAGTTAAAGAGATGGTGGAAATTTTGAAACACCTGTGATTTTGTTATGAATTTCTCTTCAGCTTTCCTTTGGGTCAGTAAACTTTTGACAACTATCCAAATCTTCATCATTTCAGGTCCGAATAGACCATCTTTTCTTGGTCCCAGAGGAGCTTCCGGAGAACTGCATTTGGCATATGGAGAAGACAAACTTGGTAGAACCTCTGGTTCTTGGGCTTGTTCTGGACGACACATCGCCATGAGTTTGTAATCTTGTTGTAAGCTCGTACACAGTGAAACGCATTGCCAATGTCAAGGTCACCAACCACCAGCACATCTTCCCCATTGTAGACTGCTCCCTCTATATGTGACACATCTGTCATTGTACACATCCCCGGTACTCCGCCTTTATTACACATCGGGAGCCAGTGATCGTTACACGTGGAGTATATTTCCGTGCCGCAGAATTTCAAGCTGTGCCCAGAATGCATTGCACTAGGACATTCAAATCGACGAAATCCACCAAAAATGTAAATGTCCTCATCAACTGTTACGGCTCTTGCATCACATCGTCTTTCCCTCATGGGACAGACCGACACCCACGTCTCAGTTCGAGTGTCGAAACATTCCACTGCTTCGTAAAACTTGCCAACTGTGCCACCAGCAATGACATAGATCTTCTTCCCCACAGCTGCGTAAGCTGACCATACTCTTTTCATTGTCATGTCAGGAAGGGACTGCCACTTGTTGGAGAAGACGTTGTAGGTTTCCATGAAGGTCAAGGGATCTGTCATGTCATTGCTGCCACCAATAGCATAAATGTTGTCGTCGACTGCGACAAGCCCGAAGCCAACACGAGCATGTGCCATAGGTGCACACACAGTCCACGTGTTAGTATTGGGGTCATACTTCTCACCGGTGTTCAAGATTTGACAGTGATGGTCTCGTCCTCCAAATACATATATGCACCCACCTGGTGAACAGAAATGAAGTATATTAGAATGTCACCTGTACAGATTTTGTCCCCACACAAAACTTGAAACAATATTAAGCCACATCCCTATAACCTGTGGCTTTCAAACTGCAATGAAACAGAAGAAACAATATGAACAGAAGTGTCTTCAACAACAAATTAACTCCTCAATTCAGATCAGAAACATGGTAAAGGGGGATAACTAGGTCCAAGCAAAGATTTCTGCAGACATCTCAAATGACTGTATAAATTTTGTATTCTTCTGTACGAAGTGCCAAGATCCTGACACACACACCCCAATCCTACATTCACTCCCTTCCTTAGTCAACACTTATCTCCACATCACGGAACATGGGAGAGAGGGTGATGGCATGTGTTTGTTCCTATTTATTACCTTAATGTTGAGAACAAAGTTAACTTAATTTGATGACAAAGCATAAATGCCCAAGGACCCTGAATTCTCCATCACCATCACATTTGGGTCAGCTAGCCTGAAATTGTGTATCAACTGTATCATCTGGTGTTAGTCATTGGTATCCTGACTGGCATGTTAAACCCAGCAGTGTAGCCAATCAGATTGGCAAATTCAATCAAGGATAATTAAGATTGCAAGAACCCTAGGTATAAATCAAGGCGGTAGTGTAGGTTTCACTAAAACGCTACACCTGGAGATATAGAGGATGGTGGTGGCAGGATGGTGGTCAAGCTGCCAAACATCCAACTATTCTCTGTGACATACCTCCCTTGACGTGACACTTTGCACAGGCCGATGTGAAATGGTTATGATGTCTTAGACCATAGGGTCATGGCCCATGACCCTATGGTCTAAGACATCATAACCGTTTCACATCGACTCATGGGTGCAATGAAAATGACTAAATTTAAGTTGATTTTAGCAACATTCCAAGAATGGGATTTACACACTGTGCAGAATCAAATCCAGGCTTTTTGCATGAGGAGCAAATGTTTTAAGCACTTGATTACCCAAACACCCTCAAAAATGACTAAAACCACATATCAGATACGTTGTATGACAATACTAACCAACTTCAACCATGCCATGTCCAGTCCGGGGCTATTCATATTGGGCAATGAAATCCACTGACCGATGGTAGAAGTGCCTTGATTGTAGATCTTGACACAGTTGACAGTTGCCTTGACTTCAGAGTCATCACTATGGCTGTAAAACACGTCATCCAGACATTTACATAACATTATACATATACCATATTAATCAGCTTGTAAAAAAGTGAAATTCATGCATATTCACAGATCAAACCAAACTTCAAGGCTGTAAGGTGGCTGGATCCAAGAATATCCATGAATTTTGCCAAAAGGTTCTGTGAATGACAGAAGTCTGATGACAGGCCATAAAACATGTCCACAGGCTTATCACACGGCTTATTCAAAGCTTATCTTAATTTAGACATCTATTACATCATGGATCAGTTTCTGGGGACCTACTATAACACCTGTGAACATTCGGGTTAGAAGTAGTTGATCACTGGATTGTTTGGTCCAGACTTGATTATTTACAGACTGCCGCCATATAGCTGGAATATTGCTCTGTGCAGGGTTAAACAAACAAACAAACAAACAAACAAACCAACCTACTATAACCTTGATTCCAGAAAGGAATGGTTTACATACATGTACTAACATTTGGCACACATCAATAAAGAGATACATCTTCACTTAGGAGATAAACATCATGTGTTGGCGAATTTCCGGGTGTTATTGAGTATTTGAAGCACGGGAATTCATTTGGAACCGATGGCATAAGCTGGAGGTTTCAAATGAAATATTCCCGTGCTTCAAATACCCAATAAAACCCAGAAATTCGCCAACACATGACGTTCATCGACATTGTAAACACAAAAGTAAACCAAAACGTCAACACACGTTTTAGTGTCTGCACTCATTGACATCGGTAGAGTATGGGTACAGCAGTGAAACGTCATCAGCCGTCCGTTTCGGCTGTCTCTCATGGTAGCATCTGGAACTGCTCATTTGTGACGTCTTTCGGACTTTACGTCACAATATGATTTGAATGATGTCACCACTGCTGACGACGTAACAATACAATGGTGTCTGCAATGTTTGTACATATTAATATGTAGCGAATGGTCTTGCAATTTCCGGGAATCGAATACCATTCGATCATGATTTTCAACCAATCAGATTGAAGAACACAGTGACTTTTGGTTTACAATATTCAGTAATTACTGTAGACTTCAGCAGAGAATGTATGACAAGAAAGTATGTACAATTAAATCATTTCTGCTTCAAATTCTACATTGCTTACTCTGACACATTTCCTTCTCCCCCACAAGCCAGGAGAACACAGCTGAATCCCCTTGGACGTAGCTCTGTTGCCGTCTGTCGAAGATCTCCGATCAGTTTTGGCAAGCTTAAGTGAAGAAGATCGGGACTTTGATCTTCAAATGCCTCCAGGAAACTCTCTGATATCTGGGCAGCACGTACACATCTTGTCACTGCATTAATCATCTCTGGCTGATGACCTTGGACATCAAAGCGAAACCATCGGATGATAGCGTCAAGGATGTCATCCTCAGAGTTGATGACAAGAGTGTCCCGATTGAGTAGTTCTGTGACAGCATCAGCCGAGAGGCTAAGGAACTCATCACAGAAACTCACCTCCCTGTGGGATTATCAAATCAGAGATTAGACATGCATCATGATATAGGTTAATCAACTTTTGATGTGATCCTTTAAGTATCAAGAATGAATCTGAAATATGATTGTATGAAGAAACAAAACAGTATTGGATACTACTTTGGAATGGGCAGACTTAATTTCAGGTTGAAATAAATATTTAACAGTACTTTACAAATCAATAATAATTATGTATGCGGTTCAGACTTCTTGCCTCAGTAAGGTAGTGAGCTGCTACAGATCCATAATTAAGGAGAAGAGACAACTGACTTCTAATAGGAACTAAAATTATTTTCACATTAAAACATCATAGCAGTGTGCTTACCAAGTCTGCATACCCAAACCTGACTTTTACAATCATGTTCACGATATATCTAATGCAATGGGCTATTGTTAGCTTTGTATACTGGGCCAAACAGGACTTTACTAAAGTCAGGCCTTGAGTAGGTGGATAAACCCAGTCAATCAAGTGTATTTTGTAATTCAGACCACATGGCTCATCGAACAGTCGTAAGATAAATTTTGTTTCAGCCACAAGTCCAGAGTGTTACATCTTATCAATTTCATTTAAAATAATGCATAAATATAGAGCTATCAGGCATAGTACATTTATTAAAAGTTAAGTAAATTTGAAAACACTTCCAACCTTAGATGCTTGAGTGGCATTTAAGAAGATGCTATTTGATGAACATATAGAATTTCCTGAATTTCACCTTCTTTTTATTATTTGGTACAACGTTTCAGGGCTTGTTCTGGTCCCATCATCAGTTCTACCTGATGATGGGGCTGAACAAGGCCTGAAACGTAATAAAAAGAAGATGAAACACAGAAAATTCTCTATAATAATATTTCAGGGTATGTGGTATGAAAACTAAACCAAAGTGACACTGTCTGAGAGTACAACTGACCTGAAGTGCTCATCCAGGTAGCGTGTGACCTTGTGGAGGAGCCAGCTACAGGTATACTGGGCAGAGAACTCCCGGATTCCTATACAGTTGGTGGGCGTGATGCACGTGTCAAGGTAGTCACAGCACAGGACCTTCAGGTCATTCAGAAGGAACAGGTCTGCTGCTTGTAGGACATCTTGGATCGTGTCAGGGCACAGGTTGATCTCAGCAGTATACAGGAAGTCCAGTATCAAGGTGAAGGTCGCCATGGTTACACTGACAGATCCAAGGTTGATCACAGTTTTGCCATTTTCTGTTTCTGTTGCCTCACCGTAGTTAAACAGTGCTCTGAAAATGGAAAATGACACTTGGTGTTTCTTTTAACTCCAGTTTATTTCAGCATGTATTATTGATGCTGTGCATTAAGCATATGTTAAATGTCATAAAATATGCACCTGAAAGTATACCCGGTATTTCGCTCAGTTACTAAACAGAAAAGTATGATCAACTGAACAAGAAAATCACCATAATCGAAAAGTTGATAACGACAGCAACAGTGGCAGGTGTGCACGTTTATAATTAATATCTGTGCAGTGGAACACAATTAATTCTTTACAAGCAGGTCACAGTTGTGAAAAGACACAACGAGTGAGTGAGGTGAGGTGAAATTGGGTTTTACGTCGTGCTTGAGAATATTTCGCTCATATGACGACTTGCATGCGTGTGTATCTGTATGTGCGGCTGCTTGTACTAGCCCAGACTTAAGCTGGTTTTATAGTGCTAGCCCACTGAGACACCATGCCGCAGTGAAGCATGAATACCCCACTCAGACACATTATACTGACTCCGAGCCGACCAGTCCTTGTTGTACCCACTAATGCCGAGCGCCAGGCAGGGACCAACAAATACCATATTTTAACGTCTTTTGGTATGACGCGGTCGGGGATCGAACCCGCGACCTTCCTCTCTCCGGGCGGATGCTCTAACCACTACACCATCCAATCTATAAAGTTAGTCTAGTCATCTGTATATGTGTGTAATAAGTAAGAATATTTTGTCCATTTTTTAATCAGTGCAACATAACATAATATATATCAAATATATCATAACATAAAAATGGCAATCTGTGAGTGTGTGCTTGTATATGTATGTAGTTTAATTTGTACAATATGTGAACAAATGAAGATCTGTAACCTTGAATAAAATATCTTAACTTAATAGTAGTTTGGTTTTCAGTTTGTTCGAATTATCCCTTCGCCCTCATCGAGTGAGCTTAAACAAACACTCAGTCCCCTATTGTTTGTGTTAATTGGGAAAGGACCACCATTCCCATGAATGCGAAAACGAAATTCGCTCAATGTTTATACATGCCGAAAAAATTCGCCTTCGTGCGAATGAACCATTTAAGACATTAGCAGCAACAATGACATTGAATGCCTAGTAAACAACAGTATATATGAGAGAAACATCTAACAATAAATATACTAAGAGAATAATGCTTAAGACTTGTTTAAAAAGGATATGCTAACTGGTATAAAAGAGTGTTTACTTCTCTTTGACTTTACATTTCATAAAAGATACCTACGGCCAGATGGTAAAAGTGTATGACAAGGGTTTAAAACATGGGTTGGGTCTTGTAAAATCCTGACAGAAAGATTTAAAACAGAAGACATGTACAGGGTGTCTAAACTATCAAAATTACAACAAGCAATTTTTACTGCAACTTTAACAATCCTCTTTAATTTGTTCTTATTTTGAAGTGACAGAGGTCCGTACTCAACAGTGCATAGAAAATGTTAAAATGGATTGAATACATGATTTGTAAAACAGAGACATAAAAATCAATGTTGAATTAGTGTAGTTTTCTCAGGAAGTGGAGGCGAGACTGACATTTGTTGTAGACTGCATTGGTATTTTGAGTGAAAGTCAGTTTGTTATCAATAATTGTACCTAGGTACTTGTACTCCTCTACAACCTCAACTGTTTGATTGTTGATGATGATGGGTCTAATAGTCGATTTCTTCCTGTGAAAGTCAATAATGAGTTCTTTGGTCTTCACATAAAAAAAAAGACCAAAAAACTCATTATTGACTTTCGCAGGATGGTGATTTCCAAACACATTTCCTGTTGGAGTTATAAACTGATCCTCCAAAGAGCCAAAAGATCCAATAATGTTTCAGTAAAATTAATCAGAAATATGGCTTACTGATATCTCAACATGCTCACTAAGGCTAGGTTAAGAGTTGGTTTAAGAAAATACTTAGATCATTCATTTAATATATTGAACTCACAAAATATAAGCAAAGTATGTTTTTTTATGTAGCTATAATTGTGGTATACAACTACAATACCATGGCTATCCTGCCTCACAACGAGCCCTATGGATGATAAAGCAGTGTCTAAGTTGTCCAATAGTTAGAGGGGTTTGTTCAGAAAAGAGTATCTAACCACTAATCAATAACTATGTCAAAGATATATTTTAAACATGTACTCTAGCAATTTTGACAGCATTGTTTTAAGTGTAACTATATGAAAACTTTTTTCATATGCAAGCATTTTGGTGATACATAAGATTTTACTTATTCTTGTTAGGATGGCATCAAAGAATCAACAACACTGTGAATGAACAGTATCTGGGCCCCTATCAAACTCAACCCTAAATTACATTATGAAGCAAAGCAACTTCCAACACAGATGCTGATCATACAAGAAGGGAAGTTGCAATCATATATTTGGTGGTCATATCTGACAGAATAATATAGTTGTTCCAATTGTGGGAACAGTACGTGGCTGGGCAGATTACAATTTCCAACTACTGGCGAAGTGCAGTACCATCCTGTACAATAGGAACAGTTGGAATGTGAGATGTGGAAACCATATGACATTGGAAGATTCCATAACATCTATAATTCAACTAAACATCTAAACAGTAAATAAACTTAGTACATAATGACTTGAGTTAGATTTTTTACATTTGGGTTGGCAAAAATGCAGTTTACCGGATACAGCTAACTGCAGCGCGATTTGTCTCAGAAGGACAGCTGTGAACATCAGATATTGCATGTCTCCCTGATCATTAGGGTTAGTTGCATTAGGGTTAGGGTATGTTATACCAACCTCTATCCTTATTACTTGGTTCACCTTTTCGATTAAGCACTAAAACACTTAGATTTAATTGTGAGGTTGGGCATAGACAGGTTTCTCTTTTAGCCAAAAAATCCAATGGCATTTCAGAAAAAAAAAAAAAATCCAATGGCATTTCAGGAAACTATTAATTTTCATCAAATTTTGGGATTTACGGAGAAATGGCGGCTGTGTAGAATGGTAAACAATTGGTGCTGATGACATCGTATTGATTATTTCTTATAGTACCCATGTTCTGAGGTTGGGTGCTGGGTAATTAAAGTTACTAATTGGTCACAACTAGACGGCTTAGATTCATCCTGGCAGCGTGAGTTCATCATCCAAGCAGCAGTAAGTGACATCCAACAAAAAGGTGAGTAAAGTGCACAACCCTCTTTGGGTCCATTTTAACTTAAGCTGTGGCCATTTTCTCCAAGCAGTGTGGGGTGTTTTTGAAAGGGGGGGGGGGGGTGAGGGTTTCTGCAAGACTTCTTAGTAGCAATCACCCCTATCAAAGGATGGAAGTGGCACGAGGTATCAATAGAGAGTGAGCATTAGTCTGCAGACAGAATATTCTAGACTTATTACATCTTATAACATGCGCCGTGTTGAGTGCAGTCTTATTAACAGCTACGCAGAGAGATAAGCAAGGAGAATGAATATGTCAGAATGATTAAACTTGGGTACAAATAAATACCTGAAGTAGTGACTGGCAGCCGACAGTACATTCTTTTGGACGTGTTTTTTCTCTTCACCAATAACAACAATTGCATCACATAGATGTGCATTGTGCCTGTTCTCATTCAGAGCCAGCAAAAGCTTCTGTGCGTGTAGATGACATGAAAATTTTCTTGCATTTTGTTTACATTCGCCAGGAGGCCACGGCGACGCCATTTTGAATGTTTAGATCACGTTTAATCACAAATTGAAACGAGATTTCATTTCAAATCAAAGAAAAGTGTCGGTTTGTAGGATTACAGGCTAATTTATTGAAATCAAGAGAAAAGGTTACGTTGAAATATAAATATATTCATCACTATTGATAGTTATCTCCCTTGAATGATGGATAGGGGGAGTCCAATTTCTAAGACCGGTGAATGTAAAATGTTTACACATAAAGTCTAATATTTCAGTGCTTTGTATTTCAAATATGAATGCAAATATTGTATAGCAAACAGGTCCCAACTGCCATAAAAACATAAATGTGTGATGTAAATAACGGGTATGTATACACAAATGGCTTTTATATCTTTGGCCGCTAGGTGGCGTTATCGTTTCGTACACATGACCGGTCATACATATTCCGCTAGGTAGAGTTTATCGGAAGAGGCATTCCTGCAGCAGGTTCGAGCTGAATGAACTGATCGACAAATTCCAAGGTTTATTGAGTTGTGATTGACCCGGTTTTGTAGATATGCAATCAGTTACGAAGCGTGATTTTATTATGTTTAGAAATTATTCAGTGGTCTGTTTTCACATGATTATGCGCAAGTTTTTGAGCTATCGGTGATACGTTTTAGCATGTGAGCTTGTTGGCTCACAGCTAAAACCAGGGAAAGGCTGTCTAACTCTATGCCTTGACCAGGGTTGCTCAAGTTTTGTACATTGCCCTGTTCGGACTGTAGACCTATAATATTGTAACTATTGTAAACATATTCGGTTTAGCACGACGGCTATTTGCCCGCCTTCGTAAGTGTAATTTATCTGAATGATTGGTAAAAGTAAAAATTCATCGGTTTATAGTGATCAACTACAGACGCCGGAGCTTACCGGCATATAATGATAACCTTGAACCCTTAGCCAGCATTGTTCACTGTATAATTCCAATCAACCCAAGATGCAGTATCATAAAGTTCTATGTTTAGCCCAGTTTTTGTCATTTAACTACTGATCACAAATAAGTTTGCATAATCTGCATAATTTTCAGCATGTTTGACTAAAGTCTGATGCTGAATTTGCACAGGTTTCACAAGCTTGATCAGACTGAAAATTGATTAGTACTGTTGAAATATTTCTGCTCTTTTCTTCCTAATCAGTCACCATTAAATATAAGAAAACACATTTCAATTAAAATTGTTAAAAGGTCCAGTTCCACAAATCATTTGTAGCATTATGAACTATAGTAGCGATGGATTTATCAATATCATTGTAATGCTATGGTCCCTAATTAATCGGACCCTTGCAAACATGAAGGACTCAAGCTTCACCTTCTGTGTCTAAAAATTAGGAGTGACTAATTGAGGGGGAAACAAATATTGCTATAGCGATAGTCTATTGCAACATACCATTGCGATAGCGGTAGTCTATTGTGACCAACTATTGCAATACTATTGTAATAGTTTTTCTTCTCCTTGAATTGTCTCATTCGAAGTTATTTCGCAAATGATTGTATAGTTTATATGAAATAAAAACAAGTTAAAGTAGTTTCAGTCACTGACAAGAGGCTTGATATCCAGATCAAGTTAACCGTTAACACATAATCGCAACGAAGCTGCAAGTCTGCACCCAAACATCCTGTATTTTGCGCTGCACATTTATCAACGGACGTCAATTACTAAACTATCGATAGTCACACATACTATCGATGCATTGATAGTTTTTCGTTTCTACTATCGATTAATTGCTATTGGAGACTCAACAATTGCAATCCATTGATAGTTCGATGCATCGTTACAGCCCTACTAAAAATAGACTGATATCTTTCATATGTAGTACAGTTCCAAAGGAAGTAATAAGCGTACATAAGATATTTAGTTTAGGCAAGCGATTTTAGGCAATCAAAATTTTATGATATTCTGTAATTTGCATTCTTGTGTAACGTGTCAAGGCCTGTGCAAAGCAGCCATCCAGTTTTCGTAGAACATTATCAAAATGTGGATCATTGCTATGTATTGGCAAGCAGGTCAAGTCAGATGGTAAAAGCAGTATGTACATTGTTATGAATTGACAGATGTGCTACCAGTACCACAGACAATTTGAAATGTAAACGGGGTACCAACTGTAAAATTTTGACAAATCGTCCTTGGACAAAAGACCACCATCCTTTGCTTCTTGGACTCACAGTAGGGTAAACCTCCTTGATGCAAGGTTACACAAAACCTAACGTATGTTATATTTTGGGTTACACTTTGTTAGTAAAGAACTTTTGTTGGTTTGAGTACCATCCAGGATTTGAACCCACACCCTAATCGCCAGCACACAAATTTAGCAGTCTAACCCGCTCAACCTGTGCGGCTTCCACAACATATGTTACATTTGACCACTTTCTAAATGGCAATGTGTATTCATACACAAAACCTCCTTGATCACTTGTGATCTCAAATTACCCACCCGTGATTTTTATTAGCAAGTTTGATTTGCTATGTTAGTCAAGTTGGAACAGCAGTTACAAACCAGCTTTGAACAATGTTGGGTTGGCAATGCCTACAATGCGGTGGCCAGTCCTGTTGTAAATGATATTTAGTTGGCAAGGCATTCATCAATTAAACAGTGATATCCTAAACAAAGCACTCAAGATTCCTTTTGGGGAAATGATATCATCTTGTCCATTAAAGGGGCGGTATGGTAACCCAGTGGTTACAATGTTCGCTTGTCACGCCGAAGGCCCAGGTTTGATTCCCCACATCATCATGGGTACATTGTGTTAAGCCCTTCCTGGTATCCCCGCCATGATATTGCTGGAATATTGTAAAAAGAGGTGTAAATCCCAACTTCTCACTCATGTTCATTAAAACTGTTGGTGGCTTTGGTTTCTAGGCAATATGAATCACCACTCTTTTATCTTTCTTTTCTCAATGTTTGATTGGCTTTGAAAATATTCATGGAAATATAAGCAGAATATTTTGTAATCACTAGAACCATTGGAATGGGATCAAAGGTTAGTGAAGTTTTACAGAAATTCAAGCTCGGGGGACATAGGGGATAAAAGTCCACCAACTGTGCCCTGTTAAAAAATGTTCTTAGTTTTTAAAAGATACTGAAAGAATAACATTTCTTTTTCAGATTTAGATATCTGGCCAGATGGTTACCTCACTGAAGTTTTCGGCCACCTTGGCTCAGTCTGACCCTCAAAATAATGCAGTTGTCATAATTGGGCAGCCTAAGAATCTGGGTCTTATTTCATTTGATGATGTCCGTTGCAAGTTGGAGCCAAGAGTGGATGCAGATGTAAGTATTTTTGTGAAAGTCAAGGATGAAAGTTTTTCCCTGCACTGACCGCAAGCATGCCAGGACATCTGAAGGAATTCTATTAAATGTAGTATTTGAAATTGAACATGGGCTAAGCTGAAAACATGGGTTCTCTGACTATGCACAGAGTGCCATAGACAGTCTTACCACATGACTCATTAATGATTGAACAACCAGGAAGTTGGAAGTATGACGTTTGGGATTTACTTAAAGGTGCAGGGCTTATTTCAGAAAGCTGCTTTCGTGCTTTTGACTTTGCATATGCCATTGAATACTCGTACAGGTAAATGATTGGCATTTAGCCATTATGTATGCTTGTCAGTTCATTGAACTTGACTATGACAGTTTTAAGCCTTTTTAAGAATTGAGAAACTTCGGCTTTGTGCCTACGATGTAGAATTCGGAAAAAGGCAATTGAATATATAGCATCATAGTTGTTGCCGAGTTATATAAGCTAAGCCATGCTCGTAACAACCTGTTTTTTGGGACATATGTGATATAACATTGTTATCTTTGTGAAAGTGCAGGAGTAATTTGTGTGTTTCATTTCAGACATTTAACACTGCTGTGTCAGGGCTACATCCATCCCCAACGGACTCCTGTTCCTTGTGGCTGAACAATGCCACTGTTGCTGCCCTGCCTACCAAGTGTAGCAGACACAACACACCTTCGCGTTGTCACTCGCTAACCAAGATCGTCAAGAGCTGCCTTGTTGGGGGAGATGAATATGTTGTGGTATGTAGTCCCATCTCCCTGCTGTGTGAGAGGGGGCTGTGGGGTAGCATAGTGGTTAAGCGTTCACTCGTCACGCCGAACACCTGGGTTTGATTCTCCAAATGGATACAAGCGACACAATTCTGCACAGCAAATAGCCGGACCACATGACTCCACCATTGTGTGGCCAAGCTGCATATGAACTACAGTGATGCAGTGTGAAGTGTTGATCCACCTCATCAGCATCGAGCGGGCGGTGGGGTAGCCTAGTGGTTAAAGCGTTAGCTTGTCATCCCGAAGACACGGGTTCGATTCCCCACATGGGTACAATGTGTGAAGCCCATTTCTGGTGTCCCCTGCCATGATATTGCTGAAATATTTCTAAAAGCGGTGTAAAACCGAACACCGAGTGAGTGTTTTGGTTAAAACAACACTTTGAACAGTATTCAAGTGATATCACAGCATGCCGACTAAATATAAGAGGAAAGCCTGAAGTGGTGGAGGTCTCGTATGTTTATCACTTCAGTGAAACTCATGAGCATAATGTTGGCAAACATAGAAGCACAACTGATGACCAGTCAGGATTTGTACCTAAAATAGTGGGAATAAGCATGTCCAAAAGACACAATTCTGCACAGCAAATAGCCGGGCCACAGCCTCACCCATGACTCCACCATTGTGTGGCCAAGCTGCATATGAACTACAGAGATGCAGTGTGAAGTGTTGATCCACTTCATCATCATCGATCGGGGTGGGGTAGCCTAGTGATTAAAGCGTTCGCTCGTCACGCTGAAGGCCTGGGTTCGATTCCCCACATGGGTACAATATGTGGAGCCCATTTCTGGTGTCCCCTGCTGTGATATTGCTGGTATATTGCTAAAAGCGTCATAAAACCCAACTCACTCACTCGTCAGCATCGTCAAAGCATATTGTGTTGTATTTTACACTTACTGGTGAACAAGGATAAGTTGGACCGTGGCAGAGAACGCGTTTACTAGAAGTAGGCGGTGCACGGCAATGAGCAAACCCATTTGGTTTGTGAAAGGTAGAGCAGATGTAGGATAGTGTATGTGCATTGCATGATGTTGAAATTTATTCCACACGTAGCTGCACACGCCTTGCTCATAAGACTCTCACGTTAGGGTAGCAATTCGCACTACACTTGATCGCGGACAACCTGGGGCCCCTTCGCTAACAATGACAAGCGCCAGTGGGCGGCACTCATACATGCTAATACGGGTCAGTTGTCAGGTCGGTGCTCAACTTATCCTTGTTTGCAGTAGCATAGACCGCTTATTTTTGTAACTTAAATTCTCTGTAAACTTATGTCTTAAAAATGTATGCAGTTTTTGTAATATAAACAGATTTTTAATCATGTATAAAATTCTTCATTGTTTGATAGATGTTTCCTTATGTTTTAGATTGTCTGTGAGAGAGGTGATGCCCTGGCCTCTGCTGCAGCCGTGGGGCGAGCTCTGCCTCTGTACACAGCCAAGTCAAATCAGGGAGGTGGGAAGCGCACAGTCAATGTAGAGTTTCTCCTTGTGGGCCAGTACAGTGACACACCTCTCAGTGAAACTGACATCCAGTGCATGGCTGTTGCTGCAGAGAATGTTCGTCTTGCTGCAAAGATTGTTGATGTTCCATGTGCTGAAATGCATACGGATGCATTTCTAGATGTAAGCTGAGATTACTTAGTATTGAGTAAGATTAGGTTTAGTTGCACGATGATATTTATAATTATGGAACATACTATACCAACATTGAAAAAAAGACTTTGTATTTTCAGTGAGCTGAATTACTCATTCTGGAGTCCATGAATCTTTCAAATTTCTCAAACTGGCAAACCTTTTGTGTTAATAACTAGCCCTGCTATTGAGATTCATGTAACGCAGAGGAGGTTGTTCTTTGGAGGCCAACACTGAAAAGGGTTATGTATTTTCAGTCAGGTGAGACGTTAATCTTTGCCAAATTTATCGAACTGGCAGACGTTTTGTTTTAGTTGTTAACCCTGCTATTAAGATTCGTGTAACACAGAGGTGGTTGTTTTCAGGAAGTGAGAAGAATTGGTAATGACCTTGGCATTCAACCAGTCATCATTCAGGGGGAGGATCTCAAGAAGCAGGGATTTGGAGGTACAGCAATCAGTTTGTAGTAACCTGAACTTGAATCTTAAATATTCTTCACTTTGCGTACACTATGTAATGTCAGTTGCATGTTTAATTATTTTTCCTTATCCTGACTCATGCTTAATTGCTTGTCTTCTTCTTCTTGCGAACTATAGTGAAACACTTGAATCCCCTTTTGAAGCTCCCTTCTAAAAAGTGGACGTAAAATAACTCACCCCAGCTGTCTCCCTTTTGCCTAACTTTTGGCGCGAAAGTGGTCACATGATCGGCCATGCTTGTCACTCTCTCCTTCTTCGCCCTAGTGGACGGTTGTGAGAGCGCCTGGGTCCCATATACGGCATATATCCTTTGAATTTTAGGCTTTTATACTAAATTAGGCTATATAAGGGCTTTATCAAGGATTTACCAACAATATGGTTTGAAATTTATTCTAAATTTGTCCGTTTTTCACGTTGTTGACAACATGTCTCAACTTGTTTACATTTCATGAAGACTTGCATTTCTTGCAGGTTTCGATTGTCGGCTGCTGATCCGCATTTACTATGTCCTAACTGCACTTCTATATGTTCTTCCAGCCTCCGCTGTAATCTTTGTCAGCATTTATCTCAAATTGAATTTTGTAATTATTTATATTCTGTTCATAGACGTGCCAAGGACAAATTGAGACAGCAATTACAAGTCATGTCTCAACAGGGTGAATGCGTTAATAACCGTGGGTTGTTGTCTGTCGAGGTACATCATTCCAGTGTGCTGCCAGTGACGTCTGCAGAGCAGAGAAATGAGGGTTCCGGCCTTAGGAAAAGATCATCTTCGACTCAACAATCCTTGTTGCAGTCCAAGAAGACCAGGACGTCGTCTGCTGTGAAAACTAAGCCGTCTTCAGACAAGTCGTCAGTGGGGGCAGCGAAGAAGTCGAGGTCCTGCGCCGCAGATATCAACCCATCGGACGAAGCAGACGTTAACGATGAGCCGCCGATCCTCATCCCTGAAGTACCGGCGAGAAAGAAGACAAGGTCTTCTTCTACACTGACGTCTGCAACTATATCAACGCAGTCAGACGGCCTATCTGTGCAGACTGCAACTAGCAGAAAGGACAGGCAGTCCTTAGATAACACCTAAGCACTGTCAGATGCGGCATCATCTGTACAACTGCAGCAGTTATCAGCGCAGACCAACCCGGCATCTTTATGCAGCAGTTTACCCTGCAGATGATGGACATGATGGAACGTAGGTTCGCTCAGGAGAAGACTGCAGAGAAGCAGACGAAGTCTGCAAGGAGGATCTAACATCGCCTACACCTCATCAGGGATGAAGGACGCAACTCCGTGGAAGAAAAACGTTCATGAAGGAACGCCCAGGATGACAGCAACACTCGGGATGAATCTCGCGAAGGCATTCGCAGAAGAACCACTGGTGAAGACACTCATGGAAACAACAACTGAGACAACACCTGCGAAGGTATTCGCGGAGGAAGCAACAATTATAAAGGAACTCCTGCTATAGACGAGGAGCATTCGAAGGCATCGCGAGATCATCCTCGGACTCAGACAAATACCAGAGGTCCACGCTAGCATTACACCACGCAGAAGATATTATACGCCTTCACGAAGGCATACAACTTACAGAACAGGTCACCGTCGCACAGATCCTCGGTAAGGTCTTCATGGTCGTCACCACGCAGATACAGATCACCTAGTACATCTCTAATAAGGCACTCTAGAGTGCCTTCGCGCAGTCTTACACATAGATCTCCATCTAGAGATCAGGACCAACGGCAACGATCTTCAGAACGAGACACATTGAAACCGGAAGATGATGGAGTCATTTTCTCCGACACAGAGATCTAATCCTGGATGGCTAATGGTCTGGAGCTTGCATCACCATCTAAAGAGAATAATGAAGCATACACGTACATGATGTCTAACGACGATTTTGACACGCTAACGCTGCCACCCATAGAACCGGTATTGGACGTCCCAGACAACCTCAGCTCAGCCTTTAAGAAGTCAACAAAGTATCAAAGTCAAAGCATTCCACCGTTTAATGCCAAGAGATTTTCACTACATCACATGGAACCGTTCAGAAGGCCCCAGAAGCAGATGAAAACTATAAACTTATAAATGACACTCGCATCAGGACTTATAAAGTGGAGGGACAAGAAGCTAGCGCAACTAGACACAACCACTAGACGTACCTTCTTTGGTTTAGCCAGATCAAGAGCCATCAACGAAACCCTAATTGCGAAGTTTGCAAACTCAACATCTGAAGAAGATCGGATGATCTACTCAGCCTTACTGACCCGAAGGAAAGACCAACAGTTCATGTCAGAACGTTTAGCGTCTACATTGGTGGGATTAACACTGCTACGAAGACAAGGTCTACTATCATCTTGTAAATGGAGTGAGAAATTAACCAAACCGCTATTCAGAGCTCCATGGGCAGCAAACGAATATCTTCGCCAGAGGAAATTGAGGGCGATGGCTAAAGAAGTTCACGAAGGAGTCAGAGAAGTTAAGATGATCAAGTCCATTGATACACTGGCCAGCGTTATCAGACAGACATCACAGCGTTACTCTGGCAAATCTAAATTTGCAGGAATTCAGAGAGCTAGAGACAAGAAAGATGGCAACTCTACAACAACTTTTGTGTATTCAACACTATCGGTTATTTTAAAGGCTTCATTGAGACTGATGCCTACAGTCTACAAGTATCAACGTTAAGCAAGTATGGAACTTCAGCTGAGCATATGTATAAAATGGCGACTGCATTTATCTTGAAGTGAAGATGAGGAAAAGTCTACCTACATTGATATTGCGTGGCAAAATCTTTTGCACGATTTCCACTCAGCCTGCTATACACGTGTTCACTCGTGTATTCCGGGAAGTTACGGACAAGGCCTAGTGTTGATGAGAGAAATCAACGACTGCACAAGATTTTACAATGATCTTTTTCCTGCAACACCGGTGATTTCACATCGCGGTAATCTGAGATGAATCAAATGCTGCAATCTGATTGGTCCATGAGAGACAACGCCCTGTGCAGAAGTCAGGCACAGCTCACGTGTCGGGAAGTTATCTACAATCGTAAAAAACTTTTCAACGTGGGAGGAAGGCTCCATTTACAGTCCAGTTAGCAGGGTACAGCGTGATTTGACCGTCTTCACGGGTCATAAGGACCTTCCCTGTCAGCAATTTGAAGATTGGTAATCTGACGAATTGCAGCAATATACGTTTGACGATTTCTGCTCGAGACAGCAAGTCTACTATAATCAGACTTCACAGCGATGGCAATTCCAGTACATCTAGAGACGACGAACTATGCATCATCACTGCACTTGTGGCGATTCTAATGACAAGTCCTTTTAACATATTATCGGAGTGAGTGAGTGAGTTAAAATTTAACGTCACAGCGGCAATATTTCAGCCATATCGTGACGAGAACAATTAATTTTATACAGAGTAAGTAATGGTAAACTGTAAAAAGCTGTCAACAAAGGACAGTAAAATAACTAGATTATCACAGATTCGAAATTAAAACTGGTAATTCAATCTAAAACATTTCAACTATAGGGGACAGCACACATATTATCGGAAGATTGAAGAAATAAACTTCAAGTCATGTTACCAGAACCGGACATGTTGCTTCGCTGCCATTACGGACATGGCAAGGGTACCTCCAACGTAGGATATAAGCAGAAATTTGGGAAGATGTTCATCTCACCGCAGAATCGCATTGTCGTCTCAAAGAATAGTTGGGTCTAGATACAAGCCATGGTATCTCAAGCACTACTCTCTCCGTTACCACTACGAAGTTGGCAGAGCCTACTCAGTTTTCTCACGTCAGCACAAGACATGACTCGCAGAGGAGGTCTACAATTGCATCCACTACAAGTGTTTGTGAACGCCCATCTGAACTGTCTGGTCTCCTTAGGACTACAGGACGGATTGAAACCATATCTTCTATGGTGGACTTGGAAGTCGAATACTTGTGGAGGATCCTACTTATCAGAGCTGGAGTGCAACACTCATCTCTACGTAGATGCATCACTTCAAGGCTGGGAAGTTCACCTCGACAACGAAGTGGCAGCAGCAGGGAAATGGTCAATCAAGAGCAGAGTCTGCACATCAACATGCTCAAGATGGTAGCAGTAATAAACGCCTACACTGGTACATACTAAGGAAGGCTACACTGGTCCAGCATACTAACAGTGGCATTCTACATCAACAAACAAGGGTCAACAAGATCAAAGAATATGTTAGACCTCAGCTATCATCTATTCAGCATAGTAGACAACCTGAACATCGACATAAAAGCATCACACATTCCCGAAGCCAGAAATGTGATAGCAGACGCCCTATACCGTCCAATGAATCCATTACCGACGGAGTGGATGTTATATCCAGAGGCGTTTAGAGACATCATTCAGACAGTAGGATCCCCGCTGGTAGACTTGTTTGCAACCAAGTTCAACAAACAACTACAAACATTCGTCTCTCCGTTTCAAGATCCACAAGCATGGGCAACAGATGCTCTAAGCATCTCTTGGGAAGGACTAAACACTTACGCGTTCCCTCCACCAGCATTAATACCGAAGGTATTACAGAAAATCAAAATGACAAACAAGTTACAACTGATTTTGGTCGTGCCTTACTGGCCAGCGAGAGAGTGGTTCCCCAACCTCATACAAGAAATAGAAAATCCAATCCTACAACTTCCAAAGTGGCCAAATCTACTGATTCATCCACACACCAAGCAAGCACACCCACTATGTTTCAACTACACGCATGGAGCCGCATCACGCGACTTGCTTGAGGAAAAGAGGATATTCCACCAGAGTGGCCAAAGCAGTAACTTTAGCCTTTTAGATCAACCCGTAACTTGTATGATGACAAGTGGCAAAGTTTTGAGAAATACGCTTCGAATGAAGGCTTCACTGCAATGGAAGCAACACATCCTCAAGTATGGAATATCTTTGTCACCTTTAGACAGACAAAACAATTGAAGGGATCTAGACTCTCTACATACCTAGCGGCCTTGAGCTCAGTTATCACGATGAAAACGGGTATGAAACTGACCAAAGTACCAGAGATACTGGCACTACTAGGATCATTCAAGTTGGAAGACCAACAAAGAAAATTCAAGAAGCCCACTTTGGGATCTCAATGTGGTTCTACAACATCTT
This sequence comes from Haliotis rubra, assembly GCF_003918875.1. NCBI lineage: Eukaryota > Metazoa > Mollusca > Gastropoda > Lepetellida > Haliotidae > Haliotis > Haliotis rubra. Next base: position 288,034 of record NW_025767510.1, read on the forward strand.
ACCAGTGAAGATAATGAACCACTAGAAAGGACATCGTATGAGAATTTAACCCATAAACACTGTTCCTCGTGAGCCCTAGCTACAGCGGCAAGGATGTCAGAAATTCATGCTCTAGACTTGACATGCATCGTGACACAGTGCATCTGGGACTAAGATGGGATTTTATTGCAAAGAATCAACTGCCCGGTCAACCAGACAGACAATTCCATATCCCAGCACTTTCGTCGATATTAGGACCACAGGATAACGCAAGATCGATCCTTATGTCCAGTCAGAGCATTGAAAATATATCTACAGAGATCTAAATTGAGGAGACAAAAATTCAAGCGCCTTTTCATCCTTTATCTACGGAGACACCTACAGAAGTCTCCATGCATTAACTATATCAATATGGATGAGAGCTGTCATATTGAAAGCCTGTAAAGCAGCAGGACTTGATCCTCCACGAGCCTCCAATCCTCATGAAATCAGAGCACTGGCATCCACACTAGCTCTGCATGGAAACTGCCCCATCTCAACAATAATAGAGGGCTGCTTTTGGAGACCGGAGACGGTATTTGCTAACCACTACCTCAGAGACATGGCTACAGAGGGCGTCTCCGGCATACACCAGTTTGGGCCCCTTGTCACCTGTCCCTTGCCCCTTGTCACTTTGATTCTTGCATAAGCCAAGACTCAGCATGCGCACGTCTAGGACAGACTAGCATGAGTGATGGACCCTGTACTTGAAAGGACTTACTTGTACACGAAGTAGGGTCACTTCTCCACTTGATGCAATCATCAAGAGATGGAGTTGTATAAATCCACACAGAATGTCAGGAGAAGATTTCCAGGATAAATCTGACAAGTTGTGGTCCCCCCAGTCATCAGAGGAAGCTGGAAGAAAGGACAAATGCCATTAGAAGTTCCCAAGGGGGTATAAGGACATATCCAGAGTGGCTTGACCCACCACCGATTCCGTCGGATTCTACAAGCAATTAAGCATGAGTCAGGATAAGGAAAAATATGTAATTTTCTGACTAAAATTGATATTTTATACTTATCCTGACTCCTGAGGTTAGCCCTCCCAACCCCCCCTCATGGCACTCTGGATTTCCCTGCAAATCCAAGTTTCGGGCTAGAACTAACGGAGAGATTGACAAGCATGGCCGATCGTGTGACCACTTTCGTGCCAAAAGATGGGCAAAGGGAGACAACTGGGGTAAGTGATTTTACGTCCACTTTTTTTAAGGGAGCTTCAAAAGGGGATTCAAGTGTTCCACTATAGTTCACAAGAAGAAGAAGACAAGCAATTAAGCATGAGTCAGGATAAGTATAAAATATCAATTTTAGTCAGAAAATTACATTATCAAAAGACTCTCAGCAAGGACCTACTGATCTATTTTGAATTCAAATAGGATACAGTTCTGAAGGCTGCAGTGTTAATAGTGCTTTGGCTTGATTGCCAGCAACTGTCATATCAATTATAAGTTACTGATAGGCCTGTTTCAGAATTATGCTAGAATTTAGCTAATATCAAAATGTTTGTCTGGAGGAGAAATCTTTTTTGATGGCTAACAGGAATACAACTTTGCTAAGCCAAAAAGAGACACCACCAGATGCTTCAAATTTGACTAGCCTTTTAGCTATTGCTAAGTAGCATCCTTGTTGCGGCAGCTTGTTTCTGAGTTTGACATTATAGGTGTTTGCTTGTGTTTAGGTATATATGGTGTAGGCATGGCTGCGATCCACCAGCCAGCTCTTGCTGTTCTAAGTCACAAACCTTCCGGGGCCACAAAAAGCATTGCATGGGTAGGAAAGGGTATCGTCTACGACACTGGCGGACTCTGCATCAAATCAAAGGTAAGTCGTCGCCATAACGACTAATGTGACAAAAGTTTCTATTGTGTAATTGCCTTGTGGTTTTCTTTGAAGTCTTTCCATAAGCAACCAAATAGCTACAGCTATCATATGACAGGGTGTCTCTCTCTCTCTCTCTCTCTCTCTGGCATATTCATGAAGAGTAGTTCAACATTGAGGGGGATATTGATGGCTTTGTCTTCTTGTTTGAATTATTTCACACACTTCTAATCTGAGATAGTGTTTAGTTATACTGCATCGTAACATTGTCCCCATCGTAACATTGTCACTGCACATATTGTTCCTAATTGTCAACTGACATGAGCTGAAACAAGTCTTCTGATGACTGTCATTCTGCTGTTTGACAGACTGGGATGTGCGGGATGAAGCGAGACTGTGGAGGAGCTGCTGGGATCCTGGCAGCTTTCCATACTGCTGTCAAACTGGTGAGTGGGGACAGCAGGGTTCCACCTTGACCTACAAAACTAGGGGTCCACAGGGGTCTTTAGAGGAAATATGAAATTTACAAAACATACTGAAATAGTGTCGCATTTTGTAAGATTTACTGATTACTTTAATTACAGGAACTTTGTTTCTTGTGAAGAAGTTTACATTGTGAAAAATCATTTGAGTCCCACAGGACACTAAATATTTCTTCTGCACACATTTTGTATGTGTGTGCTTACTGGATGCATATTTCTGCATAATGTAAAAACCCTGATACAGTCACACATCTTATCTTTTCTGACAACTTGCACTGGATTCTAGATCATTAATCAATAAAGTGAAGAAAGTGTAGAATGACTTTGTAAATGTACATGTGTCAGAATGTCTTGATATCCTGACATTAGAATGTTTTATGTTTATTAAAAGTGACCAGATTTTTGTAACCAGGACTAGCTGTTGAAAATTGTTGTATTAAGACTAGGGCTGAAACGATATACCACAGTATTTTGTTTTCATTTCGGTACACCGAAATTCACTTTGAAAATACAGTACGTTTGGTTTTCGTACCGAAAATATCATCTTACTCACCTTATGCACATTACTTTCGGAATGTCATCACAAATATTCCATGTAATTTAATTCTAGAAGACATCTTCATGTAGCTACCGTTTCTGACATTTCTGTGCCATAGTGCTATTGTCAACAACTCGTGCTAATTCGATTGGATGAACGAGTTCGTGTAAAAGCACTTTCGTTTGGGTCCCAATTCCAAGGTTTCTTCTCGGAACTTTAATGTTCATTGTTAATGAACCGAACCGAAATGTACCGAAGCGTGAGAGCTGTGTACCAGAATAGGTACCGAACCGTAGCATGGGCGTACAGTTGCACCCCTACTTAAGACACAGCTTGATATTTATAGGGGTTACTGCCTAAAAAATGTAAAACTGGTAACAAAAATGTAAATGCTAATTGACTTGCTCACTGTAGCCCATGCACAAACTTGTGTTTCAGGGATTCCGAGAAAACCTTCATGCTGTGTTGTGTTTGGCGGAGAATGCTGTGGGACCAACAGCGCAGAGACCAGATGACATAGTCACCATGTATTCAGGGAGGTATGTACACAGACCTGATGATAAATGTGAAGAAAGTATTGTCTGTGCACTATATATACCTGATACTAAACAGAAATAAAGTTTTCACTTTAGTTATCAAGATCACAGAATGTTTGCACAGTGTCACCTAATGGTTGTATGAAAAACATGGGCTCAATTTCAAGTTCCTCATTATACTAAAAGCGCTAAAACCAAACTCAGTCAGTCACCATTATACAAGCCACCATTATCACAATGGGGGATCACCATGTTTAATGATGATGTTCCTGTTTACAGAACTGTAGAACTGAACAACACAGATGCCGAGGGGAGACTGGTGTTGGGAGATGGTGTAAGTCAAACTCATTTCTTATCCCTGATACATATATATGGATGTTCAGCTCTTTAGAAGAGCATACGTGATTTTTGATTTTGTTTTTTGATCATTTTACTGTTTCCAAATGTTATGCTTACATCAACAGTTGTTGTGAGATTAGGACACAGTTTTGATGTGTTGGCAGTCCTACTGAATTCGGACCCGTGAAGGTCTGGGTTAGATTGAACCTTCAGTAACCCATGCTTGTCGTAAGAGGAGACTAACGGGACCGGGTGGTCAGGCTCGCTGACTTGGTTGACACATGTTGTCATCGGTTCCCAATTGCGCAGATCGATGCTCATGCTGTTGATCACTGGATTGTCTGATCCACACTCGATTATTTAGACCGCCGCCATATAGCTGGAATATTGCTGAGTGAGGCGTAAAACCAAACTCACTCACTCCTACTGAATTCTTAGTTATTATTAGATCCCAGACCAGAAATTTAACCCAATATGATGCCTCTTTGTGAAATTAGAAAGTTCAGTGACCTATGAGTCATATTTACATTTTACACAATGTAGTAAAACATCTAAACTTGATTGATGTAGTGTACTCAAAATTTATCTGTCATTAGAAAACTACTTATAGCTTCACCTACTGGCAGATTTAATACAACTGAAGAGATACAACGACACTGTCTCTTTTGAAGGGGGGTTGGAGATTGAACTTTCATTAAACTGCATCAAGTTAGGATATAGCTGAAGCACCGTTCAAGATGGCCTTATACCAAACTGTCTCACTACTGTAATGATAGTGAAGCAGTTCACATACAAGTGAACCTAAGTGTCCCCAGCTGTTTGATTGGTTTAGGTTTTACTTCCAAACCTGCTGAGTACAGTAGATCTTTGTGTTTCAGGTTGCATATGCCCAGAAGGACCTGAAAGCTGATGTCATTGTGGATATGGCAACACTTACTGGGGCCCAATCAGTTGCAACAGGTCAGTCCAGCAGCCAATCTACACCCTGATATAACTGAAATACTCAGGCTCTAGGGCTTTAATTTTTAGCTTTTGTTGCTCTTTTAGGTCACCCGGCCTGAGCTTGTGTCATTGCCAGGTGTCCAGTGCCCATGAACTTTAGTGTATCTGTGTTAATGGATGATTGTAATTCACTTTAGCACCCACTAAACCATACTCATAGTGCTACATAGGAATAAAAGAATAGTAATATTCAGAAAAACAATGAAACAAAGTTGGAAGAAATGTGTCTAGACAAAACCTCAGGTGAGCTGCAGAACATTGTGGTCCTATATATGGACTTATAAATACAAATCAATCTGGATATTCTTATGACCAATACTGATCTTATCATAGTCAACTATCATATAAATAGTATTTATGATAGATTAAGGCAGGATTTGTTATGATATTTATTCACTTTCATACATGGATCCAAAGTCTAACATTTCTGATTTTCATTTTAGGTCGTTACCATGCAAGTATTGTGACAAACAGTGAGGACATGGAACTTGCCTGTGTGAAAGCTGGCCAGAACAGTGGTGACCTTGTCCACCCCATGCCATACTGCCCAGAGCTACACTTCAGTGAATTTGCTAGTGCACTGGCTGATATGAAGAACTCTGTCGCTGTAAGTAATGAAGGCCTGCCACGTTTCTGATGAGAAGTATACACCTGTTCTCTGATATAAGTATTTCTGTGATGATCCGACATGCAATGAATGGATCCCATGGTCAGGAGAGCAGACTTCGATGGTGCATGCCATTTTTTCCCAAATACATAGATGGATGCTAGTGATGTCAATCAGTGGGTTTTCTGGTCCAGATTTCATTGTTTACAGGCTTGAATATTACTAAGTGCTGTGTTAAATAAGAAACAAAGAAACACTTTATGTCTGAGTGGATAGTGTTTGAACTGAAATTCAAAAAGCTATGCACTTTCAAGACTATTATCATGGTATCTTAAGCAGTAGTTTCATGTGTTGAGACCGATAACTGTTGACAATAGTACTTCCATCATTGTGCTGACTTTGTTACCTATTATCCTCCTCTTTCCTCCTCCTCCCCTTTCTTGTGTGCATATGTGTGACTTGTGTGCATACGTGTGACTTGTGTGCATATGTGTTGGTAGAATGTGATCCAAGTAGAACATGTAACTGAGATATTTGAATATGTGTTTCTGAACAGAAAAGACCTTTACTATAATGGTATCGTAACAGGTTCTGCAGTTAAAGGAATCACAAAGGATATCAGAATAGAAACAGAGGTGTTTGGGAACTGACCACAGTCAGAAATTAAAGTTAACCTTGTGAAAATGGATCAAACTACTGAATGCAAACTTGTGAACTAGTAAATCCTTCCATATCTTCCAGTACTGATTGAACAACACAGCTTTCAAGAATAATTTCTGATTGATACAAGTTAAATAAAATATTGTTTGGTGAAGCACATTTAACCTAAATATGTTCTATAGTCTATATTCTACACTAGTCATGTTTGTAAACCATTATGACATCACAGTAATGATTTTGTTGCAGGATCGTAATAATGCCCAGGTGTCATGTGCAGGCCTGTTTATTGGCTCCCACCTTGGCTTCGACTACTCTGGTGTCTGGCTTCACATCGACATGGCAGCACCAGTGCACGTGGTGAGTTACCTCCTCTTGGCAGTTTGCAGTATGAAGAATACTAGACCTCAAGAGGTCAAAATCATTAGTCCAACCATAACAGTGCTGGAATATTTCTAAATGTGTTGTTCAGTCTAACTCACTCACTATTTCTGTTATGCAGGGTGAGAGAGCAACTGGATATGGCGTTAGTCTACTTACGACCCTATTTGGAGAGTTGTCAACCAATTCCATGCTCAAGTTTATAGCGCCATCAGTCAACTGTAACATGGAAACAGATGAGAACAATTCACCAAAGAAACAGCGTCTCCAATAAGATACTTTTGCACTTCAGAAAACACACTTCAACTTGACAAATTCCTGAAAAATCAGATTTGTTCATTTTTAACCTCGTGCTTAAGATTTGTGAATGGATTATAATGATTCTGGATGCCGATTCAAATTTTAGCCAGTAAGCAGTTTTATACCTTGATTTTTATTGGCATTTTTATTGAAAAGAGTAAGATAGGTTTTACTCTAGTATATGTTAATAATTTTTAATCTTCATACCTGAATATACTAGAATATATATGAATAATATCTTTTATGATACGACTAGTCCTGAAAGGTTTACAAGTTACAGTTAGTGTGTATGTGCCCAGGATCATATTTGTCTATGTGATGATTATGTGTTTATGTTAAATATTTTTGTTCTATTTTATTCTCATTTTTATAAATCGAATGTTTGACTGGTTTGATGTTAGGTGACGACACCCAGACTGCATAACTACAGCATGTTTACTATGTAGCAGTCACTGTCAGTGTTAACTAGTGTCCTTAAAGTTGCACACAGTGCAAATAAAACTATGGAAGCCTGATTCTTAATCAGAATATTGTTAAGTGTGGTGGTAAAACAAATCTCTTACTGTAGTGTCATGTCTGAAAATGATCGTGTTTTTCCATACATTTACCGTTCACACGAGGATGACATTTCTTTATATGGTACTATTGAAATGATGTCTGATTGATCAGTAATTTATGTTGGCAAGCAATAAGTCTATTAAATTTTGATAGTTGAGTATTTGTAGTTGTATTCTGTTCTTTAGGGAGTAGATCCACTTACTGGCTGATACAGTAAACATGTAGAGATCTGCTTGTAGCAGATGATTAACACTAATACTGTGGTTAGGATCTATAGTGAGTCTGACTGTCTTACCATTCTGTATCACCACAATAAGATGTCTGTAAAATTATCCAGATCTTTTCATCACCTCACACAAAGACTTTAAATCACCTTTGTTTATATGTTGGTTAACAATGACAGTGTTATCAAAGTATATAGACTACTACTAAAAACAGTTTGATTCTTTCATGTTACTGAAGTTATTCTGTCACAGAATTAAAAAATAATCGGAAAGTTTACTTTAATAATAAGAAAGAATCATGGCCCCAATCCACAAAGCGTTTGTAACATTAAGACATATCGTAACTCATACTTTACCATAGGCTTACTAAAGGCATGATGCTATGGACATTTTTGGGACCCAGGTGGCACTGAATCTTTTTTAGTAGTGCACATGGCAGAGACTCTGGGCCTTGGAGATGTCTTGTCATTAAATATACTGACTACATGCATGAAAGATGTTGACAGTTGTAAAATGTTTCAGTGGTTGACTATATCTGTGATTTTTGTGTTTTAGTGATGTGGCTCTTTTGCTGCAGTGTTAAATACTTGTTGAAGTATGATTGGTAGAGGAAGGGCATAGGTTCAAAGAAATATAATTGTGCAAATTTCAATCCAAGGAAAAGTAAATTTATATAATGAACACTATTTTAGTTATTTAATTGAATAAAATATATTATGTATTATTTGTCTGTTTGTCTTGTTTAAAAATTTAGGCATTTGAAGGGAGAGGCACTGGTTGGCGAGCTGTTTAAGGCGCCAGGCATATGATCCAGCGAGCTTGAGGTGCTGGGATCAAGCCCACATGTGACCAGGTGTAAAAACCTTGGAGTCAACTTTGTGTGCAGACTCTTTCAATGTTGTCACTACCCCTAGTGTACAGTACACAACCCTATGCACTTAAAAGAACCCACCCCCGCCGTGATATTGCTGGAATATTGCTAAAAGCGGGCGTAAAACTAAACTCAGTCAGTCAGGAAAAGAACCCACATTGGTAAATGACCAGATGGTGGCCACATGAGTATGTGTACATACCTGCAGTAAAACTTAGACAAAGTACTGTGACTGTGTCCCAGTCCACCCAGCTGTGAATGGGTACCTCGTAAGGATGGGAAAGCCACAAGTCGGTGCGCCTAGTGTCTGCAAGAGTTGTATGATCCCCAGGGAGTTGAGATTGATAATACACTGTGCCGTTTGAGATTGACATCCAATGATCGAGGGAAAAACAACTTGTGAAGCACCTTAGAGTGATATAGAAGTAGTTCAAATAGGGCGCTATAGAAATGTGGCATACAATGATATGCTAATGTAAACCAACCCCTCATGGGCATGCTGCAAAGAGGAATGGCGAAAGGGCTACATTATAGTGCACGTTAAGACATTTTTGAAAACGTTGTCTACAACAGGGTAACTCTCAAGGCTGCTGCGGTAGGTCGTCCACAAGTGACCCATGATCAGTAGGATGCATCTACGGAATCAATACCAAACTGTATTAACAGCTCGGACAATTCCTACATTGGTTGAGACCAGTTAGTGGCCGAACCATTTTCAGCCAGTTAGAACACAACACCAGACAGTACGCCCGTTTCTTTTTCCATGTCACTGTCTGTACATCTGATTTGATGTAGACAGTATCTGATGTTTAGAAGACAGGATTTAGACAGTATACGTTTTAGCTTCGCCAGCGTTATTTAATGTCGTCAGTTTTTGTTGATGTGTGAAGGGACAGGGTGGTATCACAGCTCAGTAATGCCAGTTTGGTTTGCTAACGACTGTATAATGTGTCTGAGTGAGGTATTCATGCTTCACTGCGGCATGGTATCTCAGTGGGCTAGCACTATAAAACCAGCTTCAGTCTGGGCTAGAACAATCAGCCGCACATCCACACGCATGCACGTCGTCGTCATATGAGCGAAAGGAATGTTCTCAAGCACGACGTTAAACCCAATTTCACCTCACCAGCTAACGTTAACAACATCGTTCGAGGTCATGTTCTACCCGTTGTACAAATGCAGAGACTGGGGTCTAGTTGCAGCAAGAAATATAGCCATGATCCATCCTCATGTTGCACGTGTTGTAAAAGATTTGTTTTGTTAGTTGTTTAACGCAGCACTCCCCAATATTCCAGCTATATGGCGGCGGTCTGTACATAATCGAGTCTGGACCAGACAATCCAGTGACCAGCAGCATGAACATCGATCTACGCAATTGGGATGCGATGACATGTGTCAGACAGGTCGGCGAGTCTGACCATCCGATCCCGTTAATCGCCTCTTACGACTAACGTGGGTTGCTGAAGATCAATTCTAACCCGAATCTTCACGGGTGTGTAGTAAAAGACATTTTGAGGAGGCACAACATTCCTGTACTGCCAAGGCGGGCTGTTTCAGACTTCTCTCCATAGAGAGATAGAACCAGAACCAGCTGTAGTGCAGTTGTACCAATGTTTAGTTGAAATTTAGAACATCTCCCTGTCTGTTTTCAAGCATCCGATGGCTTCAATGCGCCGCCGCTGCATGGCCTGTATCAACACCAAAGATGGTCACACCCGATATTGACATTGTTAATTGAGTTGTTCCTTCACCTCGGTTGTAGGCTTGTCTGTCTCCTGTTACAAGATCTGGGTTTTGTCAGTGAATGTATGTGCTAAAACACTGATCATTTATAATGTCATGTTGATGTTTAATACATAACATACATACTACGCAATTCGCTGTGCAGTTTTAAGGCCATTGGGCACGTAAAACCAATAAGGTTTCAATTAGGGTTTATTTCCGGTTTGCCCTTATTGTGTTTCTAGGGTTGTCAGCGCCAACCCTGCTTGTTGGTTTCACCATCACTACACGCACACGCACACGCACACGCACACGCTCACGCTCACGCACACAAATATAGAAGAACTAACTTAAATATATACTGGAAAAAATAGGTTAGGGATATTGGTATTTTTATTATTGATATTTTATCAGTGTGTCATTGAATAGGGGCGGTGGGGTAGCCTCATGGTTAAAGCGTTGTCTCGTCACGCCGAAGACCCGGGTTCGAATCCCCACATGTGTACAATGTGTGAAGCCAATTTCCACCGTGATGTTGCTGGAATATTGCTAATAGCGGCGTTAAACCAAACTCAGTCAGTCAGTCAGTCAATGAATAAATAGATTCAAAAATTACATATACCCCTCACTATTTTTGTCCAGTATAGATCATCTGTATATGGGCATACTGTGTATGTACGACAGTAGATATCAGTTATGCAGATACGAACACGAACTTTGTTTGATTTCAACTTCCTTGTACTCCTGATAATGCCTGTCATTCATTCCGCGACCTTTGAATTCTTCCATTGATACTATATATGTGTCACTAGTATAGGGTTGAACTAGGTAAGGTATTACCGGGTTCAAATAATGATAATCCCTTACATCGGGTCTATCAGTGTTCCCCATCAACTTCCCACCCAGTGATGAGCCTAGGACTTATAAAAATTGCGACACACCCACTCTGGATCCACCAGTGCACCAGATTACATCGGATTCAGATCATGTAAATTACATTCAGATCATGCAAAATAAATGTATACGTGCATTAGGGATCTGCCGCGTTATAACGGGGAGTGTTATCCTGATAACGAATCATACACCTTTTATGGATAACGACTTATTGTGTAGTGCTTCGTTGTAGCTTCTTACTCCGCTGAAAAATGGGAATCTACATCGGAACGTCTCTCAATGCAGTGAACAAGAACTTGATATCCATGGTCCATGGGCGGATCCAGGAATTTTGAAACCCCCATTGGTTCCGCCGACGCAAAAAAAAATCTTCAATGTGGTCTTAAGTGATTTTCAAGGGAGGTGGGAGAGAGGGGGGTGTTGTCCCCCCCCCCTCCTCTGGATCCGCCAATGATATCCATAAAGTTGTATGCTTCGTTATTTACCCACCAACTTCTAGAAAAGCCATCAAACAATTGCGATCACTTCGATGAGTGAGTGAGTATGGTTTTACGCGGCTTTGAGCAATATTCAAGCAATATCACGGCGGGGGACTTCAGAAATGGGTTTCACACATTGTACCCTTGTGGGCAATCGAACCCGGATCTTCAGCGTGACGAGCGGACGCTTTAACCTCTAGGCTACCCCACAGCCCCTTTGATGAAATAAGCACAGGCATGATGCTGACACACCTAGGATTCGAACACACAAGCTGCAGATCCTGACTCGGGTGAAGGCCGCAACTCGGCGGAACAGACCTATAGGTCACCGGGGCCAAGTCATTCGTACAGAAGAATAATGTTCCATCTTAATTCATTACCACGCCTGATTAAATATAATCATAAAAATAAAGACGCGTGAGACATCATAAACTTGTAAAAATAATTTATTTCGTAAAATACAACAGTGAGCTGTAGAGTCTGATATATAACCCTGTATCACACACTGAGGCCCAAACACATATTCTCGTTCTCAGTCATTGTCCCAATGGGTACAATACATTTGCATTTTCCGTGTGTCTTTGAGACAACGAATGAAAAGCAAATACATCATTCAACAATCACTGCCTGCTTCATGTTTACAGATTGGACAATGGCAGAAACAGACATAGCTATACAACTGTATCACTAAATTCGTACATGGTCATTTTTGTTCTAAACTTTATGTTACGTTTGGAAAGAAATAATCAAACTGGTGAAACTTACATAAAGGAACACATATCAATTACCGTTGTTCATACAACACCGTACACACAGGGCCTTTTTGAAATGGTAGCTCTGAAATATGTTCCCCGCCACATTAATGTGGTTTTGTTTTGCCATTTTGATTGTTCGTCCTGCTGTTGGACACATTGAGAGCTGCATATGTTATAAGGCAAGATGGTGAATTAATGAAACTGCGCGTGATAAATCGATGAAATATGAATTCAGAGTTTCGCTTTGATATTAACATCCAAACATCCCCGACATTCTTAACAACTGTTGCAGAAAGGTGTTGAAATCCTAAATCTGGTTAAATGGTTTTGGTTTTAGAGGACAACAATAAATAGAAACATAACATGGGTAAAACCATATATATAAATGTTAGTTCATAATATTTGCGAATTGCACACAGCAGAATATCGTAATAGAATACAGGCAATGCATATCGACCTTGACCTTGAGTCAGAAGCTGAGAATCTTAGATAAGACTACGACTGCGTATCGGAACTGCCCCCCTTGAAGACAATCACTGCTTTCTTCCTGTCGCCCAGGGTTGAATTTCGACTCCGTGAATTTCAAGGGGAATTTATCATTATGGAATAAATCTTTGACATCTTATAATACCGCACCAACTACAGATTAACAGAAGTGTTGTTCTTTCATCTTCACAGAACATTTTGATTTTGTTCGTATGGACTGTTCATTCCTGACATACCGTGAGCCCAACAGTTTTAGCTTATCTTCTGTACATACATGGAACCTAAAACAAATAGTAGGGCACCACACGGCTACACATTCTTGTGGAGGCTACAGAGTGAGGACAATGGAGTGAGTCAATAGCTGTGATGAGGAAATTGCTGAGAGTCGACACTTCAATTTAGTAAACGTTGACAGATGGCGTTTTAAGTCTGTGCACATTACTGTTAAGGTGTAGATTAATCAGATAAAGTGAGTGAGTGAGTTGGGTTTTACGCCGCTTTTGTAAGTATTCCAACCATATCAGGGGGGTTGAGGAGAAAGAGAAGTGACAGCAGAAATGGGCTTCACACATTGTAGGCCTACCCATGTGGGATCAGATATGGTGAGTGAGTGGGTTGGGGTTTAAGGTTGCTTTGACGCGCAGCTGTTAGCCTCAGGGACAAAAGCTGAAGTGATGCAGATATCAGACGGTTATCCCTCTGGTAACACCACGATCACCCTTATAGTGCTGACATACCCAGCGCCAACAATCGGGGGGGGGGGGGGACTTGGCTTCAAACCCACGATCATAGGTTTAAGACACGTCTACCTGGGATAACTCAGCACAGACAGTGTCTACCTGGGATAACTCAACACAGACGGTGTCTACCTGGGATAACTCAACACAGACAGTGTCTACCTGGGATAACTCAGCACAGACAGTGTCTACCGGGGATAACTCAGCACAGACAGTGTCTACCGGGGATAACTCAGCACAGACAGTGTCTACCTGGGATAACTCAGCACTGTGTCTACCTGGGATAACTCAGCACAGACAGTGTCTACCTGGGATAACTCAACACAGACAGTGTCTACCTGGGATAACTCAGCACAGACAGTTGTCGCACTTAAGACAAGCCCTTCGTGCCCCCAAATGACATGACATACTTTAGAAATAAAGACTTTTACCATTTGTCATGCATACACAGTAAGGCAGATGTTTGAGGCCATATATAATATAGCTGATGGTGTATGCATGAAATCTGTTTGAATCAATACCATAGCGGTTGTAAGAAGTCGCAGTTTGATCAGCTTTCTGGATTCTCCTGTCAATGGTTGAACACATGATGTGACTGCATGAAGTCATTGCATAGGTGGTCTTCGTGTATACATTGCATTGCTGAGTCAGCTCTTAATTGCACGGAGGTGGTAATCCTGTTTCTCCATGGTTACACTTGAAAAAGTAACAAACTGTATACGAAAATTAAGTCTACAAGTTAATCTGGGTTTACAATACAACATTAAGTATATTTAGTTTGTACGGAATATATTACTAAAAATATTTAAGAGAAAATGACTGAACGTTGGGAGTTTGAGATGTGGAGAGGTGGATCCAGATGCGGCCTCTTCAAAATCTGTCCCCCAATTCTCCATCCTGCTGCCACAGAACATATGTTCCAATAATCCCCAGACACACGGGACAGTTGTCAAAGACACCGCACTATTCCAGTCTTTAAAGATCTCTACTCATAATCCACAGTTTCAACCATTGCGATTCACATTTAACATAGTCAGAACTGTTCAACTGCACTAAGTTCTTTGTCATCATTGACCAGTTCCATAGTTGGCTCCGCCTGCTTTCTTCACTTCATCCGTGATGTACTCTATTCTGATTTCGTCCTGTTCAGAGGTCATGATTTCCACGGCAAAGTTCTGCAATGATATAATGATAAAACTAATAACGGTTATTTCTTACAGGCGCTAACGTCCATCCACGAATACATGCTCATGGTGCAATGGGATGTTGATAAATACATAAGTGATTGAGTTTAATACTAGTATTAAGGGTAGTACTAGTACTAGTCAGTTACGTCATGACCTATTAGCTTCAAGCAGGAAGGACGTCCAGAGTGAGTGAGTGACTGAGTAGTATTTTACGCCGCTTTTTGCAATATTCCAGCAATATCACCTGGGGGGACACCAGAAATGGGCTCCACACATTGAATCGAACCCGGGTCTTCGGCGGGACGAGCGAACGCTTTAACCACAAGGCTACCTTCACCGCCCCAGGAAAAGTTTATGCATAAACATTCCAAAATAAGAATCATTATTCATATTTGGTTTTAAAGCCAAATCGATAGGCGGAAACAAAGAACACGTTAACGCATTTGTTTATGATCTTCCTCATTCTAAACAAAGATCTATTTTCACAATGCTTTGGTTAAACTGCTAACACTTTGTCATGAACTACAATACACGGCGTTAGTATTTCCCCATACTTCAACACTGCCGTAACCAGGAAACCTGATCTGTATCTGGTAAACAGTAGGCTTAGATCTGCAGTGTAGAGTAGCTCATCGCGTTTAACAGATCGATTATTGTTAATTGCGCCGCGTCAGACGTCAACAACACGACTGGTTGACGCCGGTCTGCGTAAAGGTCGTGTGAGGAATCGAACCCTTCTCTTCAGTGTGACAGGGGAACACGTAAAGATCTACTCCCAACCCTTTATACACTGGTAGAAATCTACGTTTAATAGGTGCGACCATGGAGGTTTCAAATCCATTGCAACTAATTCAGTTTTAACGACAACCATAGGTATCTTTTCCCGTGCCATTTCTTACGCAGAAATATCTCTGGACAGACCGACAGACAGACAACCTCCAAATATTTCCTCATAGCGACCGATTCAGGAAAAGCAATGTTCCAGTGAACATTAAATTCCAAAGGCTAATCACCAAGTGGGCACGACAGGTATATGTCTTCATCACTTAACAGCCATTATTTATTTATATGACATTAATCCCACTGTAAATCCCCACTGTACCTTGACTGTTAGCCATCCTTAATGAGCTGTGCATCTATGCCACTCATTAATTACTGATGTTCATATCTTTAACTTAATCCATGCCAGGTGATCATGGCTACCATCTAAAGCCTGCATGGTCCAGAGAAGACAACGAACAGCGTCCAACCCGTGGCCTCTTTTGGGCACTCTAGGTGCACCAGGAAAACCAACACAACCACTACCACTATGTGTTGACCAGGCGCATCGTTATTCTTACACGTATAGTGCAAACTAGTGTATACCGCAATCTATTGATTCCATGTTATCACTTCCAACCGCGAACCGTACCCAAACCCCTAGCATGTTATAATCACGTAGTCATAATCAACGTCACGTATGTCGCCATAGCACATGCAGTATGAACGTTGTCAGTTCCATAAAGTGAATGAGTTTAGTTTTACGCCGCTTTTAGTAATAATCCAGCAACATCACGGCGGGGACACCAGAAATGGGCTTCAAACATTGTATCCATGTGAGGAATCGAACCCAGGTCTTCACTCTTCAGCATGACGAGCGAACGCTTTAACCACTAGGCTACCCCACCGCCCCACCATAAAGAGTCCAGCATGACGAGCGAACGCTTTAACCACTAGGCTACCCACCGCCCCTCCATAAAGAGTCTCCTATATTTAACTTCTATATTGTCCAGGCGGATAAGCATTTAGACCCGGAATAAATTGACATGCAATGAACTACCGTTATAACAAACTAAAAGGGACCACCAATTTTAGTTCATTACTGTTGTCAACAATAAACATCATATGCAGCAAAGACCCGCAAAAACAGTTCGTTATATATCCGTCAGTTCCTGATATACGGGGACGGTGGGGTAGCCCAGTGGTTAAAGCGTTCGCTCGTCACGCCGAAGACCTGGGTTCGATTCCCCACATGGGTACAATGTGTGAAGCCCATTTATGGTGTCATCCACCGTCATATTACTGGAATGTTGATAAAAGCGGCGAAAAACTAAACTCACTCACTCACTCTTTATACACGTAGGTTACAGTACTGTCCTTAAGGCGCGGGGTTACCAGGTTAAAAAAACATAGAGAATCGACAAGGGATTTGCACTACACATTAAATGAGCCTGACAATTATCCTGGAAAAATTCCGTGAGATCAAAGATATAACCGACTCATATATTGATTGTTAATTAACTTTCAAGGTGTTTCAACAATAAGTGTGTAGACATATCAGATTGGCCTGACAAGTTTCCTACATCATCGACCCTGTTTGTATGTAACATAAACGAAATAATCTGTATTTATCTCCCGCGATAACGGCCTAAAATGTGGGACCCTGTTTTAATCAAGGCACACTGTGGCAACTTCAGTGTATTTGACTTTGAAATGCTCTGTGAAATGTAACCACGTGCAGTCTCATGTACTGTCAGTGAACTATTGACCCGTATCTGTTGTAATGGACTACATCATTTATACCTCGGACTCTATCGACTGTCACGTGATACCCTATTGTGTTATAGATATGATATACATTAGGTCTCACGTGACACATGGACAACGTCCCAACGACAGCAGGGCAAAGGCCCTCTAACCTGAATGACCTTTTAAAAATACTACGTACAAGTGACCATGCAAAGCCACATCTCATACAGAGTTCTTTAACATTCAGTATTCTGCTGGATTATTTCATCACATCAATTATGTTAGGGATCGTTAACATATTTTATGAAATTGTGAACTCAGTGTTCAATACAAAAAGTCTACCCAAAATATATTCAATTCTATATCAATCTAAAGACACGTGTATGACACGCATCAATGCGTGGGTATAGCGTAGGTATACGTGGTGCATAGCAAATGTCAATGGTTGGTTAGGCATGGAATTGTCGGGATGATGGACTGTATATCAAGCAGAAGACTCGGGGAGAATGAAGGCATGGGGTGTGGGATGCATCCGTGTGTGACACAGAATCCCAGATAGCATTCGGACGTTGGCCCAACGTTGGCAATGTTGGCAAAACCATTGCCAACGTTGGCTATCTGAAAAGTCTGAACAGAGCATATCTGGGAGAATGAAGGCCATGTAGATGTGACATACAGAATATGTGGGAGAATGAAGGTATTGGGATGGATTTATGGATGTGACAGCATATGTGAATACAGTAATACGTCAGGAGAATGAAAAGCATATTGGGAGTACGGATGTGACAGTATGTGATACAGAATACGTCAGGGAGAATGAAGGAAGGTATTGACAGGAGTGATACAGAATACGGATGTGACAGTATGTGACACAGCATACGATAGGGAGAATGAAGGAAGAGTATGGATGTGTCAGGAGATATGTCAAGAATGAAGGTATGGGGAGTACGGATGTGACAGCATACGTCAGGAGAAATGAATACATTCAGGAGGATTTATCAGTAGGTGATTGGGAATACGTCAGCGAGAATGTGAGTATTGGTATGTGACAGTATGTGACAAAGCATACGTCAGCGAGAATGAAAGTATGGGGAGTACGGATGTGACACAGCATACGTCAGGGAAAATGAAGGCATTTTGGAGTACGGATTTATCAGTATGTGACACAGGATACGTCAGCGAGAAATGAAGGCATACGTCAGAGAGAATGAAAGTATGGGGAGTACGGATGTGACACAGCATACGTCAGGGAAAATGAAGGCATTGTGGAGTACGGATTTATCAGTATGTGATACAGGATACGTCAGCGAGAATGAAAGTATTGGGAGTACGGATGTGACAGTATGTGACAAAGCATACGTCAGCGAGAATGAAAGTATGGGGAGTACGGATGTGACACAGCATACGTCAGGGAGAAATGAAGGCATTTGGAGTACGGATTTATCAGTAGGTGACACAGGATACGTCAGCGAGAATGAAGGCATGGGGAGTACATATGCTATACATATACGCCAAGAACTGGAAGATACGAAAGTCAAAATGAGGATCGAATATATCCATGTTAGAACACTGAAATGAGGAGGCGATCTATCCCTGTGTCTTCTTGAATGAGTGAGTTTAGTTTTACGCCGCTTTTAGCAATATTCCAGCAATATTACGGCGGGGGACACTAGAAATGGGATTCACATATTGTACCCATGTGGGAATCGAAGCCGGGTCTTCGGCGTGACCAGCGAACGCTTTAACCACTCGGCTACCCCAACACCCGTGTCACATAAGAACGTCCAAATGAAAGCCTAATATAAGAAAGGTAGGATACGTAGGGTAGGATGCCCTGGAGAGGATAGGAGAAAGCTGGGGTGGAAATTCACTGATATGCCCGCGTGTTACTATGGAAACGTCAAAGCGGTATCGCAGTATACGTTATATCGTCATGCAACATAGGAAAAAAGAAACAAGATATGTTTATACGTTACATAAAGAACGCCGTGGTTTGAAATATATACTCTCCCAAAAAAGAAACGCATCATGAAGACAGCAATTTCATGTAAGCAATGAATTAAAACGTGATTCATTTTACAAAAGGTTTTGCTCTGTTTATGAGTCCTATGGTGTTTATGTTTTGAAACATCACAACAAAACGCACCATCCGTAAAATACCCGTATTTAACAGCATGATTTTCAATTTCGGCGTGTAGTGTCACAGAATACACAATTCACATGCAATGCACGTGAAAGTTGGGGATAGTCTCAATGATGGGTATAAAAGGTTGATCGCTGTCTGTCGATTATTCACTGTATTTGGAATATTGTTGACGAACGCAAAATGCCACGTCTAAGTGAAGCCAACTGTCATATCGCCATTTGTTTGCTTAAAGCTGGCCAGTCTCAACGTGCAGTTGCCCGACGCATGAATGTTCACTAAAGCACCATTTCACGGCTCTGGGAGAGATATCGCCGGCAGAATGCGGTAGCAGATGCCCCTCGAAGTGGGCGACCTCGAGCGACCCCTGCGGCGCAGGATCGCTACATCCGGGTACATCACCTGCGTCATCGAACAGCTACGGCGACCAGTACCGCTCGACAAATACCCGGATTGAGGAGGCTTTCTGCACAGACCGTCAGGAACAGGTTGAGAGAGGCTTGTTTACGTGCCAGAAGACCTTATTTTGGCCCTGTGCTTCGACAACAACATCGTCGACATCGAGTTCAATGGTGCACCAACGTTCAGGCCTGGAACCTACCGAATTGGCGTAGAATCTGGTTCAGTGATGAATCACGATTTCTATTGGAACGACGCGATGGAAGAATGCGGGTGTACAGACGTCGACGTGAACGTTTCGCCGACGCTTGCGTTCCCCAGGTGGACAGATTCGGCCGGGGCGGTGTTATGATGTGGGGAGCGATCACCTGCCGTAGAAGAAGTGATTTGGTGATGATCCAGGGCAACCTGACAGCTCAACGGTACTGTGACGAAATCCTACGCCCACACCTCCTTCCAATCATTGATCGCAAGAGGGAGTTGTTTCAACAGGACAATGCCAGGCCCCACACAGCACGTCACACTAGAGACTTCCTCCAGGACCACAACATCAATGTGCTCCCCTGGCCCTCAAGATCACCGGACTTAAACCCGATCGAACATCTGTGGGATGCCCTGGACAGACGGGTGCGACGCCGTAACCCTCAGCCCGACACTTCAGCAACTCGCACAGGCACTACAGGCAGAGTGGGCTGCGATTGGGCAACACGAGATACTGAGACTTATTCGTTCGATGCCGAGGCGATGCCGTGCAGTTCTGGATGCCCACGGTGGTCACACGAGGTACTGACTTCAGCGCCACCACACGTCTCCATGTGATACTCAAACTGACTTTCCTCGAGCTGGTGCCAAAGACGGATAAGTCTGCATTCCCAGTGTGCAATTTCGCTATATTTCATTGACTCATAAAGCCTACAAGATGTTTCAAAATAAACATAAAAATACAGTTGAAATTCCTATATGCGTTTCTTTTTGGGAGAGTATACATGGTGTGAAAGAGTATCGGCCTGTATTCCATAGTAAACTTCGAGGACGATAAATGCATAATGCATTTAAATGTTCATATATGTGAAATACATAGATACAATGCAGCACCGGGCCGGGGTTATAGGCACCAGTCCCGTGTCACCAGCCTCATATTGTGTGCCGTGTATAACTCACCTGTCAATTTCTGTGACACACGTCTCAACACATGAACACCTGAGAGATAATTTGTGGAAAGTCCACTGCACTTTTGCAAGTTAACGAGTGCACGGGATGCCCTTATACACACAGACTGATGCAGACGCCGTGCTCTTAATTTGTTTTGTCGTGAGTTGTGTAAAGAAATGTCATAACAAGGGTTAAAGTCATTGGTGAAACGTCTCATTAATACATACTTGGATGACTTGTTTTATAAGGGATTTGTCCGTGCTCAGCCTCGCTCGCTTTAATGCTGATAAAAGGGAACCGGCCCACGTGACAAGAGCAAATTTTGATCGTTTGCTCAATTCGTCGCCCGTAGTTATACGAATAAAACCAAACGCCCTTTCATCATCTGAAATAAATATACATCGAATACCGAATAGAAACAAAATATACAATGACAAAATAAAAATAAAACGAAAAGTGAATAGCATACTCTACGCAAAAGTCATGGTCATTCATATAAGCGAGAGCACAACGCAAATGATGCAAAGTAAACGATGGAATAACGTATGCAAACAATTAGCATCTGTACGTCATGCAGAGTAATAACAGGCATAGTGGCATATGGTGTTAACGACCTTTGAAAATTTGTATTCTCAATTATACACTTTATTAAACCAGCATTACAGTTATTCTGACTGTGTTACCATTGTGACAACATACTTGTATTATAATGACATGAGATGCGGTATTTATTCATATTATTGTAGCCTACCTCCGAACTGTGATTGAAACTCTCCGTAATCATCCCCAGTAGCGCTCCTCTGAATAGTATTCCCTTCATATTTGAACACAGCCCTGCAAAAGTCAAAACTCCTGCTAAAACACCCCTGTACTAATGAGACACCGCTAAAGTATCAGGTTGGTGGGTGTGCCTTTATTCAGGTACCCACAACAAGTTTACAGACACGATGCAAAAATCGATTAACAAAACAACACGCAACAAACTAAATATTTCAAGCAAATGTTAAAAGAAAGATTTAAGCTGATAAAGCAGATTAGGATCAGATTACAGATTGATCGTTGAACAAGGATTACGACATTTTTGAACATATGGCGAAGCGGTTGTCAGAGTTTGACTCACCAAAGGGTAGCTGATGCATCGTCTCTCACGTCTTCATAGGCGGCCCTAACGTCATCTTTGTCCAGTTTGGTCGACATACTGCTCGTTTGTGAATATCAACACAGACGAGTGTTTGAGCTTCAAGGCGAGAAGTCGTATATTTCGTCTGGTCACCAAGTGAGAGCGGGCAGACGACAGACGGGAGCGATGTCTAGAGGTTGATAGGTACAAGTCGCCGTGCTCTCCAACAGACTCGGTAATTTCCCAGGTACGACACCGGCTTCTTTCAACAAATGCTCCCGTCTTTACTCGCAACGACAATCCTTGCAGTCTTCGCCCAGTGACATCACCGAGATCAATAAATGAGCTCGCAAGATAGCTAGCAGACGACGCATTTGAACCAATCAGCAGTGAGCTGACGGTAAACTTTCCTAATAAGGAAGTTAACGCCCCTCCGGCTCAAGTTTTTACCATGTGACGGTAATTATCTGTCGGATAAGTATTGGACGGAATTATGAGTGATTAATATAGGTTATTATACCACAGGCGATGGTAGGAATGCCTACGGGGTGGTATGGTATCAAGCATTACAGTAACTACTATGAAGCGGCGTGCTGATAACTGCTAGGAATTCCGAAACTTTCTTTATTACCTAATTCAAAGGTCGCTCAAGGTGCAGCTAGGTTAATGCAGATAGGAGTGTGATTATATTCACCTTGACAATGTATGGCCACTCATATAGCCGTAAGGACAAGGGCAAGTCCAGCTTAAATTACTTTAATTACTTTAAAATAGACGACGACGCTGCTAAATACTTACATTGAACTATAGAACACGATGCTGCTAAATATTTGCACACCACTAAAGATCACGATCGAGGCTGCTAAATACTCTTACTGCACTACAGTGAGCGAGTTCTTACTGAACGGGGGCGGTGGGGTAGCCTAGTGGTTAAAGCGTTCGCTCGTTACGCCGAAGGCCCGGGTTCGATTCCCAACATGGGTACAATTTGTGAAGCCCATTTCTGGTGTCCCCCGCCTTGATATTGCTGGAATATTGCTAAAAACGGCGTAAAATCATACTCAGTCAGTCAGTATTACTGAACGTCTCATCAGCTATATATCGTCGAGTGACTGCACTCCGCTACTTCACTACAGACCAGGCGTTGCAACATTCCTCAACTGGACTATAGACCACGACGCTGCTAAATATTGGCACTACAGACCAGGACGCTGCTAAATACTTGCAATGCACTACAGACCATGCTGCTGCTAAATACTTGCACTGCACTACAGACCATGCTGCTGCTAAATACTTGAACTACAATACAGACCAGGACGCTGCTACATTCTTGAACTGCACTACACACCACGAGTCTGCTAAAGTCTTGTACTGCACAACAGACCAGGAGTCTGCTAAATACTTGAACTGCACTACAGATCACAAGGCTGCTAAATTCTTGTACTGCACTACAGACCACGCGTCTACTAAATTCATGTACTGCACTACAGACCACAATGCTCTTAATACTTGTACTGCACTACTGACGATGACGCTGCTAAATACTTGTACTGCACTAGAGACCACAACGCTGCTAAATTCTTGTACCGCACTACAGACCACGAGTCTCCTAAATTCTTGTACTGCACTGCAGATCACGAGTCTCCTAAATTCTCGTACTGCACTACAGACCACAACGCTGCTAAATATGTGTACTGCACTACAGACCACGACACTGCTAAATACTGGTAACCCACTACTGACAAGGACACTACTAAATACTTGTACTCCACTACATGCCACGACGCTGCTAAATACTTGTACTGCACTACAGACCAGAACGCTGCTAAATTCCTATACTTCACTACCGACCACAACGCTTCTAAATTCTTGTATTGCACTGCAGACAACAACGCTGCTAAATACCTGCACTGCACTACAGACCACAACGCTGCTAAATTCTTGTACTGCACTACAGACCAAGACGCTGCTAAATACCTGCACTGCACTACAGACCACGACGCTGCTAAATACTTGTACTGCACTACAGACCACGACGATGCTAAATACTTGTACTGAACTACAGGCCACGACGCTGCTAAATTCGTGTACTGCACTATAGACCACGACGATGCTAAATACTTGTACTGCACTACAGACCACGACGATGCTAAATACTTGTACTGCACTACAGACCACGATCGATGCTAAATACTTGTACTGCACTACAGACCACGACGCTGCTAAATTCTTGTACTGCACTACAGACCAGGACGCTGCTAAATACTTGCACTGCACTACAGACCACGACGCTGCTAAATTCTTGTACCGCACTACAGACCACACTACTGAATCACGCACTACAGATCTCTCCTAAATTCCCGTACTGCACTACAGACCACAACGCTGCTACATATGTGTACTGCACTACGGACCACGACACTGCTAAATACTTGTACTCCACTACTGACCACGATGCTGCTAAATACTTGTACTGCACTAGAGACCAGGACGCTGCTCAAAACATGAACTGCACTACAGACCACGATGCTGCTAAATACTTGTACTGCACTACAGACCACGATGCTGCTAAAAACTGGTACTGCACTACAGACCAGGACGCTGCTAAATACTTGTACTGTACTACAGACCACGACGCACTTGTACTACAGACCACAACGATGCTAAATACTTGCACTGCACTACAGACCACGACGCTGCTAAATACTTGTACTGCACTACAGACCACGACGCTGCTAAATACTTGTACTGCACTACCAGACCCACGACGATGCTAACGCTGCTAATTACTTCTGTACTACAGACAACGACGATGCTAAATACTTGACTTTGACTACAGACCACGACGCTGCTAAATACTTGCACTGAAGTACAGACCACAACGCTGCTAAATACTTGTACTGTACTACAGACGACGACGATGCTAAATACTTGACTTGGACTACAGACCACACCGCTGCTAAATACTTGCACTGCAGTACAGACCACAACGCTACTAATTACTTGTACTGTACTACAGACCACGACGATGCTAAATACTTGACTTGGACTACAGACCACGACGCTGCTAAATACTTGTACTGCACTACAGACTACGATGCTGCTAAAAACTGGTACTGCACTACAGACCAGGACGCTGATAATTCTTGTATTGCACTACAGACAACAACGCTGCTAAATACCTGCACTGCACTACATACCACAACGCTGCTAAATTCTTGTACTGCACTACAGATCATGACGCTACTAAATACCTGCAATCCATTACAGACCACGACGATGCTAAATACGTGTACTGCTCTACAGACCACAGACCACAACGCTGCTAAATTCTTGTACTGCACTACAGACCACGGCGCTGCTAAATTCTTGTACTGAACTACAGACCACACGCTGCTAAACCATGTGCCATACAGGCTATCACGCTACTACATATTTGTACTTCACTTCAGACCACACCGCTGCTAAATACTTGTACTGCACTACAGACCACACCGCTGCTAAATACTTGCACTGCACTACAGACCATGACGCTGCTAAATACTTGCATTGTACTACAGACCACGACTATGCTAAATACTTGTACTGCACTACAGACCACAACGCTGCTAAATACCTGCACTGTACTACAGACCACGACGATGCTAAATACTTGTACTGCACTACAGACCACGACACTGCTAAATACTGGTAACCCACTACATGCAAAGAGTCTGCTAAATTCATGTACTGCACTACAGACCACGATGCTGCTAAAAACTGGTACTGCACTACAGACCAGGACGCTGCTAAATACTTGTACTGCACTACAGACCACAACGCTGCTAAATTCTTATACTTCACTACCTACCACAACGCTGCTAAATTCTTGTATTGCACTGCAGACAACAACGCTGCTAAATACCTCCACTGCACTACATACCACGACGATGCTAAATACCTGCACTGCACTACAGACCACAACGCTGCTAAATTCTTGTACTGCACTACAGATCATGACGCTACTAAATACCTGCAATGCACTACAGACCACGACGATGCTAAATACTTGTACTGAACTACGGGCCACGACGCTGCTAAATTCGTGTACTGCACTATAGACCACGACGATGCTAAATACTTGTACTGCACTACAGACCACGATCACGCTAAATCCTTGTACTGCAATACAGACCACGACGATGCTAAATTCTTGTACTGCACTACAGACCAGGACGCTGCTAAATACTTGCACTGCACTACAGACCAAAACGCTGCTAAATTCTTGTACCGCACTACAGACCACAAGTCTCCTGAATTCTTGTACCGCACTACAGATCACGAGTCTCCTAAATTCCCGTACTGCACTACAGACCACAACGCTGCTACATATGTGTACTGCACTACGGACCACGACACTGCTAAATACTTGTACTCCACTACTGACCACGATGCTGCTAAATACTTGTACTGCACTAGAGACCAGGACGCTGCTCAAAACATGAACTGCACTACAGACCACGATGCTGCTAAATACTTGTACTGCACTACAGACCACGATGCTGCTGAAAACTGGTACTGCACTACAGACCAGGACGCTGCTAAATACTTGTATTGCACTACAGACCACGACGCTGCTAAATACCTTGCACTGCACTACAGACCACAACGCTGCTAAATTCTTGTACTGCACTACAGACCATGACGCTGCTAAATACTTGCACTCCACTACAGACCACGACGATGCTAAATACTTGTACTGCACTACAGACCACAACGCTGCTAAATTCTTATACTGAACTAGAGACCATGGCACTGCTAAATTCTTGTACTGAACTACAGACCACGACGATGCTAAATACTTGTACTGCTACATACTTGTACCACTACAGACCACAACGCTGCTAAATACTTGTACTGCACTACAGACCACAACGCTGCTAAATACTTGTACTGCACTACAGACCACACCGCTGCTAAATACTTGCACTGCACTACAGACCATGACGCTGCTAAATACTTGCACTGCACTACAGACCACGACGCTGCTAAATACTTGTACTGTACTAAATAGACCTACAGACGACGCTGCTAAATACTTGTACTGCACTACAGACCACGACGCTGCTAAATACTTGTAACTGCACTACAGACCACAACGCTGCTAAATACTTGTACTGCACTACAGACCTATGACGCTGACTAACTAAATATTTGTACTGCACTACAGACCACAACGCTGCTAAATACTTGTACTGCACTACAGACCACAACGCTGCTAAATACTTGTACTGCACTACAGACCACGACGCTGCTAAATACTTGCACTGCACTACAGACCACGACGCTGCTAAATACTTGTACTGCACTACAGACCACAACGCTGCTAAATACTTGTACTGCACTACAGACCACGACGCTGCTAAATACTTGTACTGCACTACAGACCACGACGCTGCTAAATACTTGTACTGCACTACAGACCACGACGCTGCTAAATACTTGTACTGCACTACAGACCACGACGCTGCTAAATACTTGTACTGCACTACAGACCACGACGCTGCTAAATACTTGTACTGCACTACAGACCACGACGCTGCTAAATACTTGTACTGCACTACAGACCACGACGCTGCTAAATACTTGTACTGCACTACAGACCACGACGCTGCTAAATACTTGTACTGCACTACAGACCACGACGCTGCTAAATACTTGTACTGCACTACAGACCACGACGCTGCTAAATACTTGTACTGCACTACAGACCACGACGCTGCTAAATACTTGTACTGCACTACAGACCACAACGCTGCTAAATACTTGTACTGCACTACAGACCACGACGCTGCTAAATACTTGCACTGCACTACAGACCACGACGCTGCTAAATACCTGTAACTGCACTACAGACCACGACGCTGCTAAATACTACTGCACTACAGACCACGACTACAGACCACAGACGCTGCTAAATACTTGTACTGCACTACAGACCACGACGCTGCTAAATACTTGTACTGCACTACAGACCACGACGATGCTAAATACTTGTACTGCACTACAGACCACGATCACGCTAAATACTTGTACTGCAATACAGACCACGACGATGCTAAATACTTGCACTGCACTACAGACCAGTGACGCTGCTAAATACTTGCACTGCACTACAGACCACAACGCTGCTAAATTCTTGTACTGCACTACAGACCACGAGTCTGCTAAATTCTTGTACTACAGACCACACTACAGATCACTGAAGTACAGACCACAACGCTAAATTCTTGTACTGCACTACAGACCACGACGCTGCTAAATACTTGTACTGCACTACAGACCACGACACTGCTAAATACTTGTACTGCACTACAGACCACGACGCTGCTAAATACTTGTACTGCACTACAGACCACGACGCTGCTAAAAACATTGAACTGCACTACAGACCACGACGCTGCTAAATACTTGTACTGCACTACAGACCACGATGCTGCTAAAAACTGGTACTGCACTACAGACCAGGACGCTGCTAAATTCTTGTATTGCACTACAGACAACAACGCTGCTAAATACCTGCACTGCACTACATACCACAACGCTGCTAAATTCTTGTACTGCACTACAGATCATGACGCTACTAAATACCTGCAATCCATTACAGACCACGACGATGCTAAATACGTGTACTGCTCTACAGACCACAACGCTGCTAAATTCTTATACTGAACTAGAGACCATGGCACTGCTAAATTCTTGTACTGAACTACAGACCACGACGATGCTAAATATGTGTACTCTACTTGCTAAATACTTGTACTGCACTACAGACCACAACGCTGCTAAATACTTGTACTCCACTACAGACCACAACGCTGCTAAATACTTGCTGCACTACTACGACGCTGCTAAACTGCACTACAGACCACACCGCTGCTAAATACTTGCACTGCACTACAGACCATGACGCTGCTAAATACTTGCATTGTACTACAGACCACGACTATGCTAAATACTTGTACTGCACTACAGACCACAACGCTGCTAAATACCTGCACTGTACTACAGACCACGACGATGCTAAATACTTGTACTGCACTACAGACCACGACACTGCTAAATACTGGTAACCCACTACATGCAAAGAGTCTGCTAAATTCATGTACTGCACTACAGACCACGATGCTGCTAAAAACTGGTACTGCACTACAGACCAGGACGCTGCTAAATACTTGTACTGCACTACAGACCACAACGCTGCTAAATTCTTATACTTCACTACAGACCACAACGCTGCTAAATTCTTGTATTGCACTACAGACCACAACGCTGCTAAATACCTCCACTGCACTACAGACCACGACGCTGCTAAATACCTGCACTGCACTACAGACCACAACGCTGCTAAATACTTGTACTGCACTACAGACCATGACGCTGCTAAATACTTGCACTGCACTACAGACCACGACGATGCTAAATACTTGTACTGAACTACAGACCACGACGCTGCTAAATTCGTGTACTGCACTATAGACCACGACGATGCTAAATACTTGTACTGCACTACAGACCCGACGATCACGCTAAATCCTTGTACTGCAATACAGACCACGACGATGCTAAATTCTTGTACTGCACTACAGACCAGGACGCTGCTAAATACTTGCACTGCACTACAGACCACAACGCTGCTAAATTATTGTACTGCACTACAGACCACAAGTCTCCTAAATTCTTGTACTGCACTACAGATCACGAGTCTCCTAAATTCTCGTACTGCACTACAGACCACAACGCTGCTAAATATGTGTACTGCACTACAGACCACGACACTGCTAAATACTTGTACTCCACTACTGACCACGATGCTGCTAAATACTTGTACTGCACTACAGACCAGGACGCTGCTCAAAACTTGTACTGCACTACAGACCACGACGCTGCTAAATACTTGTATACTTGCACTACAGACCACGACGCTGCTAAATACTTGCACTGCACTACAGACCACGACGCTGCTAAATACTTGCACTGCACTACAGACCACGACGATGCTAAATACTTGTACTGCACTACAGACCACAACGCTGCTAAATACTTGTACTGCACTACAGACCACGACGCTGCTAAATACTTGTACTGCACTACAGACCACGACGCTGCTAAATACTGTACTGCACTACAGACCACGACGCTGCTAAATACTTGCTGCTAAATACTTGTACTACAGACCACGACGATGCTAAATACTTGTACTGCACTACAGACCACAACGCTGCTAAATACTTGCACTGCACTACAGACCACGACGCTGCTAAATACTTGTACTGTACTACAGACCACGACGATGCTAAATACTTGACTTGACTACAGACCACGACGCTGCTAAATACTTGCACTGAAGTACAGACCACAACGCTGCTAAATACTTGTACTGTACTACAGACCACGACGATGCTAAATACTTGACTTGGACTACAGACCACGACGCTGCTAAATACTTGCACTGCACTACAGACCACAACGCTGCTAAAATTAGACCACTACTGCTAAATACTTGTGTACTACAGACACGACACTTGACTACAGACCACGACGCTGCTAAATACTTGTACTGCACTACAGACCACGACGCTGCTAAATACTTGCACTGCACTACAGACCACGACGCTGCTAAATACTTGTACTGTACTACAGACCACGACGATGCTAAATACTTGTACTGCACTACAGACCACACCGCTGCTAAATACTTGTACTGCACTACAGACCATGACGCTGCTAAATACTTGCACTGTACTACAGACCACGACGATGCTAAATACTTGTACTGCACTACAGACCACAACGCTGCTAAATACTTGCACTGCAGTACAGACCACAACGCTGCTAATTACTTATTCTGTACTACAGACCACGACGATGCTAAATACTTGACTTGGACTACAGACCACGACGCTGCTAAATACTTGCACTGAAGTACAGACCACAACGCTGCTAAATACTTGTACTGTACTACAGACGACGACGATGCTAAATACTTGACTTGGACTACAGACCACACCGCTGCTAAATACTTGCACTGCAGTACAGACCACAACGCTGCTAAATACTTGTACTGTACTACAGACCACGATGATGCTAAATACTTGTACTGCACTACAGACCACAACGCTGCTAAATACTTGTACTGTACTACAGACCACGACGATGCTAAATACTTGACTTGGACTACAGACCACAACGCTGCTAAATACTTGTACTGCACTACAGACCACGACGATGCTAAATCCTTGTACTGCACTACAGACCACGACGCTGCTAAATACTTGCACTCCACTACAGACCACAACGCTGCTAAATACTTGCACTCCACTACAGACCACGCCGCTGCTAAATACTCGCAGTGCCATACAGGCTATGACGCTACTACATATTTGTACTTCACTTCAGACCACACCGCTGCTAAATACTTGACTTGGACTACAGACCACGACGATGCTAAATACTTGTACTGCACTACAGACCACACCGCTGCTAAATACTTGTACTGCACTACAGACCAGGACGCTGAAAAATACTTGTACTGCACTACAGACCTCACCGCTGCTAAATACTTGCACTGCACTACAGACCACGACGATGCTAAATACTTGTACTACACCACGGCACAACTGAATACCTGCACTGCACTACAGACCACGACGCTGCTAAATATTAAGTAATGACACAGACTACACTGCTAAATAATAATTCTAATAGGAAAGACCACGTGACACCATAGTCTGGGAGCTAATTTATTTTACTTCAAATCTCGCGACAACAAATAAGCTACAGGACGTCTCAAGCCGAAACCCAGGGCTGTACATGTTTGCCTATAACTTCTTATTGACTGAATACACAGCTGACGACTTGTATAGTCACCACAGGCGGGAGGGTTGTGTGGTTGTAAGTGCTTCTGCCTACAACACGTATGCTCTGCTGTAATTCATTCAGCCCACTGCCACACAGGCGAAACACGGGTCACCTGTGGGCATGTTTTAGCAACTTATTGAATGGGATTTTGTATAATTCATGTACTCAAACGCCGGCTCGTCCGACCCTCGTCATTGGCGCGCTTGTGTTGGCATTTCGCTCGCCTTATCTGTAAACATGTACTCGTCATGTACTTTCTATTTCCCATCACGGCACATATTTGTAGTGCATTTGGCTCGCGAGTATGATTGCCAACCGTCCCTTTAATGGAAAATATTAGTTTTGTTTGTTTGTTTAGTCGTGAAGCCTCACTCCGCAATATTCTAGCCACACGACAACAGTCTATGTATTCTAATGGGTGACATCGAGTCAGCGAGTCTGACCACCCGATCCCGTCAGTCGCCTCTTACGGGGAAGTGAGTGAGTGAGTGTGGTTTTACGCCGCTTTTAGCAATATACCAGCACTATCACGGTGGGGGACACCAGAAATGGGCTTCACACATTGTACCCATGTGGGGAATCGAACCCGGATCTTCGGCGTGACGAGCGAACGCTTTAACCACTAGACTACCCCACCGCCCCCATAAGGTTGTAACCGGGATCAGTATTCCTACGTGTCGGCCTGGAAACAGTTACGAATGGTATTGAAGTTTTCAAATTTATTTGAAAGCATGATATTCATGAGAATAATTATCATGCAGAAAATATAAACATAAAAAGAGTGACTTCCACTTAACGCGCGCTCTTGCCCGAGTAACAATACCAATGGGACATTCTCACGGGCTGTGATTTCTGATTCCTGTTGGTGAGGAAAGAAGGTGTGAACCTTGTGACTGAGCCACGCTACATTAACCTATTTCATGGATGAATACTTAACAGGTGTGTGGAGAACGCCGCCCCGTCAATATCAAAGGTTAACATGTATTGAAAGTGGGTGAATATGATTAATAACAGCGGTGTACCTCGTCAAGTTCCGCCACCACAGAGGAAACACTGTAACGCCGATTGCGACACGGTTCGCTGGGCTGGGGTTATTTACATGCCACTCGTCTTATGCCTTGTATATCTATTTAACAAGTCACCTATCACACATAACAGTGTGTTCGAGTGAGTGAGTGAATGGGGTTTAAAACCTTAGTCATCATTGTTGAAGCTCAAGCACCTTGCACAGCTAGACTAGTGCCCACAATCACCGAGCTCATTTTTTACAATTTGTTTGCTGAAAATGTTTGGATTGTTCTGCAATAAAAAACGAAGGTCTGGTTTCGATTTCCCACACTGGTGCAACTTACTGGATCCATTCCTGGTGCCCAGTCCAGGAAAAGTGATAAATTTGGTGAGAAGCCACACTTCACTGAGACAAAGCTAACATAATGTTGTGAGCATGGTGTTCGATGAGCGACCGAGGGATTTTACGCCGCTTCTTGAAATAATTCCCGCCAAGGGGAATTTTTGTCTCCTTGTTTGTTGTGCAGGATCGCTAAAAACGGACATACATTCAGATCTTTTCTAGTCACGACTTGCTATGCGGGATTGCGTACCTTAGTCATGCCAGAAACCGTTCATCGTTGGTTCGAATCCCGATTCTCACTGATTATTGCTAACTCCAAACCTATGGGAAACATTATCAGGACTACTTCCATCTCTATCCGCGAAGATCCGGGTTAGAATTGGTCTACAGCAATCAAGGCTTGTCCTAAGAGGTGACTAACAGGATCGGCAGGCCAGACTCGCTGACTTGGTTGACACATGTCATCGTATCCCATTTGCGAAGATCGATGTTGATGCTGTTGATCTCAGGATTGTCTGGTCGAAACTCGATTATTTACAGACCACCACCATATACATGAAGCTGGAATATTGCACACACACACACGCACGCACGTACGCGCACACACACACACTGTTCGTTGACATTACGTCATAGATGAAACAATACGTCATACGTCATACGTTATACTATACTGGGACAGTATTTAAGGTTTTCTGACGATGTAAGAACCATAAAAGTTGCTTTTATGAAACTATCCAACACATGGTTTTATGTCTGATACGCCAAGGATCATAATGTGGATCGAATTATGGATTCGATCGCTAGCAAATCACAATATTTTGCCTCAGTTTGACTCGACTATGCTCCTCTTGCTATTGGTATATGGATAAAGAATGGCTTATTTATCACGAATGCTGACGATGCGGAAACATGTACAATTTTTCCTAAATGTTCACCGCTGTCGTTTATACCTTGGATATTAACTCCACTATGAGAAATACCAGAGTGTAGCCAGAGTTAGGTATACATATTCTATCAAGTTCGGCATATACTATCAAATATTTATTCACAAACACTACAAACGTTCATATGGGTCATACTAAGACGTGAATAAGTCAGTCGCACCTATATCACCATCAGACAGATGATGTCAGGTGGAGTGAGTGAGTGAGTTTGGTTTAACGCCGCTTTTAGCAATATTCCAGCAATATCACGGTGGGGGACACACATTGTACCCATGTGGGGAATCGAACCCGGGTCTTCGGCGTGAAGAGCGAACGCTTTAACCATCAGGCTACCCCACCGCCCTGATGTCAGGTGGAGATTTGCTGTATGTGTTGTATAAGAATATAGTAGGGATATTAAGAGTGAGTGAGTTTAGTTTTACGCCCCACTCAGCAATATTCCAGCTATATGGCGGCGGTCTGTAAATAATCGAGTCTGGACCAGACAATCCACTGATCAACAGCATCAGCATCGATCTGCGCAATTGGGAACCGATGACATGTGTCAACCAAGTCAGCAAGCCTGACCACCCGATCCCGTTACGACAAGCATGGGTTACAGAAGATACATATTCTAACCGGGACCTTCACGGGTTAGTTATATTAAGAACAGAACAATTGACATCATTGTAAACGTAATACAAAGAATTGTTGCATAGTTCTAAGGTGTAAATTGAGACGACCATTGTTTTCTGATGTTAGTCTCCCAATGTTTACATACGGCTGTTTTTCCTATTCTAAACAATACTAGTGGCTAAATGATGGGATCCAGTGAAGGACAACATCGCCATCACTGTCCCGGTACATTTTATCCCCAACAAATAAATAAACACAACAAACACACAATAAGCAGAATACTACGGAAGCCTGTTGGGGCCACGCTACGCTACTAATCAGCATTTTCAAGATACAAAGTTGAATTTTCAAGATACAAGATGCTGAATAATAGTGTACCGTGGCCCTAATAGGCTTCCGTAGAATACTTGCCAGACATCACAAACTCATCAGCGAACGAAACTTTCAGCTTTGACATACACAGTGTTCCAGCTCAAGCTCCGAGCGTTTCTCTGAGCGGCACATCTTGCTCGCGGTCGTCCTTACACAAACTTGTACATGCAGTTGGACATTGTATGCAAGTTACACAACGTCAGTGTTGTAAGTGTTCATGTAACGTGCGTTGATTAAACGCGAGTGAGTAGTTCTACGCCGCTTTTAGCAATATTCCAGCAATATCACAGCAAGGGCAGAAATGGGCTTCACATATTGTACCCATGTGGGGAAGCGAACCC
Organism: Haliotis rubra; assembly: GCF_003918875.1. Classification (NCBI taxonomy): domain Eukaryota; kingdom Metazoa; phylum Mollusca; class Gastropoda; order Lepetellida; family Haliotidae; genus Haliotis; species Haliotis rubra. Next base: position 323,476 of record NW_025767510.1, read on the forward strand.
GGGTCTTCGGCGTGACGAGCGGACGCGCTAACCACTAGGCTACCGCACCGCACTGATTCAGATGATATTGGATTCGGACAAAGCACGAAGAATAAGGAGGGTCTCTACTGATTTCAATATTTAGTGTTGATTATCACATGTTACCGAGGAAGCGCAGCCATATGCCAGACAGTAACCAGTTCATACCAACCTAAATATACATTAAATCAAACCTAGATAATATTTCAACGCAAAATATACCTGCAAGTGTACATTATGACAAGTGCGTGAGATATGTATCGGCGTCTTAACGTTATGTGTGGGACAAGATTGACGTGCAAGTCGTTGCCATGTTTACCCAACACTAGTATAGGTTTGAAAGGATCAAAATCTGTTCAAATCTTGAACTCGAACCCACGACCAAAGTACCATGGATCGCCTAAGGGAGGTAACTCTACATTGAGAAATGCGCTGCCTTAGCCTACTGGGCAAAACTACAGCAGATTGGTTAATGTTTAATCAGTATAATATATTGGTATTTTTATGATTGATATTTTATCAGCAAATTGATTAACTATAATGGATATCACGAATACCGAATTTAGTATGTTCTTGGTACTTCTGTACAGCAAACAATAGCCGTGGACATTATATAGGACCAATGAAAATATGTGATGACACCATCTGCAGGTGCTCGCGAAATGAGTAAACATGCGAGTACAAATCGAGACAATATACACGACAAATGTCCTAAATACTGGGTGTTCAGTCGTCATGAGTTCCTTCCCGAGACAGAACATGTTACATGCATACAAAATACCAAGTCATATTCATTACTTAGTACCGGCAGTGCCCCAGCTGATTACGAATATCATGGTTAAAGCCATATTTATGCACACTGTGATATACGTTGACATAAAGGGCCACGCCTCTTTGATAAACCCACTAACCTTTCTGGTCTGTTCGGAAATGGAACGGTATAAAGCTATACTGCTTCCCATCTCTTTTCACTTCAGTTGCCCAACAGATACTCTTTCAGAATCACCGCAGGACGTATCTAGGTGAACCTGACAGTGACGGTAATCACATTCTGTGTACACACACTTGTATACTCTTTTCCAGTATTCATTATCATAGCGGGGCGGTGGGGAAGCCTGATGGTTAAAAACGTTCGCTCGTCATTCCGAAGACCCGGGTTCGATTCTCCACAGGGGTACAATGTGTGAAGCCCATATCTGGTGTCCCCCGCCGTGATATTGCTGGAATATGTCTAAAAGCGGCCTAATAAACACTCATATGTTTAAAGCAATACTGTTTCCTCTTTCCTCTTATTCAAAGCAATACTCAAGCACGACGTTAAACCCAATTTCACCTCACCTTCAACCGAAGAAGATGAAACGTCAGTACACACAGTACTTGAGCCGCTGTCCAACTTTCAGATGTTCGTGGTAGAAGTTTAACGTTTACTATGATCTTTTACCTGCTTGCCATGATGTATTTATCTGCTTACTCTGAAGTATTATTTTCCTGCCATAAACTGCTTGGCGAGCTATTTCTTCTAGTTTCACGGTTCCGCAGAGTTCTGCAAATACAAGTAGTGTCCTGATGAAGTTAATACATAGGAGGTTCATCGTAATGGTGTATATTTTCAAATCGTGGAAATGTCAGCTGCGACATATTTAATCGACGAGGCAAATACGGTTACTGATTAGACTTTGCTACGTCTCGTACAAGAAAGAAAATAACAGAAAAAAGAAGCACGAGTCACTATTTTCCGATTTTTACTTCAACGGTTTAGAAACAAAGCCATAATAATTATGAAATATTCCATTATACCTGATGTATCCTAAATACTGTATACTAAATCTCAATTTCGCCTGAAAAAAGTTTCAGGTATTTTTTTCATGCTTACTTTGTTGTATGATATACGCTCAATGTCTCAAACTTATTTCATAATAAAACATAACAGGTGAATATAGAATTAAATTTTCATCAGTAAATAAAACAAATATAAAAGATAACAAATACATTTTACGAGAGCGACTTTTGATCATGGCTATTACTGTACAGGACCACCTGATAGATATTTGGAAATCGCTGCCATTTTCATCTTTTTTAAATTTATGCTACATTGGGGTGTGACATACTTGTTTAAGTCATGAGCTCATTTCATGGCAAGCTGCTTAAATGAGAAACGATTTTATTTCTCTTAGTTTCTACCAAGATCAAATTCGCGCTACATCACTAAGTGTAGAAATGTTATCATTCAATAAATATATGAAAAATGTTAACATTTATATTCTATGATAGCGACTATAATATGGTTGTTCAATACAGCTGGAAAACAACCATTACGTCATGAATATGGACATTGAACATCAGTGTCGTTTTACAAAGTGACGTGAAAAGTGTTACGTACAGGTGATAATGATAAATTACATGTATAATCATTTACGCTGGGCCAAATTGGTCGTTATCTCTTCACAGCTTCTACAATGCTATTTTTGTCTCTGTTCATACAAATAGGGCAAAACCTGTGGATTTCTTCATGATGGACAGTGCGAATCCCCATCCCGTCGACACAGAGGATGTCAAGGCAACACATGATAAAATGACAGCCATCGACAGCGATGTGAAGTGGTATGGGTGTCATGATTCCCGTTTTCGTGAACACCAGGTGTCAACAGTACTTCACAATGATCCGTTCATATAGTGACCCGTGAAGATCCGGGTTAGAATTGATCTTCAGTAACCCATGCTTGTAAGAGGCGACTAACGGGATCGGGTGGCCAGGCTCGCTGGTTTAGTTGACACATGTCATCGTATCCCAATTGCGTAGATCGATGCTCATGCAGTTGATCACTGGACTGTCTGGTCCAGACTCGATTATTTACAGACCGTCGCGATATAGCTGGAATATTGATGAGTGCAGCATAAAACTAAACTCACTCACTCACTCCGTTCATATAGTTTTCACCATTTTTGCAAATGGAATGTGTTTTGTTGTAAAACCGAGTCAGGTTGTTGTAGCTCTGATGTTACACCTTTAAAAAAACGGTCTGAGAAAAGGTGGTGGTGGTGGTGGAATTGGGTTTAACGTCTTGCTTGAGAATATTTCGCTCATATGACGACGTGCATTCATGTGTATGTGTATGTGCGGCTGCTTGTACTAGCTCAGACTGAAGCTGGTTTTATAGTGCTAGCCCACTGAGATACCATGCCGCAGTGAAGCATGAATACCCCACCCAGACACATTATACTGACTCCGAGCCAGTCCTTGTTGTACCCATGAATGCCGAGCACCAGGCAGGGACCAACAAGTACCATATTTTAACGTCTTTTGGTATGACGCGGTCGGGGATCGAACCCGCGACCTTGCGCACTCCGGGCGGACACTCTAACCACTACACCACGGAAGCGGTCCCTGAGAAAAGGACCTGAACCTTTGTTAAGAATTCGATACACTTTGATGTGTATGTTCGTGAGACAACACCCGTGTCTCCACTTTAAAGTGTCCAGTGTTTGAATGTAGTATCAGCCAGATCATGCGTTGGCTGAGTGGGTTCGACGGCTGACTTCGTGTACTGGCGATTAGGTTAGGTGCCTGTGTCTGAGGGCGTGAGTTCGATCAGTAAAGAATCTGGGCCCTTATTCTCGAAACGTTCGTAGCCTTAAGAATTCTTAACTTTGATCGTAGCCAATGTGTTAAGAATGAGCTTAAGAAGTTAGTAAGGCTACGAAAGTTTCGAGAATAGCTGGCCTTTACTTTACTGAGGAAGTGTAATCCCAAATATGACGCAAATATGACGTGTTAAACTTTAATGTTACATTTTATACACATATCTATATTACGTGTCAGAAACAATCACAGATTTCAAGCTTTCCCAAATCCATTGCCTCATTGTTTCTGGTTGCCTTACAGGGCTGTGTTTAAGTTCGTCGGCGGTACAATGAAGACCAGCCTAACGGGGAAAGACTTTGAAACATTTAAAGCTCAGTTTACAGGTACATGTTGATAAAAGACTTGCCTTATAGGCTAGCTGAACAAGCGAGTAACAGTTGCCTTAAGCAACCTATCAGCAAATTCACAGTCTATCTGAATAAGGAACGACTTCATAACGTGTACAGGTTGGGGCATCTAACCCCGCTGGAACCCTTTAACTACGTTTTGTATAATGAGTGTTTGATTTTAAAAACCCGGAATGACTACACAAAGAGACTCCAACTGAATACTGACACTGCAGGGTAACTCTCGTGACTGACATTTGCTACACTAATTGAGGGGCGGTGAGGTAGCCAAGTGGTTAAAGCGTCCGCTCGTCATGCTGACGACCCGGGTTCGATTCCCCACATGTACAATGTGTGAAGCCCATTTCTGATGTTCCCCGCCGTAATATTGCTGGAATATTGCTAAAAGCGGCGTAAAACCACGCTCACTCACTTCTAGACTAGTTGAGCTGACCACATCATTTCATTAAAACTTGACTGATGTTGAATCAAAAGTTTCTTTCATGCCATCTATTTCATGACGTCATCAAAGAAGCCATTTTGTTTTCTTTTCAGACGAAGTTGTAGCATTTGCTTACTATCGCCTTGACCACGGCGTATATGTCTTCATGTTGTGGACAGGAGAAAAAGCACCACCCACAGACAAAATAGCCGCGACGGCCATGCAACCGTTTTTACAGTCCATCATAAAGGTATGGGTTGACTGTTCTATTCCACTTAGCGTCTACCGAAACATATCCTACATGCTGTTTAATCTAGATTATCTTAGTTATATAACATGAGCATCATTATAAGGTATCTGCTCTGGGGTTTTATATTTGTGACTTTTCCAAGGTGTTGGTAACGAGTGTTTTCTTTATGAACGAATTTCGTCAAAGAATTGGATGAATGACCTTGTTTAAGTTCTAGATTTGATGTATATAGATAACGTAATAATAATAATGGCTATTTATAAAGCGCTTGTTTCCAACCATTTATGAATGCTCAAAGCGCTATTAACGCATTATAACCCCGGATAACCCAAGTTGCCTGTGAGGCGCTAGAAGGTTAACAGTCATAGGACTTATCCCATCGGGTACCCATTCACTGCTATGTGAACAGAGGCAATTGAACCTGGGAGATATTTATCAATCATTACAAGCAAGAAACTTAGAAAATACAGTTGTTACATTTAGACATGGTTTGACAGATGTAATGATTAATGTCAGTTGTAAACAGTCGCTATCCAAACATTTAAGATTTTGCCCTGTTTGTATGGTGGATATCGAAGACGTAGATCATCTGATATTTATATGTGATGCACATGTCAATTTAAGAAAAGAGTCTACTCCACAAAATATTTGTGTCACTATACTAGATAAACACTTATCAGATTTTTATCACCAGAATATCTGTTCATGTAAAATTAGCCCTGTACTGAACACAATCGTTGACATGAAGAAAGTGTCTCTTTTTTCTTGGCCACTAGTTACTCAATACTTTTCACTATTTGCACTTCCATACTTTGCCTGTCATTACACTACAAAGTATAAGAACCGTTGTTTATGAAGGCTTTGGTTGGTTTGTTATTTAACGCCGCACTCAGCAATATTCCAGTTATATGGCAGTGGTCTGTAAATAATGAAGTCTGGACCAGACAATCCAGTGATCAATAGCATGAGAATCGATCTGTGCAATTGGAATACGATGACATGTGTCAACCAAGTCATCGAGCCTGGCCACCCGATCCCGTTAGTCGCCTTTTACGACAGGCATGGATTACTTCTAACACAGATCTTCAAAGGTCGATTTTTGTCGCAAGTGCGGAAGTTCGATCCCCTGGCCGTGTTATTCCAAAAGCCGTTACAAGATGGTATTTGTTGTTGCCCTGTCTGGCATACGGCATACGGCATACGGCATAAGGCACCCACCAGTAAATGCAGTGGGTTATGCTCGGAATATCTTAGTGCCGCATTTGGAAAATCAGTCAGTATTTTTTCAATCAAAACAGGAGCGGTGGGGTAGCTTTGTGGTTAAAGCGTTCGCTCGTTACGCCGAAGACATGGGTTCGATTCTTCACATGGGTACAATGTGTGAAGTCCATTTCTGGTGTCCCCCGCCGTGGTATTGCTGGAATATTCCTTAAAGCGGCGTAAAACCACACTCACTCATTCACTTGACTGTCTCATTTGATTGCTTAATTGTTTCAGACGTTTGCCCACGAAATGAAAACCAGCAAAATAGACGACGTCAACCCAGACAACATCAGCAAACTCGTGGACAACGCAAAGGGAATTTCAGGGGGCCTTTAAGTAGTTTAAAGGATTCTGAGAAAATGGTTCCTAGAGAGCAGACAAGACAAGCCATTCTTCGTAAGCTTGTATTAGTCACAAAATAAAACTTGAACATGTGTGCTTTCTGTATTTTGGTGCCGTGTTGTTGGTTCAAAGATCCATATAAACAATATAGACAAGCTGATGCATTTAACCAAACCAGTGAAGACCCGGGTTAGAATTGGTCTTCAGCAACCTATGCTTGAGTAACAGTCGACTAACGGGATCGGGTGGTCAGGCTTACTGACTTGGTTGACACAATCATCGTATCCCAATTGTATGGATCGGTTGTTCCAGACTTGATTATTTACAGACCACCGCCACATAACTGGAATATTGCTGAGTGCGACGTTAAACAAACAAACAAACAAACAAAAACAAACAAACCAGCCAACCAACCAACCAACCTTGCACCATGTTGTCCGTCCGCTGGACGTGAGGCACCGTAACTGTATTACCGTTTAGAGGTTGCCCAAACCCGAAGGAAGGGGGTGAAAATAAAATTAGAAGGGTCGGTCGGGCGATGAGAAGCACAAAAATACAAATTCTGCCCTTTCTGGGCGTAGAGGGTTTCCGGAAACTACGGAAAGTTAATCAGCAGTTGTCATCACGTGACCTAACGTCATGGTTGATAGTTGTCTTGTCAGACGGCCGCTGCTACAGTATACTCTTTATTAGCTTATATCCCCATCAGTACGTTCTTGTAAAATGTTCCGATCGGGCTCGAACTGTGTGAGAACGGACGGGACGTAGTGGCACCTACTTACAGTCTGTTTAAGAACTTTATGGACGGGCTCGGGTGGACTAGGGACGGAAGGGTGCTCCAGAACATGTCCGACGTTCTACCCGTTCTAAAATGGGACGGAGTGACAACGTACGTAAAACGAATTTTCGTACTACAAACGGAACTGCCGTACTACGAATGGAATCGCTGTACTTCAATCTTACTGGAGACGTGTGCGGACGTAGTGCAGTCGGGCATCAATTGCAAAACGTTTGTACATAGTTTCCACCACGTCCATCCCGTTCTCAGACAGACCTAACTCGACCTCACTACGTCCCTAGTTGCTATTCCGTGCAAATACGTTCAAAACAAAATGAACATAGAAAAAGTTCGTAGTACGTATCTACACGGTTCTAAAAGTTCGCAATGGGTTCTCATTACGTTCTACTCGTTTATATAGTTCTCACGCAGTTTTACTACGTCAACACCGTGTGCAGTACGATATGACAAGGTAGGGTATAACTACATGCGTTTTTAACACGTTCGTCATTTCGGATAGACATTTCTACTGGTGAAACCTGAACAAGTTTGCAGATGTCAACGTGTTGAATGCTGGTTTCCTGCAATTTGTGTTGGAAGCAGACCAAGAGTACAATGATTTGGTAGAGCAAAAAAGGAGGAAAAACAAGAACTTGTTGGTTGAGGAACTGGCTTAAACCTGAGAGGCGAATAGCTGTGGGACATTGCCATCAACTGTTGGGGGATGATCATGAGTCCACCCTTCTTCTTCATGGTGATGTCGATGTTACCACCTTGACACTGAGAACGGGATTGAGAACGGACAAGAACGTGCTGGGTACGTATAGAAACCGGGACAGGAGTGATTGCTATTACGATTGCACGCACTAGGAACGGAGTGAGAAAGTAATGCGAACGGGAAGAACTGCCTGAAAACGAGTTGGTCGTGTTGAGAGCGAGTTAGAACGGGGTTATGCCTATAAAGAACGACATAGGTCTAGTTCAGAACGGATATAAACTGACCAAGGACGTGATTGAACTGCTTGAAACCGTTGTCCAATCACAGCTGAGGACGTAACAATACAATGATGTGAGCGATGTTTGAATGTATTAATACGCAGCGAATTTCCGGGAATCGAATACCATTTGATCATATTTTTCAACCAATCAGATTAAAGAACACAGTGACTTTTGGTTTACAATTAGGAGATAAACATCATGTGTTGGCCAATTTCCGGGTGTTATTGAGTATTTGAAGCACGGGGATTCATTTGGAACCGACGGCGTCAGAAGAGGTTTCAAATGAAATATTCCCGTGCTTCAAATACTCAATAACACCCGGAAATTGGCCAACACATTATGTTTATCGACATTGTAAACACAGAAGTAAACCGAAAGGTCTACACACGTTTTTGTGTCTGCACTCATTGACATCGAGTACGGGTACAGCAGTGAAATGTTATCAGCCGGCCGTTTCGGCTGTCTCCCATGGTACCATCTGGAACTGCTCATTTGTGACGTCATTCCTACTTTACGTCACAATATGATTTGAATGACGTCATCACAGCTGAGGACGTAACAATACAATGATGTGAGCGATGTTTGAATGTATTAATACGCAGCGAATTTCCGGGAATCGAATACCATTTGATCACGTTTTTAAACCAATCAGGTTAAAGAACACAGTGACTTTTGGTTTACAATGTTTAATAGCCACACCCAACTTCCTTGCCGATCTTCTTACATGTTTTCATTTGAATAATTATAAATTACATTTGAAAATATACAACCTTTGTTCATTTTAAGTGAAAATTTGACACATTGCCATTAAAGTTAATTTATTAAAGATAGGTCAGACAACCTTTTACTTTTTAACAAAAAAACTGATTTGTTGATGAGTTAGTTTCCAAAAATAGGATACGAGAAGGTCCGGGTTAGAATTGTCTTCAGCAACCCGTGCTTGTCGTAAGAGGCGACTGACGGGATCGGGTGGTCAGGCTCGCCGACCTGGTATCCCAGTTGCGTTGACCGATGCTCATGCTGTTGGTCACTGGATTGTCTGGTCCAGACTGACTCACTCACACTCTCTCGCTCACTCGAAACCTGCCCAGGAGTGGACATCTAATAATCATTAGGGGTAGCACTAGGACGGTCCTAAATTTGTTTCTTAGACTAAATGTTTCCTTGTCTTTGGCTGACTGACTGACTGACTGAGTATGGTTTTACGCCGCTTTTAGCAATATTCCAGCAATATCACGTCTGGGGACACCAGAAATAGGCTTCACAAATTGTACCCATGTGGGAAATCGAACCCGGGCCTTCGGCGTGACGAGCGAACGCTCTAACCACTAGACTACCCCACCGCCCCTGTCTTTGACTTACTATGACAAGGATGCTACAAGACGAATTGTGTTAAACAGTCACCTCATACCTTTATTGAGTATAACATTTGTATCTTACAGCTGTAACAAGACCCCAATGTAATTAGTCACTTCAAAGGTCTCTAATGAACCAACGTTAATACAGGGAAAGAGATCAACCAGGGGACTACATTTGGATTGAAGGGTAAACGCCAGAAATACAGGGTGTTCAGTCGTCATTGGTTCCTGCCATGGATACCGAGACAGAACATGTTACAGTACAACCAGAAATTATTGAGAATTTATGATTGTAATTTTAAAAAAAAATTTCACTCATTACTCACGTATTAAATGTGAATATTAGCAGAACATAACTCCAGATTCAAAGGCAGGTGAACAGTTAGTATTTTGTCAAGTCACCATGGGCAGCAATGCAGGCTTCAATGCGGCGGGGCATATTACTGATCAAAGAAGTCAGAAAGTCGTGGTCCATGCTGTCCCAATATCGGACCACCTCTTCTTTCATTTCAGCAATATTTGTCAGATTTGTCTTATTGACACTTTCCTTCATAAGTCTCCAAACATTTTCTATTGGATTTAGGTCAGGGCTATAGCTTGGCCAATCTAATAATGTCATATTTTGGGTCCGAAACCAGGCCTGTGAATGCTTTGAACGATGTGTTGGGTCGTTGTCCTGCTGGAAAATCCAAAAATTTCCATAGAACACATGAGCAGATGGAAGTAAATGTCCCTCGAGAATATCTGTGTACCACTCACTGTTCATGTTCCCTTCAAATACACAGAGGGGCATTGCCCCTAACACAGATATGCCACCCCACACGTTAAATTTCGGACTGTACTTTGGGCGCTGATACAAAGGTTTTTCAGTTTGTTTGGTCCAGAATTTCAGTGTATTAAGGAAACAGCCACACAGGCCTTTCATCTGAGAAAATCACATTGTCCCAGTTAAAATTTCTATGCTGTAAGCACCAGTTCAACCTTCGCTCCTTTTGTTCAGGTTTCATGATCGGTGATGGAATTCCTCGACTTTTCTGCCAACCCATTGCATGCAGCTCAGTTCTAATTGTCTCCTTACAGACAGCCACAGTTCCTCTATCAATCATATCCAGCCTTTAGTTTTCTAAACTTCTTCGTTTGTTTTTAGAAACAAGAATACAAAGCCGCCTCCTTTCACCGACAGTCAAATTTCTGGGCCTACCTGCGCCTCCCTGGTGCTCAATGCTATATCCATTTGCAATATTTTTCAAAACACGATAAACAGTGGACAAAGGGATGCCTGTTCTACTTGAAATCACTTTAGCTGATCTGATGTCCTTGTTATAATACTCTAAAATCAACTTCCTCTTCTCTAAATCATCCAATACTGAGCATCACTGAAAATGTCGTCTGCTAGCAAGTAAACAAAGGGGGATAACTCTTCACAAACTTATGAAAAAGGATTAACGGAGTTGTCTCTCTTGAATGAAACCAAGCACTTGATAGCTGGTCAAGGTTGTTTATACTAGAAATCCAATTAAACATATACCTAAAATTCTCAATAATTTCTGGTCATACTATACATGCATACAAAATACCAAGTCATATTCATCATTTAGTACAGACAGTGCCGAAGTTGATTACTAATATCACGGTTAAGCCAGTATTTATGCACACTTTGATATACGTTGACATACACGTTCACGCCTCTATGATAAACCCAGTAACCTTTCTTGAACATGTATGGCATGAAATGGCAGGAAACTTTACTGCCTTCCAACTCTTTTCATTTCAGTTGCGCAAAGAACGCCCTGGCAAGATCTGGGACGACTCTGGTTCATCCTGTCTGTGACGGTAATTGTGTATGCACTCACATCTAAACGGTTAATTTTACTATTTTCTATTCGCACCTGTTTAAACACAGAATGCGTTTGACATAGATAGTATTAGTATATTTTGAATACACCTTTGATAGGCATTTGTAGTTAGATGAACATGATGACATAAAAAGATACGTTCTTTGTTATTTGTACACAAATGTCAAGGCTTCGCTTTTTTCCTATGATGATAAGATAACAATGAATCATCGGGACACAAAACAATGTTGCCCAACTTTCATGTTTTCAAGCAATAGTTGTTGATTTAAATATGGAATGTCCCTGTAAGTCATGAATCTTTTGCACATTTTCCATGAACTATTTACCGGCGGTAATACATGGCGTCTGTGACATAGTGCCAATTCGTACATGCAATCTTATGGAGCATACCCAGGTGTATTTTCTATTGTGTAAAGTCAAGGGCTCTTCATATCAAACATCAATGATCTCATTTGTGAACTTGATAACTCTAGTTACGGATCACGCTTACCATGGATTCATACTCCGGGTCAGCTGCTAGCAGCTACTGTTACTGACTCTCCATCGGTAGTGCCAAATCTTATTTATAATGTGACAAAATGTGCTGTTGTAGTATTTATTTTCTCACCGTAAACATAATGTGCTTTTCAAATCTCTCGTAAGAAAAACTGCTGCACAAAAATCTGGGAAAGAAATGTTTTACATCTCCCGGTTTCAACATCGTAGACATCGTCCTTAAATATGACCTCTTCCATTTCCTGAACTAGCTGTAATGTTCCCAGTATATTTTAGCCTACTGATAAAAGTTGATTCCTTTATGATTGTGAGACAGATGCACGGCCGACACCATTTGTTATGATATATGAGATTAGAAGGTTAACATCAAAGTTTGGCAAACTTCTCCACGGTTTCAAACATTTATGGTCTATATATCATGGCAAACTTTGGATGTTCACAGATAGAACCGAGAGAATGTAATCGCGGAACTGTGGTCCCTGGCATAGTGAAACACATGTCTATATCTTGTACCCTTAGTATTCAAGAAATAAATACAATTGTTGAAGATATTTTTCGATGTTTCAGATATTAATTGCTGTGTTGACGTTGATTTCACGAAAGAAGCCATTGTGTAACAAGATTCTGATTATGTCAACAATTTGCATTTTGTTGATGTCCCTCTCACGATGATAAGCATTTTGTTAGCCTATGTTGTACACCAATACTTATTCCTGGAGTATTCAGTACTGGAGGAAATAAAGACAATCTATCGAAAGTAAAATAAAGAAAAAGCACGAGTCGTTATTTCCTCCTTATCATTTCCACTGTAACGTTTCTCAATTTATAAACAGAATCATCATTAGAATCATTCGATGATTTTATGTGAGTTTGTCAAGTTTAACAAATCCGTTTGTAATATTACCAGCAAACAGTGTTGAGATCACCTGGGACTTAAATAACTCGAGATTGCTGGCGCTTTCGACACCGAACTACAGTTTCGTATCTCATAAATGTGATAAAATGTCTTAAATGGATATGAGGTATTGTGTTCATATATACTGGAGCTACAGTAGCTGGTATTCACTACATAGCTTCTGCAATGCTATTTTGCCTCTGTTCATATACAGGGCAATACATGCGGAGTTCTTCACGATGGACAACCCGATTCCAAGTTCTGTTGATGCTGTGGACGTCAAAGCAGCTCACGACAAAATAACAGACATTGCCAACAGTGTGTTTTGGTATGGATAGGATGTGTCAATTTTGCAACTTAAATGTAAAAGAAGATGAATTCAATGTTATTTTGAAATGTACATTGTATAATGAAATTAGACAACAATATATTCCGCAGAAATACATTAAGAATTGTAATTTTGTAATGTTTTGCATACTTATGTCTGATAGTAATAACGAAACTGTGTGGAACTTATGTAAATTTTGTAAACACGCCTTTTCTATAAGATACGAAAAGATGAAACACAAAATGTAAAACATAAATGCCAAATATGTTAAATTTCTATTACCAATGTATTTATGTATGACATTATGTTATTTGTATATGGGCCTAAGGCCACGAATACAATAAACTGAATTGAATAATTCGATGCCCTTAGTTGAGTACGTGTGTGAAGCAAAACTTTAAAAAAGTCTCACATATACATGTCCCGGTATTTGGATGCATTATCGACCAGAAAATATCATAAATCATACATCCTTGCATTATAATTACACGTATATTCGGTGTATTACAAAGCAATATTGATTATTTAATCTTTTTTTATTATATTGATATTTATGTCACGTGTCATAAACAAAAAATTATTTCACTTAGTTTTGAAAATAAAGTTCCTGGTTTATTCACAGGGCTGTGTTCAAGTTCAAGAAGGGCATTATCAAGACCAGCTCAACGGGGACAGACTTCAAATCCTTTACAGCTCAGTTTGCAGGTACATGTTCATTTGAAGACACGTTTTCTGTCTTAGTTGAGTGAGCGAGTATATTCTTGCGTTCATAAACGTCTCTGCTACCTCCAAAGTATGGCCTCAAGGAACGACTTCATTATACAGTTTAGGGCATCTATTCAGGGCCTGGATTTTCGAAGCTCTTTTATTGCTAATATAGTTGTAAGTTAATGTTAATGTATGGCACTTACGACCATCTTAACAGTAAGAGAGCTTAAAATTTTTGGCACTGACTTGAACCCGAACCACGAGACTATGTAAATATAAGTGAAGTTGTTTTTTTGTTCAGTATATTGCATTTTTTTTGGTCTTTTTCAATACCAGGGTGACCACACAAAGAGGAAATACTTATATTGTAGATAAATTCCAGTGAATGACATTTATTTCACTAATCGAACTGGCCACGTACATCAATGAATTACAGATTGCCTGATGTTGAATTGTACATCATTATCATATTTCTTTTACAGATGACGAGGTAGCATTTGCTTCCCTTCGCCTTAAAGGCCAGAACGTTTTCGTGTTGTGGATAGGGGAAAAATCACAACAGACAGACAAGTTAATGGCGACTGCAGTAGCACCGTTTATACAGGCTATCATAAAGGCATGTGTTCTATACAAAAATAGCGACGCTGAAAAACCAAGTCAGCTCGTTTCCTATAAAGGAGACTTTACGAAGAGTGTGGAAGTTCCAGAGTTAAATTTAATCCCCAAAGCCGTTAAAAGATGGTACTTGTTGTTGCCCTGCCTGGCTTTGAAGACTATTTGATATTCTGTGGCTTTGTATGGAGAATAGATTACCTTTCAACCGCAGGTTTAGAACTGGTCACGTTTTCAGTGTTTATAAAGTGTGCGTGTTCTGATAAAAAATGGAGTGTTAGTTATCTGACAGCGGTTCCTACTTACATGGAATATGGCTAATATGCCCAGCCTTATAACCCCGTTGACTGACTGTTACATGTAATTGTGTTTTTCAGACATTTGCGTACGAGTATACAACCAGCAAAAAAGCTGACATCGACCAGGACCACATGATTAAACTCTTAAAGGAGGCAAAGGGAACCACATGAGTCCATGAAAACCTGAAAGAAAACCATGGATGGAAAACGGTCGTCTTGACTCCTTTTGAGACCGAATACGTCAAGTCACGTTCTTTGATTACAATGTAGCATTGACAAATAAAACGTATTTTCAGTATTTGGTGCCTCGTTTGTTGGCTCAAATATACACGCATACAATCGTGGTATATGTGCGATTGAGTACTAGGGGAGCTAACTCTCTTTCATAGGTAAAGGATATCACGTGCACATTGACACTGTAACCAAAATCCTGAATACATATATGAACCGGAATCCGTATAACGACTTACGATACCACGGATACAACGACAACATATGCGATATATGCCATGCATTTGATCAAGAACAGTATTAGAAGTGTAGTGAGTGAGTGAGTATGGTTTTACGCCGCTTTTTAGCAATATTCCAGCAATATCACGGCGGGGGACACCAGAAATGGGCTTCACACATTGTACCCATGTGGGGAATCGAACCCGGGCCTTCGGCGTGACAAGCGAACGCTTTAACCACTAGGCTACCCCACCGCCCCTATTTGAAGTGTAGCTAGGCCACAATCTCCTGGAAATTGCGAGTTAGATTAGGTTCCCAAACCATGATGCTCGAAAATGGTTTTAGTGGTCAGGTTCGGTGATTTAGTTGATAACGTGTCATCGTAGTTTACATTATCAATCACTAGATAGTGTGGTGACTACTGCATTATGTCACGTGGCTGGAATAGCGCGACTTTACTGGGAACAAAACAAGCAGACAAAGTTGTCGCCACAGATCCGATGAACCTTCATGAAGCGGCGATGTAAAGACCGAATCGACTACAGTGGAATAGCATTTCATTTACTTATACTCATCATCATCATCATCATCATCATCATCATCATCATCATCATCATTATTTACTTCGTATAGATGGCCATGAGGGCAACAGTACAGCATGTGTAAAACAATTAGACAAAACATCTTATTAGTTCAGTGAATATGGTTATGTGTTCATAGAGACTTTTTGTTTTGATCGAAGTACATACACTTTTTTAAGAAAGATACAAAGTCTCAGGAGTCTATTCTTATCACTTGTTCTCATCAGTTTAAGAAACATTTGAACATTAGGGTAATCTTTCTTATACTCACACTATCATATATTAAAGAGTAAAAAGAATCTTTTAATGACCGAGGTTTCCATCTTAGTGACAGTAACATTTGATTCAACCTGTTTTGATGTTCTCTGCTGCATTTACTTGCAGCGCAGTCTGTGTTATATGTTCCAATCTGCAAATTTGACAACAAATGACCTTGCTGTAAATATGTTTATTTTCTGAATACCAAAGAACACAGAACAATTTAGGGTTTTAGACAGGTTTCTTCTTCTTTTCCGCATCCAGCTTTCCAATACCCACTCCTGAACAGGCAAAGTATAGGGCAATAAAGTTACAGATATATTCGTCATCTTTTCCGATGTAGATATGAACAAATTAACATTGTTTCAGTCTAATTTTGCACTTTTTTTAAACCGACCGACCGACCCATCTTTACATCATGGAGGGCACATGAAACACGTAAAGAATGCTGCGCTTAATATCTACAGCATCTTCCAGGGCAGAGGAGAGACATCAACGCTTCCCTCATCTTTTGGGCCGGAAAATATGTTGGAGAACCTCCACTCCAGCTTCATCCTCCGTTTATCTTTCCCCAATGGTAGTCAGGGCAATACTATGTGTGTGATTCAGGAATATTGAATCTTTTGGTTTGTTAATAATCACGTTAATTTTCGACTTGTTTCCAAACCCAACCATGAACTTGGCCAAAATGTCCAAACACAGTATACAAAACCACATACTTCTCGAAGTATGTTAAAGGTCAAAGGATATTATGATAGGAACACCGAAAGTAAGTGCTGACACTAGGTTATGCGAAAACACTAAAACACACACGATAAAGGTCAACAGTATTGTGTGTTCAAGTGTCACTATCTTTCCACCATACTTACAAAACTGACAGATCAGGCTATATGCATACTAAATATAACTAAATAATCACGATTTAGTACGGATAGTGTTCCATATGATTACAAATGTGATGCTTAAACCACATTTATTCACTTTTGATAAATGTTGAGATAAAGAGTCACACCTCTGTGAATAATCCAAGCAACTTCATTGAATGAAATGAAACGTTAGAAAGCTTTACTGCCTCCAAAGGTCTTTTCACCAGAGCTGCACAACAGACGCTCTAGAAGATTCACCACAAGAGGGACCTGGATCAACCTGACTGTGACGGTAATCAAATTGCTTATGCACTTACATGTATTACTTCTAAAGTGTCAATTTTATAGAAGTAATCGTTGCTGTTTTCTTATCGGAACTGTTGACATGGAACGTTTCTCAGATGTATTTGGTATATTTTGATAAGGCCTTTGATGGGCATTCGGAAGTTAGATGAACACGAAGACAAGAACAGAGAATAACTTCACATCTGTTTATAAGAAACTTGCTTGGGCTGTTGGCGAGGATATATATGTTTATCTAGCTCTATGAGTCAGTGTTCCTGTGTAGGTTTCTCTGGCTGAGATGAATAAAATATCTTGATTTTGTATTGTAAACTCTAAGCTGAGTTGGTGAAAATTGCTTTAGAAATTAAGTTAGTGGGCTGTATATTTTGATGTTTGGTTACAAATGTGAAATTTATCTGAACGTTTTCTGTTTTATGTGAACGCTCGGCTTGGTACGTGCGTTTGGCATGTATTGTTCGTGCAAAAAATTGTTACGCTTATAAAACTTGTCGGCCATATTGATAGCACTTGCTTTGCAGATAGGGCTGTGAAGTTTGATTCAGAGAACGAATATACAGCCAACTAGTCGGCTCCTCCTGATGATTTTGAGGAAACTTCCGCTCGTACTGAATTTGGAGAAATATAATGCTACGTTGGCATAAAGACAACGAAGAAAACATGATGACGATGTTCAGACAAATTCAAATAAAACAAATCTTAAGTCCATTGTGATACCCTCCTTTGTAGACGCCCCATGAAGGTCCGGGTTAGAATATTGATCTTCAGTAACCCATGCTTGTTGTAAGAGGTGACTAACGGGATCGGGTGGTCAGGCTTGCTAACATAGTTGACACATGTCATCGGTTCCCAATTGCGCAGATCGATGCTCATGCTGTTGACCAATGGATTGTCTGGTCCTGACTCGATTATTTACAGACCGTTGCTGAGTGCAACGTGAAACTAAACTCACTCACTCCTGGGTAGACGCTGGAGTCAGCCTGAAATCTCTGAGCCCCAATGAATAAGGTAAGAACAAACAAAACTATTGGTGACATAATTAGCCTTATGAGATTTGATAAAGGTGACATTGTGTTGAGCAGCAGAGCGCCTGTGCAGCCCACAAAGGCTAAATCAGCAGACACTATCATTTTTTTGTTAACTTATGCCAGTACCATACTCACGATCATGTATACATCTATATACTGATATGTACTATCAGTCTATCATGTACCTCCAGCCCTGAGGTGTTATAAATGCCAGCGTTCTGGTCATAAATCGCATAAATGTAAACGTACAGTTAAGCTTTGTCCTCGCTGCTGTGGGGATCATTCATGTGATAATTACCTTTCCAAAGATATACCATGCAATGTTCAAACTGCTAAAGAAACAACAACGCAGCCTATAGAGGCTCTAGTAAATATAGGGGCTGTGGGGTAGCCTAGTGGTTAAAGTGTTCACTCTTTACGCCGAAGACCCGGAATCGATTCTACACACGGGTACAATGTGTGAAGCCCATTTCTTCACGATGCGGTGTCCCCCCGCCATGATATTGCTGGAATATTTGCTAAAAGCGGCGCAAAACCATACTCACTCACTCTAGTAAATGTAAGTAAGCAGGTGAGATCCAACATGTCAACATGTATAAATATGCTGCAACGCTGAAAACGCTCCTATGCCTATGTCCTTTGCAAATGCTGTCAAATCGGTCAAAAACAGCCACCTATACCATTTGCTCAGGCAACTGCAACCGGCCGACTCTCAGTCAAAGTCTCTCAGGATCCAAATAGCAAATGTCATATTATGTCACCTGCAAAATCTCATCTGCACATATGTGCAGACGATAATGTGCACTTTTTGCATAACGTCACAATATATTGGCGTCACTGCGCCATTCTAGTCGGCCCCCTCGTAATCGAACCAAAAAATTTTGTTTTTGTTTTCCGACGGTTAAAATGTCTCAATTCGACTCACAAGTTTTCAGCGACACGGCAAAGTTCGCAATGTTTACATTCCCAGAATGCAATCGTGGAATGTCGCTTGACTGCTCAGCTTCATCTGGATGTACTGATCTAAACGTTTGTTGGTAGTAGAAATGCGACGTTTATATTGCCCCATATGGTTTACGTTAATCACAGATGTAATTGAAATAATTTAGAGAAGATATTTAATCCGAACGTAAACCGTCATCAAACTGTTTAGCATTTTTTTTTCTGGTAACGTTCGTCTTAACGTAGGGGGGAGACACATAAATAGAACAGCGCGCCAGTTAGCCCTGTGCGAGGATTCTTAATTTAGGTCACCGACACCGTCGTTTGTTTTCTGGCTTAGATTAATCGTAATAATCCTTAGAAAGTATCAAAATTGGCATCTTAGAAAAGAAATACAGTTCGCTCTACCACCATGTATAGTGTATAGCGCAACGGTTTTATCGGTCCAGTCGAGTCGTACTCAAGGCGTCAACCACACGACCCGACCCATACAACACGACGAGAGGGGTTCCACCATAGCACTGCTCGACAGCCATTAAAGTTGTATGGGAGATACCGAACCCAGTCCCGACTTCGCAAAACTGCACGCGCTAATGACGTCATACACAACTAATGCATACGTCATCACATTTCCTGTCTAACCATAACAAACAGCCATTTTAAGTCAAACTTCCGAGGGAAAAGGACGTCAAAACGCTCCGGTAAGCCAAATTTAAACCTATTGAAATGGAGGCAAACATTGATGACCTTACTGACGGCCAACTTATCAGTTGCCTAGAAGAAACCTTCAAATCACTGCCGACTTTGTGGTGTATGGCCGTACAATTGCCTAGCGATTCCTATGAACAATTTCACCAAACTCTGTTTTACTTGAAATTACAGTCCTATTACAACAAAAACAAGAGCCATCACGTTGTGTATCACCCGGCTGAAACACACTGCTCGACAACGAAGAAAAAATATGTATGGCAGGGTGTGCCGCATCTTCACATCATGGTGGATATTGGCAAAACCTATCGAATACACCAACAAGATGCCTTCTCCCAACTGAAAAAGTGGATAACCCAAACGTATCAATCGGACAGATAAACCCCATCAGCGCAACGTGGAGTACACCCCACAAATGTCATGAGATACCTACAGTGGGAACCACGTATGGAAGTCGAAACTTCCCCATTCTTCACAAAACTCAAACGTATGTCCAACGAGGAAATGGAACTCATACCTTCCACCAGTACTACGCCCCCGGACTTCATAGATGGCGAACCGTTTATTTCTTCCCGAAAGGACAAATCCAACAGCAATACGAACTACATATCAGATCTCCAACAGATGATACAAGGAAACGAGTCAAGACGAGCACCGAGCTGCTGAGCCTACTTCACACGGACAAGTTAACCCTTCAACAAAAGGAACGACTAACCCAAATACACGCCTTGAACAGCGTCAACGTCCTCTCCCAACAGGCCTTTCTGTTAGAACAACAGCGCACCTGTCAGCTCACCTTTACTCAGCTAATCGATGAATGGAACGACGAGAACAAGACAAAATACCTACTGGTCGAGAAGTCACTGCAAGTATTTCAAATGCTGCTCAACCACAATGGACACGACTCGGCTTTGTCAGAGATATCCACGCCGTCTTGAACAAGACCTACCCGAAGATCAACACATTCGGAAAGCCAAACGCCGGCAAATCTATGCTAGCCAGATCACTACTTCCAATCGCCAAATACTATGCCGAAGTCAAACTGTTGCCAGGATACGGGTTCTCCTATCAAGACAGCTTGAACAAAAACTTACTTATCATGGAAGAGCCAGCCATCACACAAATCGAACAGAAAACCCAAATAGGTTTCATGTTGCTAAACGCAGGCCAAATGACCAATACAAATACTGGTACTTTAGCAGCACTATATCTTACATTTGTTTCGGCTACTCTGTCACACAAATGCCACTAGGGTGTATATGAAGAGGACAGTTTCCAGTTGTCACTGTAATCGTTGCAAACAGTTTGAGATGTAAATATTCGGCCTTTGTTCATCTGAATTAACATGTGATCTGCTAGCAGAAGTCATTGGAAGTTCTAATAGTTCAAAAGATCATATCATTTACCCAAAATTCAGAAAAGTATATTGGTAAAACATACGGAAAACCATGAACTTTCCCAGTATTTGTGGAGTAAGGATTGTAAAATAAAATCCTAAAGTTCCACTAAAGACTTCGCAGTCATTCTTACCAGTTGAATTGGAACACTTTAAGGAAAAGAACAGGCTGAATTCTTGTCGATCATTAAACAAAGCAGCTGGCGATCGTATCTCTGATATACAGGAATACTTCTCTTTCCTCTTTGGGCCAAAGTAAAACGAATAAGTGGGAACTGTAATAGATCCTAGCATGAAACAAAACGGCGGTTCCCATGAAGAGAAAATATATCTTGTAGCAAGTCAGTTAGCAGGTATGATCTTTTTCCCTAGAAATTTGAAAAATGAGATTATTCCTGTAATTTCAGAATCTTTATTGCAGCCTTTATCTGAATATGATATGTCCTATGGTATGCAGTATCAAGGTGCACATCTGAGGGGCTGATGTATGTTGCTATGAACATTTGAAACATATGTAAGGTTCATCTCCAGAGGTTCTAAGACTCAAAGAGCGTCATGCCACTCTTGCTCAGAAGTTGTTCGACCGAGGTTGTTACAACGTTCAAGTGCTCAATAAAGCTTTCAAACAGTTTTGTGGTAAACATGTGGAGGACATCTTCAAATTTGATGACAAAAATGATGTCTGAAAGTTTCCCAGAAATTTGGCACGCTGTTGTCCCTGTTCCCAAACCTGGTAAAGGTCCAGGCGTCCTATTTCCTACAGACCAATAGCCCTAACATCTAACCTATGTAAAACTATGGAAATATTGGTCACGAATCGTCTCAGCTTTTAATTAGAACCAAGTGAACTATGAACAAGACTACAGTGTGACTTTGGGAAGACTCGCTCTTGTGTAGAGCACCTTGGTTCTTGGAGAAAAGGACTTTCATTAAAGCTGCAAAACTTGGGAGTAAGTGGACTTACGCTACAGTGGATAAAGAACGGACCATACAAGCTCGTATTGGTCGTATTATGTCTGAAATGCGTATATATTGTAAATGAAACCCAACAGTGCAGTGGTAAGCCCTTTGCTCTTTAATATAATTATCAATTCTGTAAACCTTTGGTGTTAACAGGTTGCAATACTCTTCACCGGACAAACAGTTCCTCCAAATCTAAAATTACACACTAATGGTCATGGCACCAAGTTCGTTTCTAAGTTGAAATTTTGGGACGTAGTCTTTGACAAAAGGCTCATTTTGTACACCCATATCAACTTCCTTTCATCGAAGTATACAATTTTACTACAAAGGTTCTCAATTTGCTGAACAGCGTTTCTGCCACAGGGCGGCATGCTGATAAATGCTCTTTGCTTCTTTACATTCTCTAGATTAGAATATGGCACAAGTTAAAGTGCTTTCAACTTTAACAGTTTGCCATGAACTATTAATTGATTGCCTTCCATGACCTGTTACCCGTTTACCATGATATATAACTTGCTTGTCATGAACTATATCACCTTCTTCGTGTGAACTATAACCTGCTTACCATAAACTGGTATCCGGTTGCCATTACAGATAATAGTTCTTGCCATGAACTATTATCTGCTTGCTATGATCTATAACCTTGTTGTTATGAACTGTTACCTCGTTTGTATGAACTATTACCGGCTTGTCATGAACTATAAATTGATTGCCATGAACTTGTATGTTTCATATTTCTTCTGATTTTACTATACAAGGACGTTTTCTGCAAGAGCTAGTATTGACCTGATGAAGTTGATACAGAGGCTTTATCAGCATGATATTATTAAATTTTCAACTGAGCCTATTTTATTCGACGAGACGAATGACGAGATTAATGAGTACACCTTGTTATGTCCCGAGTCGTGATATCTGTTTTTCACTTATTTTCACTTTGTGGTAATATTTCCCGATTTACAAACTAACTTATAATTATTGAAATCTTCCGATATACGTGTGTTGGGATACACTTATGTTTCAGCATATGAATCGAATATCCTGTTACATTTCTCTTTAGAAGATTCATTAATTCAGATAATCACGCATTTTTTATTGGAACACTTTAAAAATTTTGAGCGGTCTAACAAGATTAACTTAATACTTCGCTTGTAATGTTACCTGTAAACATTGTTGATAACATATGCTCTCCCAAAAAAGAAACGCATCACGAAAATAGCAATTTCAAGTAGCAATGAATTAAAACGTGATCCATTTTACAAAAGGTTTTGCTCTGTTTATGAGGCCTATGTTGTTTATGTTTTGTAACATCACAACAAAACGCACCATCAGTCAAATACCCGTATTTAACAGCATGATTTTCAATTTCGGCGTGTAGTGTCACAGAATACACAATTCACATGCAATGCACGTTAAAGTTGGGGATCAGATAGTCTCAATGATGGGTATAAAAGGTTGATCGCTGTCTGTCGATTATTCACTGTATTTGGAATATTGTTGACGAACGCAAAATGCCACCTACCTGGGACCTACCGAATTGGCGTAGAATCTTGTTCAGTGATGACACGATGGAAGAATGCGGGTGTACAGACGTCGACGTGAACGTTTCGCCGACGCTTGCGTTCCCCAGGTGGACATATTTGGCCATGGCAGTGTTATGATGTGGGGAGCGAACACCTGCCGTAGGAGAAGTGATTTGGTGATGATCCAGGGCAACCTGACAGCTCAACGGTACTGTGACGAAATCCTACACCCACACCTCCTTCCAATCATTGATCGCCAGAGGGAGTTGTTTCAACAGGACAATGCCAGGCCCCACAGAGCACGTCACACTAGAGACCTCCTCCAGAACTACATTATCAATGTGCTCCCCTGGCCCTCAAGATCACCGGACTTAAACCCGATCGAACATCTGTGGGATGCCCTGGACAGACGGTTGCGACGCCGTAACCCTCAGCCCCAGACACTTCAGCAACTCTCACAGGCACTTCTGGCAGAGTGGGCTGCGATTGGGCAACACGAGATTCTGAGACTTATTCGTTCGATGCCGAGGCGATGCCGTGCAGTTCTGGATGCCCACGGTGGTCACACGAGGTATTGACTTCAGCGCCACCACACGTCTCCATGTGACACTCAAACTGACTTTCCTCGAGTTGGTGCCAAAGACGGATATGTCAGCATTCCCAGTGTGCAATTTCGCTTTATTTCATTGACTCATAAAGCCTACAAGATGTTTCAAAATAAACATAAAAATACAGTTGAAATTCCTATATGCGTTTCTTTTTTGGGAGCGTATATGATACATTAATAATTTGAAATTGCTGGCGGTTTGAGCAAAACACGTGAAAAAGCTTTTGGGTATCATTCTTGGCGGCTGACTTTGTGTGCTGCCGATTAGGTGCCTGACTTCAGCTGAAGATGAGGGTTCGAATCCCGGATGGGACCCAACTAAAGTACTAGAATCTGTACTTTACTGAAAAAGTGTAATCCGAAATATAACATAATAATTATGTTACATTTGTCCACTTTCTAGGTGGCATTTTTATTCATAGAGTTCCTTTCTGTCAAAACCTTTTTAATTTTTAACGTTGTAACCTCTGTCCCACATGACAAACTTGGGCATTTGTAAATAGACATGGTGAGCATAGATATGCTTACGTATCTATCTCCAGAGGATCAGGACAGGTAAAAAGTGAAAGCCAATGTCATTTGAAGTTTACTGCGAGAACAATATGTGAAATACCGGCCGTCCTCATTGTTAACATCTCAGTAACGTTTGAGGGTAAAACATTTCGACAAGAAAAAGGCATACCCATTGTGCTCCCATACTCAGGAATCTGTTTCCTTATGCATGTGAATCAGAAATAACTGATCTGATTAGCAAAAATCAAAACAAGGTAATATGGCCAAGGCCTCTAATTTCAAGTATATCGATAATAGGCATAAGAATGACCTGGAGTTTGGGGTGGAGGGGCGCAAACATTCAAACATTTCAATATTGACAGCAACATTCTGAACTTGCAGACAGATGTACTGATCGGACCTATAAGGCGCAGTAGCATGGCAAACGTGCATATCAGAAGAGTACTCTCCGTTTTCAGAAGTTTTCATAACTGTCTCCCTGAACCGCAAGTTAGGATGGATTCCATGAGGTTTACAGTACTACTCATACAGGCCCTCAACGCCCATTATTTAGATACTTCTGTTCATTGAAGACAAGGCCCGCAACAGGTCTTAGTCTGAACTCGGTAACATTGTGTTCAAGTCCATGCATGATTTGTGACGCAGGACGCCAAAACACAGCAACTGCCTCCATGACACCTCACTGGGGTTAGATGAAGTGGGGCATCACGTTATGAAACAGTGTCAACCTCTGCAGTATATTTATGTGGTAAATATAATAATTATTGGAAAAATATCTGTTTGCATAATCATTTTAATGATTTGGGCGTCCATCTTGAAATTGGCCATTTTGAAAATGCCACAAGGTAGAATTTGCAGAACTTTGTATCTTGCACATGGCAATGATTTTTTCCAATGTCATGTCTAATGTTCTTAGCCTATGTAGTGGGTTCATATTTATTCAAATCTGAAAACGTAACTACAGTCAAAAGTCAATCCCATCCAGTTTTTGTAGCTCTCAATAATCATTTGATGAACAGTGTTAAAATATCTTCTTTTCCGTATGTTTAGAATTTATTCCTGAGACATACTTAAAGAGACCAATACAATAAAGTGATTGACAACTAAGTTATGTATAATGATTTCCTCACATAAGGAACTGTGACGCAATAATATTTGGAATTTCAGTCCTTTGACCAAATGCATGTCGAATAGAATGTCCAGATCCACTGATCTGAACAATATTACGCTCTCCATCATAGTTTTGTATTGACATGAATATGATGAATCATGTAAAATAGGTACATTTTAATTGTTGTTGTTTTTGTTGTGTTTTTGGTTTTTTTAAATGACGATCCAAAGGTTAATGGTCCTTTATGTCAGTTGTTTCATACCACAGCCGAAGTGTTTTGTACAGTGGTTTAAAATGGTTAATAATGTGTGTTAATAAGAAGTATGTTATCATATTAACATGCTGGAAACATATGCTCATAATATAGTCACCGTTGTAAATGCAGTCTACTTTTAGCAGCAATTTCTGAAGGATTTTGAAAAGATCCCGTCCCTTATATTATACTTACGGTACACCTCGTGTATGACATGCGTTTTCATGTAAGACGCATATTTATTTCTGCAACTAAATTTCTGTTTCTGTTCACATGCAGGGGGAAAACTGCGGATTTCTTTAACATGGGCAACCTGATTCCAAGTTCCGCCAAGAAAGAAGCAGAAGATAAATTATCAGCCATTCAGGGTGGTGGGAGTTGGTATGGATGTCGTGCTCACACTTTCAAACACTGTCATCACTGTTCGCAATATTCCAGCTATATTGGTCGATACTCATGCTGTTGATCACTAGATTGTCAGGTCCAGACTCCATTATTTACAGACCGCCGCCATATAGCTGGAATGTTGCTGAGTGTGGCAAAACCAAAAACAAAATCTATTTTTGAATGGATTAACGAATCTTACTATCCAGGACGGTGACGTTTACGCTCTTTTAAGAATTTAATTCACTTTGATGTGTAAATTTGTAACACAACTCGTAAGGTCCCCCCTTTACAGTCTTCTTTACAGAATTTGGATTACTTTACATTTTACATAAATTAACATTATCATATATTCATAACAGAATGGTATTTTATTATTGTCAATCAATAATGATATATTATATATAACACTGTACATTGATTGTGCCATAAACAAGAAAATGTTTTTAAACATATATTTTACGTATTGTTTCTTGTTGACTTGCAGGGAGATTTTCAAGATTGAGAACGGTAAAATGAAGCCCAGCTCAAAGGGGAAAGACTTTAAGAAATTATTAACTCAGTTTTCAGGTAATCTTTCGTATGTACGTGTTCGTGTTTCGGGTGTATGTACATATTTCGGGTGTATGTACATATTTCGGGTGTATGAACATTATCGTGTTTCGGGTGTATGTACATATTCGTGTTTCGGGTGTATGTACATATTCGTGTTTCGGGTGTATGTACATATTCGTGTTTCGGGTGTATGTACATATTCGTGTACATATTCGTGTTTCGGGTGTATGTACATATTCGTGTACATATTCGTGTGTCGGGTGTATGTACATATTCGTGTTTCGGGTGTATGTACATATTCGTGTTTCGGGTGTATGTGCGTGTTCTACTGTCGGATGAGTGGGTTGTTTTGAGTGCACAGGTTGAATGCCTTGATCACGGGGGTTAGTTACAGCACTGGGAAGACCTGTACACTGTTGGTCCATAGGCTGACTGACGACCCAGTCACCAGGACAAGGGCGGATCTTCAAGGGTCAATAGGCCTACACTTACTGATTAAAAATATTACCGATGTTGAATTTTACATTTGTTTTGAGTCATTAACAACATCGATGAAATCATTTCTTCTCCTTCGCAGATAAAGAAGTAGCATTTGGCTACTATCGCCATGAAGCCGGCGTGTTCATGATCATTGTGTGGGCGGGACAGAAGTCATCACCAACGGACAAGTTAACCCTGGTTACAGCAACACCGTTTTTACTGGCCATGATTAAGGCAGGCGTTCACATCAAACATAGTCAACCCTCGTTAGCTCGTTATATATTTGGGCGGTGGGGTAGCCAAGTGGTTAAAGCGTCCGCTCGTCACGCTGAAGACTCGGGTTCCATTCCCCACATGGGTACAATGTGTGAAGCACATTCCTGGTGTCCCCTGCCGTGATATTGCTGGAATATTGCTAAAAGCGGCGTAAAACCATACTCACTCACTCGTTATATAACATCAGACCGCCTCCGTGGTGTAGTGGTTAGAGCGTCCGCCCGGAGAGTAGAAGGTCGCAGGTTTGATCCCCGACCGCGTCATACCAAAAGACGTTAAAATATGGTACTTGTTGGTCCCTGCCTGGCGCTCGGCATTAATCGGTACAACAAGGACTGGTCGACTCGGAGTCAGTATAATGTGTCTGAGTTGGGTATTCATGCTTCACTGCGGCATGGTATCTCAGTGGGCTAGCACTATAAAACCAGCTTAAGTCTGGACTAGTACAAGCAGCCGCACATACACATGCACGACGTCATATGAGCGAAATATTCTCAAGCACGACGTTAAACCCAATTCCGCCGCCGTTTTATATCATCATGCCACGTGTACCGATGGTCGACGGTTTAAATTCATTCCCCACGCCATTCCAAGATGGTACTTGTTGTTACCCTGACTGACACACGACATTGGGGAACGAAAATTAAATCTTATGTGTTTTAAAAAATTGTGTGGGTATTTCTGCATGAAGATGAACTTTTTTATGCAAAATCTTCCATGCAATTTTTCCTGTCAAAACTGCTATTTGGGATTTTCTGTGTGCGGCATACAGATTCTTTTTTTGTTTTCCAACATTCTGAATCGTGATATTCGTGGTCGGAATAAAACAAGTACTAGTGTCTGAATGGGTTATCCATGTTAAATTGCATGTCAACTCAGTTGGGTAGTGAGTGAGTGATGTTTTATTCCAGCATTATCAGTGCAGAGGACGTCAGAAAACGGCTTCTCACATCGTACTCATGTGTGGAATCGAACC
Source organism: Haliotis rubra (assembly GCF_003918875.1). NCBI lineage: Eukaryota > Metazoa > Mollusca > Gastropoda > Lepetellida > Haliotidae > Haliotis > Haliotis rubra. The sequence goes on from NW_025767510.1 coordinate 352,258, forward strand.
CGGGTCTTCGGCGTGACGAGCGAACGCTTTAACCACAAGGCTACCCCACCTCCCCTTCAGTTTGGTAACGCTATAACATATTCCCAGACACGTGCAAACACATTTCTACATGAATCATACAACCTTAACCGCGACGTCGAGGCCCTTTTACCTGACCCCATTTACGCGAATTATGACTGGTCCGGGCAAATGTTCTGGAACCACTTCAACTCAAGCTAACGGAATTAGTCTTTTCGCAATATCCTAGATAATAAACCATTAAACCACTAAACTAGATAATGATAGATTAAATACATTGTAGATCATACCAGTTCTAAAATCCTTATGTCATAGGTTCCCAATTGCGCAGATCGATGCTCATGCTGTTGATCACTGGATTGTCTGGTCCAGGCTCGATTATTTACAGACCGCCGCCATATAGCTGGAATATTGCTGAGTGCGGCGTAAAACTAAACTCACTCACTCACTCTAAAATCCTTATTCAGCATCTATATAGCTTAAAGTGTCTCTATTCATCTCATTAAATGTTAGTTACCTGACACGCTACCTAAATAGCCCAGTGGTTACAATATGTGAAGCCCATTTCTGGTTTCCCCCGCCGTGGTGTTGCTGGAATATTGCTAAAAGCGGCGTAAAACCATACTCACTCACCCACTCATATGACTGTTTATTTGCTTTCAGACGTTTGCGGACCAGTTAATGACCGGCAAATTGGCTGGAGTTGACCTCGACAGTATCACTAAACTCGTCAACAAAGCGAAGGGACTTACTAAAGGAACTCCATTACAATAATGTTTTCTGGGGAAATGGTTCTCTTGTTTCCCCGTGAGATCAACTACGACAAGGCATTATTCGTAAGCATGTAGCTTTAAGAAATAAAATTTAAATATTTATTTTTTGAGTTTTAAATTTGACGCCAGGTTTGTTAGTTCAGTATGTAACATGTATACAATATAGGCATGCTAATGTTTTGCGTTAGTTGTCGGTCCACTGGACGTGGAGGTTGAGTGGGTTGAACACTGTAACCCGTTATGGTGTTGCTCGAATGAAGCAGAATAGACGAGCCAGGAGATACGAGTGTTTGACGATATAACCGCCATATTATCCTCGTCGACAAAGGGCGGTGGGGTAGCCTAGTGGTTAAAGCGTTCGCTCGTCACGCCAAAGACCGGTTTCGATTCTCAACATGGGTACAATGTGTGAAGACCGTTTCTGGTGTCCCCCGCCGTGATATTGCTATAATATTGCCAAAAGCAGAGTAAAACCATACTCACTCATTCACTGACACTGGACCTTTGACACTGGACTGTTGCATTAGTTCTGCTCTCATATTGCTGGCATAGTGCTTTGTACAGTGTTAAACAACAGATTCTCCACAAAACGGCCTTGTGAAGTTCGAATACACTACCAGTTTACCACTGCAATAGAGTAAAGTGACTGGTGTTGAGTGGCGGTTCAAAGAGCTGAATTGAAACTCCGTAAAATCTGTCTGTGATTAATTCACCCATCTTGCGTGTAATTGCCAGCTGAGGCAACACTGTATCCGAATCAGATGCGAAGGTGAAAATATCAACGGTCGGATTTATTCCATTTGACCCAAAGTCACGTGAACGTGCATTTCTGATATTTCTGCTTTCCACGACATCGACATCGTCTGTGCTGAAACGTCCCACGCCAATTTGTGCAAGAAGTTCAAATTGTATTTTAATGGTCGCCACAGCAACTACTGGGCACATTTTTATCCGTCTTTCTCGCCGGTTTAGTTCAGATGTGAAGCAGCTTAGTATGTTCTTATTTATACTGACTGACTGAATTTGGTTTTACGCCGCTTTTAGCAATATTCCAGCAACATCACGGCGGGGAACACCAGAAATGGGCTTCACACATTGTACCCATGTGGGGATTCGAACCCGGGTCTTCGGCGTGACGAGCGAACGCCTTAACCACTAGGCTACCCCGCCGCCCCTGTTCTTACTTATAAGTGATATTGAACTCATATTTGGAGGTTTTCCTGTTTAAATAGAGATCAGTTTAAATATGAACCTCAAAGAAGGATTTTATTGGGCAAAACATGCTATACGACCACGATCAGTGTTTTCCTCAAACTTGACTTCCGGTGTATATTTAAAGAAAATAGGTTCAAATACTCCATTGATACTTAAATGTCATTTCCAATATTACGACGTTTCTTTTGTCTTTTAGCATATTTTATTGGAAATAAAAGATACATGTTGAACTAAAATGGTGTGATTAATAGCAATAATTGGCTTTTTTCGTGTATTGCAGGCTGCCATTGAAGTCATATTTGTACCGCTGCCACAATTTTGGGTGTCGTCAAATGAGGTTCCTGTAAAGTTGTTTCCAGATGAAGCAGCGGAACACAGAAGATGACGGGAAATGACGGGAAAAGCAGACTTTGGCACAGTTTCTCCTGACTTTCTGTCAGATGGAATAATAAGACCTAAATAATTTCACTTTAATTCATGACTTAACTATTAATTATTAATTTCGACACGATAGTGTTTCGAACCACTGACTGAAGCAATAGTTCCACAGTGACTCTTAGAGAAGCCATAACATAAATCGGCCCCAGAGGAGTCTCATGTTAGAAATTGTAGATCCCAGAGAGATTTTACGAGTCCTAGGATTTTCAGTCCTACTCTTTACCTGACACTTACAAACAGTCACGTATTGTTATTACAGTTAGCCGGTAATCAACTCAAACAACATGCAGTCTCTTCATGGAGATGCATATGTTCTTCAACAATGTACTTGTTTGTTAATTAACGTTGCATTCAGCATATTCCACCTGTATAACAGCTGTAATGAAATAATCCAGTCTGGACCAGACAGCCCAATGCTTGATGTAGTGAACCACGATATATAAGGTCTTGGTACGATGATACCATGCTGTCAATCAGATCACTGACCAGCCAATCCTTTGGGACCACAGTTACGACCAACATAGGTTGCAACCTAATCTATCCGAGAATGTCGGCGAAGTTTAAATCCGTTTTGACCGGTATTTCCTAAGGGAAACCCCAAACAGATGGAGGTAGCTAACGTTTTACAACCATGGTGTCTGATGGAATCACAGGACTTCCTGACACCCAGGAGAATCACTTGGCTGCAGCGTCCACAGGCCCTGGGTTTGTATTAACTATATGTATTATTCAATTACACGTGATACATATGTCCTTGTGAACAGTAAAGCCCGTCTTTTGCAGTCCATCTCTAGTTTTATGAGAAACTGCTTCCCATAAGTGAAAGGTGGAGATTGTTTGATTCTGTATTCTGGAAGATCTGACATTTTCTGTGATTCCTCTTTGCCTCTGCACATCCTGCAACGCACACACATATGTATAATAGAATTTATCAAACGCTTGCCCCGTACCTTCCCAAGAACTGTTTGAGAGGCATTCTTTTCCAAGGCCTGAGGCCCTGGCGGACCTGTCTGTGAATTGTCGACCCTTATGTTGTGAAAGTTCATGGTGATGCCCCATAAGCATTAAGGCAATGTGATGCTCTCCTTGAATGCTGGCAGGATTCTTTTCATGACTGCTCAAATCTGATTTTCCCAATCTTCGGCCTACTCTGAATATGTCTTGATTATCAACGAATGAGTTTAACGCAATGAATGAACTGTCCTTTGCAATTGAAGACTGGGTCTTCAAACACTGTATTTCCACTGCAAACACTTCACTTTGCACTGTCCTAATAATGAATAGTTCTACGGAAGAAAGTTTGTGGAAGTCTTCTGCCTTCTGCTGTTGCAAATATCAGTTTGAATGTCCCATGAAATCCCAAAGGTTCACTGTAGGGACAGTAGTCTTTCAAATTCTTTGCAAGATCGTCAGCTGGTAAAGCATGCATGACATTGGTTCCGAACACTTCTTTGCCTGCCTGCGCGGCTTTGTGAAGACCAAACGTGACGACAGCTGTTGAAGGTTTGTTCCCAAACACATGAACCTTCTTCCTGTACTCTGTAAGATCCAGTTTAGGATCGTTGCTGCGAAACCATACAAACCTCAAAATGTTCCTGTGGTCCTCTAGTACTTTCAAAGCATTGAAACATGTATTGGACATCAGCCATTATGGCAACAGGTTTTCGTTTGAAGCCTAGCAAAATTCCCAGTAGATCATTTGTAAGACCAGGTCCCTGTAACAAAACGGAGTCGAGTCAAACATGGCACATATTTGAGATGGCTTATGGGGTTGATACACACCGAAGATTGGAAGATACCAACATTCTTCATTTTCCTTCAGTGGAGGTGTAACTTCAACATGACCATTGTCATATATTTTGTCCAAGAATTCCACAAAGTGATATCTGTTTTCTTCATTTCTAGGAGGCTTGATTTTAACATCTTTGCTCATTGAACAGCTTTAGGTCAAGTGTTAGATAACCATTGCCTCGTACCTTTAAAGGGCAAATGGGCTACCCATGTCCCTTGTGAATTCCTTTTCAATTTCCTCTTCCGTCATCTCAATAAAATATCTATCCTCTGCTGAATGTCCAGGTCTGCCATCATCCTTTGTAGTTTGAAATCTGACATCATTTACATCAGGTTTTCATCTGCAGTGTTCTTCTGCAGATGCAGTATATAGGGGCATGGCTGACATAGTGATGGTCGTCCACTGGCTAATGTGTACAGTTGACGTTGAATCTTGCTGAGGCCGGCTTCACCGATGATTACCTATCCAAGAGGTAGTCTCTGTGCATATGGGGGTCTTGTGGGTCCTGTGAGCTGAGTCAGTGCATGATGAGCCAATGCAGGTTTCTTCCTATCAATGGGTGGATAGATGCATCCTCGTCTCGGGGAGGAATACACTGAATTATATCCTATAAATGGTTGTGATGTCTAGCTACATCCGGAGTAGACATTTCTTGCTTGATATCTCGTATCATGTTGCATTCAATCAACATTGGAAATTCTAACTTGTTCTCCGTCTAAAGACTATATAAAAATGCCGATGGTATTCTTTCTGATGTTATATGACTGCCACTACAAGATGGGATGGTATAATTATACTTTTGATGTCAAAGAGGAAACTTGTGCTGCAGAGAAGCATTAGTCTGATCGTCCATAGATGCACACATTTTGACCTGTTTCCTTTTGTCCTTCAGGATATACTCGTGCAAGAATATTTTTGGAGCATGATTTCCCTTCAAATAAGTTTCCATAGACTTGTGTATACTTGGAAGACACTGGGTCAAGTTTCTAATGAGATGGAGTATTGTTGGTTCTTTCACTAGTGTCCTGCTTACTCACCTCGCCGTTCTCTTTTCTGGGAGGAAATGACCTATTCTTACTATGTATGGCAGGACAATGCCTCGTATTTCAACACTTTCAACATTCAGTGTTGTTATTATGCAGTCTTTGGGAAGATCTTGATTTGATAAACAACACTTACAGCAAATTCCTGTTCATTTTAAAAAGTCAATCCTTTCTTCCTAGGGTTTTATTTGAAAGCCTTGCACTCGTTCAGCGAGTGGAGTTTTGTGGAGTGGCAGAAAGGTTGCTTGCTCCTTTGTTTGCTGTATTTGTGACCTAGGACCTTCTTTGTATGAGGGTTGGGTTTCAGTCCTGACTGCCTAAACAGATGCTCTCTGTCGCATAGCAGGTGGGTTGTTGAACTTACCTTGGTTATTTAATTGTGTCAGTGTTGACCTTTTGCTGAAGCTGAAGTTTTGGTCATTTTGTAGTCTGTTTAAACGTTTCATACATTTTTGAAAAGAGAGAATGGTGGAAATGAGACGTGGTGAATTTCCTTGTAGTTGAATGTGTTTACCACTTTTCCTGGAGGGGGAAGGGCAACTTCTCCACAATTTGATTTTCGTCAAGAGACGAGTAGAAGTATGAGAAGAGATGACTGTACGTTGGGTTGGACATCATGCGCTTTCTCACACACGAGGTCAGAAAGTTCGAACAATAGTGAGCTATCTTTCATGCTGAGGTTAGGAAAGGGCCCCGAGGCAGGATTTAATTGAAGATTCTACAATCTCTTGTGATCCATATCTTTCCTCTAATCCATTTCCTGTATCATGCAGGTTAGCCTTCCTGATGCTGAGGGCTTGTCTTCTTGATTTCAGGCCGAGTCATTTCAAGAGCAATTTTTATTCTTCGTTTTCCACAAGGCATAGTTTCCTGGCTTGTCGTTAAAGTTTGTGAGCCGAGAGACGAGAGAAGGTAAGATCCTTCAGTGTAGGAAGCATGTGGAATCAGAGTTATTGTGAGTTGGTCTGCAGGGTGCTGCATTAGGGTACAGCTGAGTGTTAGGTCTACTTCATTTCCTGTCTCATCATAGTTCTCATTATAAGTCTGATTAAAAGAGTCCCTTCATGGTTGGATATGTACCTGTTTACTCGTTCAGCAGAGCCCTCATAAAGTGGCATGGGAGGTGAGAACTCGCAGAACTGTCTGTCGAGAGATTCTGCCCAAACCCCTTACCACTGCAGGCTTCAGCATATCTTTTCCTGTTGAAGAATGTTCAATTCGACATCCATTTGTGCTTTCTTCAGTGAAAGTTTTCCTTCTTTATTTGCAAATTTATCTGAACACGCGCTGATTTTGCTTCAGCTTTTCGCAATGCTAACGCAGGACTGACTCTACTTCTTGATGATCGATGTGACACATTGTCCTTTGAACAAACTGATGCAGGTTCAATAAGCTGCTATAGGTGATACCTTGTGCTCAGCTCTTGTCTTGGGGGCACAGTCCTTCAGTGACCCGTGGGTCATAGATGACACATGTGAGCTATTGTCCTTATTATCTGCATGTGGAGCACTAACCTCTTGCCCTTTCCTGACTTTAGGTGCTTGTGACATGTTTCGATTCCAATAGGATGAAGTTAACGTTTAAATTCTTTTTACTGTGCAGAGTGTGCACCTTGGCATTATAGTTGTCGACACCCAACCGCTTGTCCATTTGCATCATTTGATATGAAATCAATAATTTGAAACGCCGATTGTAGTAAGTAGTAAAAAGCTGTTAATAAATAAGAAGACCCAATTACTATAAAAATCCTTTACCAAAGTCCTATATCATGTAAAACATGTCTTTTTTCCCTTTTAAACAAAGTCTATTATGGAAAATATGTTCGAAAGAGCATAACGTTCTGATTAAACAATATTTCCTTATATCCAAATATGATTCCTATCAATTACGCACATAGAAGAGAAATCTGAATAATACCTCAAATGAGAGTAGGAAGAACTCCTAAGATTGCCTTTAAAAAGGAAAATACTAATGAAAACAAACATGTTTACAACACAATAAAGCATTGCATGGAGTTACAAAACCCGCCAATTTTACAAGAGGGTTGAACGACCTGTAAATTAATTAAAATATGCTTAATCTCCAATTAAAATATAAAATATATTGATGTTAAGTGTTTAAAGTAAATAGCACATGCGATTTGGTTGTCCTATAATGTCGATGCTAATGGTCGCAGCCTGATGGCATCTTGGAAGCAACAAAAAGGGGAGATAACTCTCATCCGCGTTACGTAGTTAACCAACTATAAAAAAAGTTGTATAATGATCAAAGGAAGACAGTCCGCTTGTTTAACATTACATAGGGCGACTGCACAACGTGTCTCAACGCTGCATAAGGGCGTCTGCCAGTCTTCTTGTGGTTTGCAGACTTCACGAGTCTATTTAGAGGGTATTCAGATTGAACAGCTTGCACGTTTATATTGCAAAATCGAACAGAGAATAGCGTTTGTCAAAATGTTCTTTACATGTTTCTTTTTAACCTGCTCAACCTCCCAGCCCAGTTGCCAGGCAACAAATGCTTTGACTGCCAGAACAAACAAAGTAAGCACCCAATATTGACAACACACTTGAAGTGTTCATGCTTTATTTGTAAACGCTACATGCTCGTGATCGAAAAATGGCGTCTTTCTTGGTTGTTAAGTGAACCATTTCCCTGGAACTGCAACGCGTAATGGATTCAATGGAGTCCAACAAGTCCCTTGACCTTGGACACGAGTTCTGTGATGCGGTCAAGGTCGACGTCAACTAATTTGCTGGTCATAAACTGGTACGAAAACGTCTGAAACAAAAAACAGTCATCTGTGACAGTCATTGCAGTCATCAAACAACATGACGGTCACGTACTCTACTTATATTTTGAAAGCGCTCAGGGATAATTAACAAATGATAAATATTAGGGCACGTTTGAGCACACGCTCCCGCACACGCACACGAAGAGACATTCACAAATATTACCTTCTGTTAAAGCTGATATACTCAAATATATCTTCACAATATGTGGCCATGTTTACCATTAACACATATTGTAGTTATATACATAACTGGCACTATGTGTAATGTATGGTATCTTTATTACCTCGGATAATGAAGAAAAGACTTGTCTACTCCGTACTGTAAATAGCAATATTTTGAGTTGGCTCTTGTTGAATTGCTTAAAAGAAGATTCACGTTACTGTTGTGGTGAAAGGGGCTTTATGTGGTACTGTATATCCCTCATGTAGTAACGAAGATGCTCTTGGATACCCCACTCAAAAACCAGTAAACGCAATGTTGAAATCGAGACTAATAATACCCCCACCCTCTCATTATTTTCGTTAAATAGAAAGAGCAAATATCTATTTTTTCCAGAAAAAATGATCCTGCTCCAGGCAAAATTTCCATTGTTCAGTGTCTTATGCGGAGTGTTACCATGGTAACAACAAGTACCATCTTCTAACGGCTTTTGGAACTGACTCGTGGCAGAATCGCTTAAATCATGTGTAAGTTGACGATGGAAAGGTGTCTAGTTAGTATGGAACAAATTGACTTTATGAGCCGTGAAGATCCGGGTTAGAATTGGTCTTCAGCAATCCATGCTTGTCGTAAGAGGTGACTAACGGGATAGGGTCAGGCTCGCTGACTTGGTTGACACATGTCATCGTATCCTAATTGCCTGGAGAGATCTTTATGCACGTTGATCACAGGATTGTCTGGTCCAGATTCGATTTTTTTTTACAGACAGCCGCCATATTGCTGGAATATTGTAGCGTTTAACAACAAGCAAGCAAACCAAGACAGAAAGAAAGAAACAACATACGTTTAGGATGGTCACTACATACGGTGTAGCTGTAGTCAGGGCTATTTTGTCTGATGTGGAGGACTTAAGCCCCACCCATACCATGAGGACATACACGCTGAACTCCAGGCGATAGTATGCAATGGCTACCTCGTCATCTGTAACGGAAAAATAATAATGATGTACTACACATTCCAAAGTCGCTTTTCAAACATTATCAATGTAGGCTTAAATAGGGGCGGTAGGGTAGCCTAGTGGCTAAAGCGTTCGCACGTCACGGGACAGTATTGGTTTAAAGTACCTGTGATTATTTTAAGACTGACTGACTGAGTTTGGTTTTACGCCGCTTTTAGCAATATTCCAGCATCACCACGGCGGGGGAAACCAGAAATGGGCTTCACACATTGTACCCATGTGGGGATTCGAACTCGGGTCTTCGGCGGGACGAGTCAACGCTTTAACCACTAGACTACCCCACCGCCCCGATTATTTTAAGACGTGACTAATGAAGACCTTGTCTGCCTGACGTCGGGGCGGTGGGGTAGCCTTGTGGTTAAAGCGATCGTTCGTCACAACGAAGGCATGGGTTCGATTCCCCACATGGGTATAATGTGTAAAGCCCATTTCTGGTGTCCCCGCCGTGATATTGCTGGAATATTGCTAAAAGCGGCGTATAACCAAATTCACTTCACTGTTAACTTAAACATTAGGAAATCCTCCTAATCTGGTTCGGTTTTTCGCCTCTTTTTTCCAGCAATATCACGGCGGGGGACACCAGAAATGGGCTTACACTAAACTCACTCACTCATTAGAGCAATATATGGCAGTCTATAATGCCTACAGTGTCAGTATGAATAAACAACCAACCAACATACACGACGTCGATTGTGTAGTGGTTGAAGTGATCTAAACTAGAATTGTACAATGAATGAAGTCGACCCTGGGGTTATATTCTGTGGTATTGTTGCTTAACGCAAGAATATACCCGCTCATTCAACAAAAATATAAAAGTATTCAAACAAACATGTACCTGAAAATTGAGCGACAAATGTTTTAAAGTCTTTTCCCGTTGCGCTGGTTTTGATTTTACCCTTGTCGAACTTGAACACGCCCCTGTAAGCCAACGAGAAAAACAATTGAATATATGTATATTTTGGGGAAAGATATGACACGTGGTAAGGATATTACTGTATCATATAATATGCACGATGTCATTATTTATTTACAATAATCAGAAATCGTTCTGTCACTCCCAATATGACCCGTGATCTTCAGTAACCCATGTTTGTCGTAGGTACCACCGGGATCAGTTGGTCTAAGTTTTTGTCAAAACCAGTCCAGTTTTAGTCGTTGTTTGGTGTTTAACGCCGCACTCAGCAATATTTCAGCTGTTTGGTGGCGACGGTCTGTGAATAATGAAGTCTGGACGAGACAATCCCGTGATCAACAGCGTAAGTATCAATCTACGCAATTTGGATACGATGACATGTGTCAACCAAGTCAGCGAACCTGACCAACACATCCCGTTAGTCGCCTCTTATGTCAAGCATGGGTTACTGAAAACCAATTCTAAACCGCATCTTCATTGGTTGTATACTAATTTTATGCTGGATAGTATACTAGGCACATAAAGAAACTGTGCATACAAAAATTTAAAATCAAAATTTATCAGACCTGTGTAGACACATAAGGATTTAGTCTCAGAGCACGTGCCACGTTCCGTGACGTCAATGGGTTCGTCCTTGAGACGTGCAATACGTTGTTTCACGTGCATTCCGGGAAAGAGAAACAGAGCAAATGAATGCCACACAATACTGTCACTTTGGAAAGCTCAACCCCTGCCCTTGCGATCGTTCAAAAAATTAAACGGCTATTGAAACGCATAGCATGCCAAGGCTCACGTCTGCACAACGACATGGGGCCATTGGGATGGTCCGTGGGGGAATATCTCAACGACAAGTGGCTGCACATTTCCACTGCCACCGGAACACCATTTCTGCACTGTAGAGACGCTACCAGAACACAAATGACGTCATCGATCGGCCACGTTCTGGACGTCCACGTGTAACAACGCCAAGGCAGGACAGATGGATAAGGGTGACCCATCTTCGCCACAGGTTTCAGACTGCAGTGATGACTGCCCGAACCATCCCAGGACTTCACCGTATCCACCTCAACACAGTTCGACAACGTTTACGTCATCACGGGATCAGACCACAACGTCCCGCCATACAGTCTATCCTGACACAACGTCATCGACAAGCTCGCCGAATGTGGTGCCGAAATCATGTCCGCAAACCCTGTTTTGGTGGAGAAATGTTATTTTTACAGATGAGTCCAGGTTTAACATTTCCCATAGTGATGGACGTCAACGTGCTTATAGACGCGTGGGAGAACGTTATGTACAGGCCTGTGTCTCTGAGAGGAATCGCTTTGTTGGTAGTTCCGTGATGATTGGGGGGTGGAATAACAGCACGCCAAAGAACTCCTTTGGTGATTGTTCAGGGCAACTTAACTGGTGTGGGCTACAGGGATCAGATTCTTCGACCTGTGGCAATTCCTTTTCTGCAACGTCATGGCCCTGGGTTAACATTCCAACAGGACAATGTCCGCCCTCATACGGCAAGGGTTGCTATGGATTTCTTGCAACACCACAACGTTGACTTACTGCCTTGGCCTGCAAATTCACCGGATCTCTCCCCGATAGAGCATGTTTGGGACGAGATGGATCGACGTCTACGCCGTCTTCCTCATCCGCCAGATAACGTCCTTGACCGTGCAACAGAACTTGAGAGAATCTGGCGTGACATCCCACAAGCCTTCCTTGCACGTTTGATAGGCTCTATGCGTCGTCGATGCACTGCTGTTCTCAATGCCATTGGTGGACATACCCGTTATTGAGCTTGTGACATGGTCGTTTGACCCCTGTCCCGCTTGTGGACTCGTGACGTCATTGTGATTGACTTTTCAATTGAAATTCTCCCGACTTGTTATGGTCTCATGATCCCTCCATTAAAGTTTATATGTACCTTTGACATTGTTATCGTACTTATCAACTGGGATAATATTTTGACAATGCACAGTTTCTTTATGTGGCTAGTATATATATATTTAATCATTTTTGTGAAGTAAATCTCCCTGGTACAGAAATGTGGGAACGTTTACTATTTACCTGTTACATACTTTATGCTGCTGATTTTGTTAATGATGTTGTTGTATTTACTTCTTGTGTTTTCGTTGAGACACGCATAAATTTTCAGAAAAAATTGTCAAATCTGTTTCACAAATATTATAAACAAGGGAAAAATATGTTGTGAAATATGTATATAGGGATATCATCACATCCTTTTTCTCAGATTTATGAAATAAAATATACCGTTATCACCGACTTCATTTGAACAAAAAACAGAAACAAAGACGTGAGATGTATGATGATTAACAGAAATCATTTTGCAATAATTTGACTGAATATTCGTTGTAATGCTGGCCTGCCATTTGGGTCAATTCATTTAAGAGAGAGTCAAGGTGTCAAAATTATAAAGTACACAAATCAGAGTGCATTAAAAACAGTGCATAAAGAGTCACATAAGAGGACAGGAGTCAGGGGACACGTAATCAATAGCGAATGTGACCACACTGGGCATCCATACACGTCAACACACGTCTCCTCATTGACGTTGTAAGTCGGTGGATGACGTCAACAGGAATCCTGTTCCGTAAGTCAAAGAGAATCTGTTCAAGTTCCTGTCGGTTCGCTGGAAGTGGTACACGCTGTCTCAGCTGACGATCAAGATGATCCCCGAGATGTTCGATGGGGGTTCATGTCTGGAGAACGCACTGGCAATACATTGACGTTAACGTTGTGCAGATATTCTCGAAAACGTCTGGCGGTATGAGGCCTTCGTTGTCGGGCTGCAAAATGACTCCTCCTTGGCTCTTGTCGAATAAAGGGCACCACAAGAGTCTCAACACTTCATCCCTTAGATACCGATAACCAGTCTTTTTGTTCCCTGGCCACAAATGACGCCCCATACCATGACGCCTCCTCCATCGAACGGATGAACTTCTTGAACGCAGTTGAACCGACTGAACCGCCATACCAAGTCGTAGAAGGACTGTTCGTCTGCTGATGGCGTGTCCCAGTGCTGTCGCCATCGTTGACGCCTTCACGAATCTGTTCCGGAAGTGAATCTGCCGGATGTAGCGGTCTTCGGCCGGTGTCGTGATTCTTGGTCCTTCCGATCTTGGGGGTGGGGGTAGGGGTGGGGTCCTCTGTCTGGCCTGTTTGCTGGTGGCGGTTTATCAATTTGCTGATGGTGGCCTGGCTGCATTTGAAGATTCTTGCCAGCTGACGTTGTGAAGCTCCAACATTGGCCATACCGGTCGCCCTGTCTCGTCATGTCTTGGCATATTCGTGGTGGTTTTCTGGTTACTGAAGGTTTGCTCTGTCCAACATCGGTATTTATACCACAATCATGCACGTGGATTTGGACCTGTGTAACACAAATACGCTATTCACGTTTTGAAAAATGCACTATTTGTACGAGGTTATCGGACAGCTGCCATGTTTTGGGGACCATGTTGCGTTTTGGCGAATATTTTTAGCTTGGGTTCAAACCTGTACCAGCGTTTTGTTTTTATACAATTGCGTTAAAAGTGATAACTTTCTTTTGCCGGGTAGTTTATGTGTTTAACTAACATGCTTAAAATTAACTGACAATTAGAACGACCTGTTTGTCCCGTTCTCTTGTTGTATATTTTAGTCAAAATGTGTGTGACGGACAAAGATATCATAATGAGCTAATACTCATGGTCCCTTTCAGTCCATAGTGCTTAAAGCGCTCGTTCGTCACGCGAAGACCCGGGTTCGATTCCCCACATGGGTACAATATGTGTGAAGCCCATTCCCGGTGTCCCCCGGCGTGATATTGCTGGAATATTGCTAAAAGCGGCGTAAAACTAAACTCACTCAGTCACTCATTATACCTGTGTAATGTACATGCTGAGGCTGTGTGATTTAGGATGTTAAAACCTGTATTAGACAGACAGACAGATTTTATTGGTATATATGGCCCGGAGGCCAACAGTACAATGTAAATAAACTGTAGCAGACACTGACAGCGCTACCATGCAATACGGCGTAAATAGCATATCATAGGTAGGCAATGTTATGGGAAATATACAGTTATTGTTGATTCGATATGTTGTATTTAGTGTGAGAGAGAGAGAGAGAGAGAGAGAGAGAGAGAGAGAGAGAGAGAGAGAGAGAGAGAGAGAGAGAGAGAGAGAGAGAGAGAGAGAGAGAGAGAGAGAGAGAGAGAGAGAGAGAGAGAGAGAGAGAGAGAGAGAGAGCTTCTGAAAAATGACACATCAACGCCAAATATTATCCAGTCATTGTTGTCCCACGATACAGAATTCATTGTGCGTATAATAGACCTTACACGACTTTTAGGTTCATTTGTTTTTTACCGCCGCACTCGCCAATGTTCCGGCTATAATGGCGGAGCTCTGTACATAATCGAGTCTGGATCAGACAATCCAGTAATCAACAGCAAGAGCATCGATCTATGTAATTGGGATACGATGACATGTGTCAACCAAGCCAGCGAGTCTGACCACCCGATGCTAGTCGCCTCTTACGACATGCTTGGGTTGCTGAAGGCCAGTTCTAACCCGGATGTTAATATCATATGTAGCGATTACTGAAATTCGGCGATGACACCCGGTGTCCGCGAAAATGTAAGACATCCATACCAGTTCACATCGGTCTCAAAGGCTGTTAGTCTGTCATAAGTCGCTTGGACATCTGCAGTATCGACAGGACTAGGAAGCAAGTTTCCCATGTTCAAGAAAAGGGTTGGTGCTGTATATGAAGTGAAGCAGAAATAACGTTGTAAAAGCTGTTTTGTGAATAATGAATATTAGGTTTAGTTGAAATGAGTGAGTGAGGGAGTTTAGTTTTACGCCGAACCCAGCAATATATTTCAGCTATATGGCGGCGGCCTGTAAATAATTGAGTCTGGACCAGACAATCAAGTGATCAACAGCATAAGCATCGATCTGCGCTATTGGGAACCGATGACATGTGTCAACCAAGTCAGCGAGCCTGACCACCCGATCCCGTTTGTCGCCTCTTACGACAGGCATAGTCGCCTTTTGTGGCAAGCATGGGTTGCTGAAGACCTATTCTACCCCGGATCTTCACGGGTCTTAGTTGAAATGTGTTGAAATATATCACTGAAGGGATATTCCGACCCACTAAAAGTTTGCTATTTCAAGTTCAAATGTACAGTAGTAATTTGTGATATTGCCATTGAAACTGGTACACCGGAACTGAATAATTATTCAATTTGTCCAAAAGCAATTAAGCGAAAAAATGTCTTCATAAGTGTATCATTCAAGATTCTGACTCGGTTAAGATTTCCTTTATTACTTTTAAGGGACAGTACTTTCGTTGGCAGGTAATTTTTTAGAATATTTATAGTTAAACAAGAACACATATCCCGGCAAGTGGTAATACTTCATAGCAAACAAGTAATAGTTAAGGGCAGCAGGTAATACTTCAGGGAAGGCAGGTAATACTTCAGGGAAAGCAGGTAATACTTCATAGCAAACAAGTAATAGTTAAGGGCAGCAGGTAATACTTCAGGGAAGGCAGGTAATACTTCAGGGAAAGCAGGTAATACTTCATGGCAAAAGAGTAATAGTTAAGGGCAGCAGGTAATACTTCAGGGAAGGTAGGTAATACTTCAGGGAAAGCAGGTAATACTTCATGGAAAACAAGTAATAGTTAAGGGCAGCAGGTAATACTTCAGGGAAAGCAGGTAATACTTCAGGGAAAGCAAGTAATACTTCATAGCAAACAAGTAATAGTTAAGGGCAGCAGGTAATACTTCAGGGAAGGCAGGTAATACTTCAGGGAAAGCAGGTAATACTTCATGGCAAAAGTAAAGGGCAACAGGTAATACTTCAGGGAAGGAGGGTAATACTTCAGGGAAAGCAGGTAATACTTCATGGAAAACAAGTAATAGTTAAGGGCAGCAGGTAATACTTCAGGGAAAGCAGGTAATACTTCAGGGAAAGCAAGTAATACTTCATAGCAAACAAGTAATAGTTAAGGGCCGCAGGTAATACTTCAGGAAAGGCAGGTAATACTTCAGGAAAGGCAGGTAATACTTCAGGGCAGGCAGGTAACAGTTTAGGGAAATCAGGTAACACTTCATGGCAGTCAGGTAATAGTTTTGGGCAGGCAGGTAATAGTTTAGGACAATCAGTCAATAGTTTAGGGTATCAGGTAATACTTCAGGGAAAGCACCAGGGTGAGCAGCAAGTCACAGCTCAAAGTAAGCCGATAATAACGCATGGCAAATAGATAATACCACATGGCAAAGATTAGCAGATAATAGTTCATAGCATGCAGAAAAAAAAAGAAGTTCATGGCAAGTTAATCTTTTCATAATACCTTCGTGTTCTTCTAAATGCCCTATGACCAGACACTTAGTCAAAACATGATATTGATATTTATGCCCAAACTTATTTCAACACAGAGAATAAAAAGTCAATAGTACCAATATAAAATTAAAGCTTTTGAAAATGAGACACACCAAATGGAATTACCGTCACCGGGAGATTCAGCCAGAGGTTATGATGCCAGTGCCTGTTAGGCAACCGAGCTGAAAACGACGGGTTTTATACTATTTCATTTCAAACCAGACCTGTGAAGGTTCTGGATATATCCGAACGGCGTGTCTCATTAAGTCATGGTATATGGTCGGTATAAATATGATTTAATCACCATATTGGTAACCAGGGGGAGGATTCTCTGCGTTAGTTATGACGGTATTGGGGTAGTTTGTATGCATGTTACATCTTCCGTCAGTGAGGTGAGGTGAAATTGGATTTAACGTCGTGTTTGAGAATATTTCGCTCATATGACGACGTGCATGAGTGTGTATGTGTATGTGCGGCTGCTTGTACTAGCCCAGACCGAAGATGGTTTTAGAGTGCTAGCCCGCTGAGATACCATGCCGCAGTGAAGCAGGAATACCCCACTCAGACACATTATACTGACTCTGAGCCGACCAGTCCTTGTTGTACCCATTAATGCCGAGCGCCTGGCAGGGACCAACAAGTACCATATTTTAACGTCTTTTTGGTATGACGCGGTCGGGGGTCGAACGCGCGACCTTCCGCTCTCCGGGCGAACGCTCTAACCACTACACCACGGAGGCGGTCCTCCGTTAGTCAGTGTATGAAGGTGAAACATGTAACTACGCTATATTCTGACGCCTGTCTCTGCATCGGATCCATTTGTCCTCGTGTAATTCACGTTTGTTCAGATGCCTGTTTCATCTATTTAAGTAGTGCCGTGTGAGTGAGTGAGTATGGTTTTACACCGCTTTTACCAATATTCCAGCAATATCACGACGGGGCGACACCGGAAATGGGCTTCATACATTGTGCCCATGAGGGGAATCGAACCCTGGATTTTGGCGTGACGAGCGAACGCTTTAACCACTAGACTACCCAACCGCTCCTTTAATTAAGTAACTATAAAGGGGCTTGTTACAGTGTTACAAGTGTAAGTAAAGTTATATTGTACTGAGAAACGCTAACGGATCATGACTTTTTTCCAGAATTTGGCACTTGGCGACAAACGACACACGAACAGTTGTCTCATAGACACACTTTCTTGGAGACACGCAATACAGTGAAACCATGAAACCATTACGATGGTTTCCATAGCTCATCGGGGCGGTGGGGTAGCCTAGTGGTTAAAGCGTTCGCTTGTCACGCTGAAGACCCAGGTTCGACTCCCCAAATGGGTACAATGTGTGAAGCCCATTTCTGGTGTCCCCGCCGTGATATTGCTAGAAGCGGCGTAAAACCATACTGACTCACTCACTCATCAGAGACCTGGTCAGGCTTCCAGTGAGTGAGTGAAAGAAGTTAAAGATACCTATTGTTTCACACTGTAGTACATAAGCACATTGTTTCGTTCATTGTCATTAATATATTGGCAGCTGGTTTGGTGTTGTGATTGTGTTACTTGGTCACTAAATGTGGCGCCATTGCCCCACGCAAAAGCGGTGATGCATAGATGTCTGTGTTATTGTATTCCCTAATATATATCTATGATAATCTAGTTGTTTTACTGTCCTTCGTTGACAGGTGTTTATAATTTATCTTTTACTCATTATAAATCCATAACATGTTTTAGTCACGATATGGCTGAAATATTGCCGATGTGACTTAACTAACTTACTCACTCACTAACCTAGGCAGTAGCCGTAATACGGGCAAGGAAAAGTCACGGAGACAACAGACTTGCGAACAGAGGCATTGTCCTGGTGAATCGGTAAACCTTCCCGCACAAACCTTATACGACTAAAAGCCAAACGCCACCACCTTGACAAGCTTTGCCTTCTTCACAGGGGGAGACATTGTTTGGTCTGTTGCTGACAGCCGAGAACTGAAGACTCATTACAAGCTTCTCAAAATAATAATTCCTGTAGTTTTCTTTTTCTGTACCTTTTGTGTTAGAATATTTCCTTTCCATCTTCCTCTGTGTATGTTTCTAATGATTGCTTGCGATGAAGTTTGCTATTGTAAATATTCTTGGAGAAGGGTTTATAAGTAATAAGATCTTGTCCCCGGTCCTGTTGCACTTTGTGAATAAAATATACTTAAACTAATTAGCTTAGTTTGCCTCAAAACAACGTAAATTCTCACGAAAGACGATGCAGATGAAGCGTTTCTGATCATGAATCAGGAACTTTGTGACTCAGCCTGCTGAAACTTGGTCATGCGCAGTTCACATTTTTATGCTAGTTTTCAAACCTCAACCCAAACATCCGCTGTCCATCACATATGAGTGGGAATTGAAGGAGTGAGTGAGTGAGTGAGTTTAGTTTTACGCCGCTTTAAGCAATATTCCAGCAATATCAAGGCGGGGGACCGAGAAATGGGCTTCACGCATTTTACCCACGTGGGGAATGGAACCCGGCATGACGAGCGAACGATTTAACCACTAGGCTACCCCTCCGCCCCGGGAAAGGAAGGTGTATCAATCCTCTATATTGTTATTGCATTGATCAACATATAAACATATTATTTCTATTAACGTCTTAACCTTTTTGGTCAGTACAATATTACGTATACCTGGATACATTTCAGTGCCCATAACAAGCTGTCAACTCACCGAAAATATGTATAGAAATTTGCACTTGGCAGTTTGGCTGTTTGTGAAATCAAAGAATATCTGTTTGGAACTTCACCAAAAGGGTTCACTGTGTCCAATGCTTCAGGGTTAACTATATATCATTTCAAAGTGAAATTTGCTTGACAAACGATCTTAGCGACTAAAACCTTCTAAATTACATGCAGAGTACTTGATGCAAAGGCTGTCTTGTCCCGGGAAAACCAGGGAGGAAGATAAGGGACTGGCGATCTACACATAAAAGAGATGAGGGAGCTTTTACGAGTGAGTTTAGTTTTACGCCGCTTTTAACAATATTCCAGCAATATCACGGCTGGGGAACCAGAAATGGGCTTCACACATTGTACTCATACATGGAATTGAACCTGGGTCTTCGGCATGATGAGCGAACCCTTTACCCACTAGGCTACCCAGCCGGACCTACGAAGAGATCAGTGGTGGGGTGTTTACTATATGTATACTGGGAGTCAAGACAGACATGGAAAGGTTTAGGCTTCTTCCAAAATATCCTAGTGTGGTTTCAGCCAGAGAGAAGGAGAAGGTTCTGGAAGCTTTGTATATAATGGTAGCTAAGCTTTGCCATGATAATCTCCTATTACATCTCATCATACAAAAAGACCAGCAGTTGTGTGACGATCACTGGTTACCCTGGATCCACAGCCAAAGCCTATTTTGGAAGCTTGAAGACTGTTGCAGCACAGTGGATATTGCCATCACCAGGGACCATATGGTCTCTGCCATCACATAGGTGTAAATACTGTTATTGGTTGACTGCTATTTAAAATGGACTAAGTAATATTTCATCTTTATCACAACGACCTGCAAAACATATAATAATTGGATGATACATACCAAAGCTTAGGGCTGGATATTGCCCTGATTCTAATATTGCACAGCCCTACCATAGCTTGATATCATCACTGCCTACATGCTGTCACAGAAAGATTACACACATTTACGAAATGACATGTCCAATGCAATTCCCCTATTTTGACTTATACCATAGGTTCCAAATTATTTCAGGGGAACAATGACTTAACGTAGCATGTGTTTCTGACGGGTGCCACTTGTGGGGCAGGCTCCGCTCATCTTTTCGCAAACACCTGGTATCATCAATATTTCACAGTGATTCATAAACACATGCTCCGTCATCGTATCGCATGGTGACAATCACTGGTCTGTCTGGTCCAGAACGCATTTGTTTACAAACAACATCGTCATGCTGCTGAAACAAATACATACTCAAGATATAGTCACAATTGTGCAATCGAGAAGAGTTTTGTTATGGACGTGGAAAGGACTTTGTCGCTTCTATTTACTTTGAAACCACACTAATCATAATGCTTTACTGAAGAAACAACCTTAACACAAGTAAACGCTAAAATGTTTATTGCTTAAAATCAGAAGAAATTCGATTATATAAAAACTTAAAAACAGAAACAAGAAGATATGTTCTGGATATAACGCATACAACAAGTTGAAAACAAGTTGGAAACAAGTTGAAAGCTCGGACTGATTTGTTTCATGCAGCACTCCGCAGTATTCCAGCTAAATGTCAACAATATGTAAGTAACAGCATCTGGATCATAGTGAGCAACAATCCTCAACTTCCGGTAACATGATAGGCATCAACCAAGTCACCGATTCTGACCACCTGATACTGGACATTTTGTGTCACTTGATTTACCAGAATAATAATTCTACATTAATAACAGTGTGTAATTATCACACTCCTCAACACTAATATACAATGGCTATTTGTGTGAAGGTATATTAACGAGCTATGCCAAATACGCTTAGATTACGTGTATCACATTTGTGATTACGAAGGCACAACTTGACTACAAATTTCGTAAATTGCTGAAATTCTCTGCATCACATTCATCATTACAAATGCACAGATTAACTAAAATCTTCTTCCCACTTCCGAGGGATACTGGCTGTTTGTGGAACCGTGGTTTAGCATAGAGATTCTGCAAGATCTAGTCTGAAGAGGTAGTTCATAGGTGGAGAAGCAGTTCCAGATAATGCCTGTCACATGAACGAAGCTTTCTGGAGACTCTAAATATGGCCATAAACTTTTAAAGCCTCATAGCGAAGCTAATTTGCATTGAATGATATATTTCCAGTTGTGGTGATGGCAACTGTTTCATAAACAGGGTTTGAACATAATATTTATTCCAGTTATAATGAGCATGATGTGAATATTTTCAATAGCACCCATTTACAAACAATCAGTATAAAGAAGAGAACATCCATATAATCTTCATTTAGGCCTAAGACAGGTACAAAGCAAGACTGTGCTCAGGTGGAGGAGTATGACACAAGGTTTGAATCTTATAGTACATTATACCACCCATTTAGTATTACAGTAAGTAAGGAATCAAAAACAGGAAAAATGGTCTACCAGCGGAGACAACTGACATATGGGTAATTTGTCGTATAATGCTGCAATCAAAACAAAATCCAGTAGGCGGTCAATTCCAGACCTGAACATCCAGTGATTGATATTATGAGCAGAGTTAGGGTGTGATGGCAAACAATTTACTTAGTCACAAACCCTGATCACCTGATACACGTCGTCTATACCATTATTAATTACATATACAGTGGAAACCGCCTAAGTAAAGACTGCTTAACTAAACATACCGGATAAGTAAACACTTTTCTTTGGTCCCAGCAATTTTTTTCATTAATTATCATTATTTGAGTCCGGTTAACTAAACTCGGATAAGTAAACAATACCGCTTAACTAAACGTTTTCTCACAGTTCCTGGAAGTAAATTACTTACTGGTAACCAAAGAGACCGGATAACTAAATTTGTGATCACCATATAATCTGACATGAGTAAAATACCTGATAAGTAAACAATTTTGGCGAGTCCCTTTTTTTCACTTATCAGGTTTCCACTGTACTTTCAATATCAATAACACTATCAATAACACATGCTTTCAATATCAATCACATTATCAATAAAACGCCTTTTCAATAACTTTCACATAACACTGGATATCAGAGATCCACAACAAATAAAAGAATGATCAATACAGTTTGTATATATGCATTATAATCTGACAGGATCAGACAGAATCAATATTAAAATGACATCAGTGAAATTCTACAAAAGCCAATAAAGACAACTTATACTAATTGTTCCAATAAACCGATGTAACAGACTGATTGCATCTTATGGGATAAAGTCAATCCTTATACTGATGTATAGTTGAAAAACTTTAGTAATAATCATTTTTTTTATACAACATGGATTAAACAAATTACATTAAAAAGATTAACATTAAAAGAAGAAGATTTCTCTGTTAATAGTGTTCAAGATGGCAGGAAGTCAGCTCATGAAAACTCCCTTCATAAATGAATCTTTCAGTGGTAACATTACCACCTATATAGCAATAGTTCTTCTATTCAATTCATATCTTATATGTATCAGTTACTAAGATAATCAATATCAATCTGTTTCATCAAAATGAAGACATTGAGACATGAAGTTATTTTTAAAACAAAATCAAATAACCAAAGAATATAAACAGCATAATCCTCATACAAGCAGATAAATATGTGAAAAATTATGAAACATAACACTAAAAATACAATGTCAAGCCATTACAAGCATGTTATGTTCCTTTTCGCCTGATTCCACTACATAAACATGGTATTTTGATTTTATGTAAAACACAAAAGAACATCACTTAAAAATAATAAAACAAAACAGGCAAATATTGTGCCAATAAAAATGTGTAAGATTTGATCATGTTGGTAATTCATAAGTGACCTAGGAGTTTTGTCAAATCAGCAAGCTTGTAACAAACTGTTAGCTGTGATACATGGATATATTCAACCTAGGCACACTGGCCTACAGTACAGATGCTTGTCACCGCTACTGATCTACACACTGAACATGAGACTGCCCAGTGAATACTAGGTCCTGAATTATACTACTCAACTTTTAATAAGGATAATCTGATATGTCCATATACTGTCACAGAATGCTTAGACTAACTACTGTTGGGGCTGTTAATTATACTACTCAACTGTTAGGGCTGTTAATTATACTACTCAACTTTTAATAAGGATAATCTGATGTGCCCATATACTGTCACAGAATGCTTAGACTAACTACTGTTGGGGCTGTTAATTATACTAACTACTGTTAGGGCTGTTAATTATACTACTCAACTGTTAATAAGGATGATCTGATGTGCCCATATACTGTCACAGAATGCTTAGACTAACTACTATTTCAGCCCATACTGAATAGATGAGGTAGTTCAGGTTTAGGATTTCTTGGAGATGTTGCCTTCTTCTGGGAAAATCAGTAACTTGCAGCATGACAATAAAACCTATATTTGTCAATCTTTATTTGTTGTTATTGTTATATATTACATACCACAATGATAAATATTGTTAGCACCTATCCACATTAAACTATTGACATCCAATACGGTCCTAATTTCATGCAACTTAAAGAAATGGATAAGATTGAGGACAGTCGCTAAACACCCGCACATGATCATTCTCAGGGACTACGTTCAAGCAGGGATACTCTACAACAGGGATAGGTCACTCGCTTGCTTTCTTTACCATTTGTACTAATTAACGTGTGCCTCATCATGCTCCAACGCACACAGTGACTTGGTTCGGTCCCAGCGCAACTTCGGCTGCGTTTAACAGTACTTCAGCCAGTGTATTGTATCAGTCGGAATTTTACAATGAATGAATGAATGAATTAAGAGCAAGAATTTTATGTGAATGAATGAAAGAAATTAAGAAAAAGAACAAAAGAAAAAGAACATATGTGAATGAATGAAAGAATAAATGATACACCACGGCCATCCCTCCCCAAACATGTTAAAGAACACAAAACTATCGGTAGAACACATATGTTAACATCAGCTGTCCATTTTAAAAAAAAAAATTACTTTGAAACATGTTTTTACATTAGTAACTAATTCAGATATCTTATTGCATGTGTGGAATGGCATGGGCATTTACAGAATGTTAATTGACACTGTCACAGACCCCTCAAAAACAGAAAGTTTAGAACTATCACACCTTTCCAGTTTTGTCAAATACTAAGATCAACAAGAAAGAAAGAAGTTTTAGAACTATAACACTCAAGCATCACAAGCACCAATGGCGATATGTCATATTTTTCACACACCTCAAATACACACTAACAAAAACAAAAACAAAAAAAATTAAAAAGTATCAATGTTACTTGCAAAAACCTTTCACCTGATGGTATATACCCCTCATAAAAATTAAAGGTGTATGTGAAAGATGTTTTAGAACAATAACTACAAACACTCAAACAAGCAGCCCTGTAGTATTTCAATGGCAGATCGGCGATATGTCATATTTTTCACACACCTCAAATACACACTAACAATTTTTTTTAAATTATAAAACTATCACTATTACTTGCAAACACCTTTCACGTGATGGTATATTCCCCTCATAAAAATTAAAGGTGTATGTGAAAGATGTTTTTGAACACTAACTAGAAACACTCAAACAACAGCCCTGTAGTATTTCAATGGCAGATCGGTGATATGTCATATTTTCACACACCTCAAATACACACTAACAATTTTTTTTAAATTATAAAACTATCACTATTACTTGCAAACACCTTTCACGTGATGGTATATTCCCCTCATAAAAATTGAAGGTGTATGTGAAAGATGTTTTTGAACACTAACTAGAAACACTCAAACAACAGCCCTGCAGTATTTCAATGGCAGATCGTGATATGTCATATTTTCACACACCTCAAATACACCCTAACAAATTCTTTTTAGTTATAAAACTATCACTATTACTTGCAAACACCTTTCAACTAAAGGTATATTTCCCTTCTAAAAATTAAACGAATATGTGAAAGAAGTTTTTAGCGATATAATTTAGTCTTTCTTAAGCTGTGTACTGAGAATTGAAGCCAGTGAGCTACAACATGCCCACTTGAAACTTTACTACAAAGCTACTGTACTTATACTGACACTAATAACAATTATTTGACTTGAAATGAAGTGACAGAATAGGTAACTTATCTTCTACATGTAGGTTTTCAGTTGTCACAACACTCAGCGTATGTAATCAGCTGTTGAAAATAAACGGGCTCAATCTTAAAAACCACGCTGCCGCCATATTGGCTACACTGGTCACGTGACGAGCCGAGGCATAGCTTAGGAGCTTTCCGAGGAGTGACCACTCCCCCTTATAGAGTCTCCCTGGTTCAAGTAAATGAATGAGACATCTGCATGAGTGAGTGAGTGAACTTAGTTTTACGCCGCTTTTAGCAATATTCCAGCAATATCACGGCGGGAACACCAGAAATGGGCTTCACACATTGTGAATACATGTGGGGAATCGAATCCAGGTCTTCGGCGTGACGAGCGAACGCCTTAACCACTAGGCTACCCCACCACCACACATCTGCATGAAGAATTCAAAACTTAGTATACTAATCCAAAGATTACCATTCTCTAATACTGTAATCAGACACTGCATGTGTAGACATGCATCAGGCACAGTTGTTGAGAGATCAATAATAAGTGATATGAAAGAATCTGTTCCTTAACTTCTGTGGAGTAGTATATAATAACAGGCCAGACTCCTGTAACACCACCTGTAAAGCTCCTGTGTAGCTTATTTCAATGCATCATAATTTTTGCAATATGACAGTTTAACATATAATGGGTAGATTTAATAATAATATTATTATTATCATATAATAGGTGGATTTATTAATAATAATAATATTATTATTATCATATAATGGGTGGATTTAATAATAATAACAATATTATCATATAATGGGTGGATTTCTGGGCAGGATAAAACCATAGGCTAAAACAGTATTCACTAAATATGCAAATAAGACACATCAGGTAATAACTACAGTTAGGGGTTATACCCCTCCTACCTGTTGACGATGCAGTCAAAATAGGTTGTCAGTTGTTTAACATACCACTTAGCAATTTTCCAGCTATATGACAGCTGTCTGTAAATAACAGTGTCTGGACCAGACAATGCATAACATCAGTCTACACAAATTGTATATGATGATGTCCTGTCAGTGGCCCCATACAACAAGCAAGAGTTGCTGAAGACCAATCTTCATGTACATACTGTGTTAGTACTGCCTGTTGTCGCTAACTCCAAGTTTTATATCTAATACAGGATATACCATCCCATAGCATACAACCTCAGCATGTACAGTAAACCACAGTGATATAAACACAAACTAATTCTTGTTCGTTATAATCTTAGTCCCTCATAAGCATTTTGACTAAAATAAACAGGAAGAGACTAGAACAAAAGACCGTTTTGTTATATCCATCAGAAAATTTAACATAGTCTACTGTATATGAATGAGTGAGTGAGTGACCAATATATGGTATAACAAGAACTGTCTAGTTGAAGTCACTTAATGAAATGTTGACTTGTAAAACACACATAAATGGGACAAGTCAAGTTCTGTACAATACCTTTATGCCAACCTGTTTGTGGCATCATTAGTTGGTGAAAAATATACGATACACCATGAGGCTGCTGTCTGTATTCGTAGATGATGGAGGAACATAGCCTGTTTTGACCATGGCCTTCAACACATAATGACATCTTCAGGGGTCAGAGAGGATCAAAGAGGGTCAGAAAGCATTCAGCCAATCCATTTACACGATCTATATTCTATACAGTCAAGGAGGGCTATTATAAACTTCAGAGCACAGACAAGTACTGTCATCCAAAGTGTGGTAGCTATTTCGGTCATGTGGAGTACATTCACATGCTGATAAAATACAGATAGAGTTATGGGTATGCCAAGGTAGTTGGCACGGCCTGTCCAGTTTATCTGAAATCTTGCAATCTGCTTTGAATGTTAATTGTTGAGTTTGTGCAGTGTTTAGTTCGTGGAACCCGAGTATTGGCCTTTGCTCTAAGATAGATAGAGAACCTGTGGCAGTACTTTATTGTTATTTACAAACTGTCACGAGAACAAAGGCCTTGGCTTCAATTCACTGTTTGTTCCTGCAACAGTTTACATCCTGATAAAGTACTCATACGCATCCTATATCTATTACTTGTACAGCGATGAAAACACAGAAATACTCTTGATATGTGTGAGGGATAAGCAGCTGCCCATACATCATTACAGGCAATATGGAAACATGCAACATATGCTACATTTGGGATGACACCATCTCTGTAAAGTGCAGATTGCAGTACATTTTGGGGTCAAGTCCTATCCAGGATTTGAGGTCACATTCTCATAGTGAGAAATGAATTCATGTCACAAAAGGAAATTATTCGGTATTTCTTTCTTATTTACAGACTGAAACTGGTTTACAGATAACATTATGACATGTATTATAAACACAAAGCACTTGCACATAACACGTTTATACTACAGAGAAAACGTAACTTCAGCCCAAACGTCACTTCCATTCATAAAGGCCCATTACAGACATAACCAAATGTAACGTAACAATATTAACTTTATACATTCTCAACTGACAGAAAGATAAGATTATGACTCAACACATTGCAGCTGGCAAGCATCTGCCAGATTGGTAATGCTTTTACCAACTTAGGGACACCCATGAGCATGAGAAAGGTACTGACTAACCTACACACACAAATAAGGCAATCACACCCACAATCCAGACAGAACGATAATGCCCCTTGTATTTTTGGGTATCCATAAACTTACATAGCTCACTGCAGCTTGAATCCATGATGTGTCACGTTGGGCAACTCTCAGTGACTACAGCAGTTTAAACAAACTGACAAGATGCAGTTAAGATGCAGTTACTATTAAGTAGGCTCAGGATTACTGTATTGCAACAACTTCATTATCAAAATTCCAGGAAAGATCTGGAAATTGTTGACTATTCACTGTAGGCTGACTATGATTGTACAAAAAAAAAATCGAAATAATAATAAAATAAAATAGAAAACCCCAAAACATCTTTTACATTTTGATGAAACACTTTGTGTAAACATCTGCCAGATCACGGCCATTGCAGTTTTGACAGCCTATCAAATTGTGTAACACTTTTACCTATCTAGGGAAATCCAGTACCATGGATACTGTACTGACATACCGACACACATAATGAAAGCAAATAAGGTAATCACACCAACAATTGTAGGTTTTGCATGCCAAAGGGACATAACTCTGCACAGCTAACTGCAGTGCCCTTGCCAAGTGGACCACCCTGACCTTCACCTTCATCACAGCTTGGGTGGAATGCAGTCACAGGAACAACACACCATGACACAGTATCTCATAAAACTGTCACCAAATCAACATTAACAAACAATGGTGTGTAACCATGGAAACAAGAGAGTTATAAATAGCAACAGTAACAGGATGGCTTAAATGAGTGGACGAAACCATCCTATACAGTAACAATCAAATGTAAGAGCACATTGGTGCTTTTCTTTTATGTGCCATGCTGACACATGGAGTACAGTGTAACATTCAGGAGACAGGAAGACATTGCGCTCCACCACAGGCAATTAAATTTCAGCGCTGCAGCCAGAATTCCCTTGGAAAGCCTCGTCTTGAATTCCGGAAGTTTCAATATTTTGATTTCCGAATGTTTGACATCACTTTCAATGAAAAGAGTCGTATTTTGAAATTAATTATGTGCCCGATATATAAAAACACATAAAAATAATAAATTTGCACCATTGTTGGCGCATACATTTATAAATAAAGCACCAACGTAAGTACATGCGGGCTGTCTGCAGCATTGAATTTTCCATGGGATTATATTCCAATGTCATCAACATTTGTAAATACAAGTAAATACAACATCAAACACTCTAACTAATAAAAGATGTTAAAAATGTACTTGTCCAAGCATAAAATATATATTATGGACACATATATGCGACCGTAGTCTAAGCACCAACAAGCTCACACACTAGATGCAGTGATATAGTCAAATTTCAAAACAGTTCCTTTCAACAAACAATGTTTTTATAATCAGCTTCGCTTAATGACGTCTACCAGTATGAATTTTGTGAAACTCAAACTGGCAAGTATGTGCAAAATGCTTGATTAATTATTCCAACTTCAGCAGATCTTACACTAGTCGGAACAGTTTTACTAAACAGCTATTGCATTAATTCTAAATTGTACACATTAATCACAGCAGCACGGCGATGTTCTCTGGACAATGACATCACTGTATTGTACTCCACCATTGCATGGTGTTGGGGATGGTATTATGCAATCAGTGTATGTCTCTGCACATAGGAAATTGAGAGATGATCTAATTATTCATCATCAAATCAATTTACCAAAGCATTCAACATACAGACATTATAATGTGTTCTACAAGATCAATATCTTATCCATCTCCTAATTACTATTAATGTTACTTTTATACAAATGAAATACACAATGCCATTTTAGAAAGAGGTCAAATGTAACATATGTTATATTTGGGATTACACTTTCTCAGTAAAGTACAGATTCTAGTACTTTTGGGGATGTGTCCCAGCTGGGATTCGAACCCACACCCCCAGAGTCAGGCACCTAATTGCCAGCATACCAAGTCAGCAAAGTTATTTATACAAATGTTCACAAGATGGTGAATTTATAAGCCCCAACATTAAGTTATAATTTGGCCAAGCAGATATCAAAGTTTGCTTGGCATGATGGAAAGCCCTGTAACTATTTCCTTTTTAAAAAAAATATGTTAAATACTCTTCAAACTTATCAGGTATCCTTACTCCATATTACAAACATGACAACGTTATAACACCAGCCTGCTACAGTATACTTTTCTACATCTCTTGACACATTAGGTGTCGAAAATTAACTCAAGAACATTAGGATAATTGCAAAATTTAACTTAACGCTGTGGTAAAGATTCCAGTGGAACATTGGACAATTACTCAAGATATGTTCTGTTTTGCCAGTCAGTCAGTTAGTCATAAACATACTAGGCATTCTATTACATACTACTTTTAATAAAGGTTTAATGTTTAAACAGTGAATTACATAAACTAGCAGTATTCTGAATTCTTAAGTAAAAATTTGAGATTGACCTGTAGAAATATGACACAAGACTATGAACTTCTTTCAACATATTTGTTTCCACACCTTGTATCATGAAACAATGCATTTAAAAAGTTAAATATATCATTCATTCAGAGACCTGTTCTGGTAAGATAGGGCCCCAAACACCCTAGAATGACAGTCTCTGCTTGAACTTCCCAGCACTTTGGGGAGTGTCTTCTCTCAATTCATCCGGGCTTTGATGGGGGGTGGATGCAGAGTTCTGGGAGGCACCACGTTTCACAACTGGAGTCAGCTCCCATCCAAAATGCTGCAACAAAATATCGGAGCTGGCTGAAATTTTGCTGTGAACAGTTGGTCAGTCATATCTCTGCTATAGCTAATAGTTTAATGCCATTTTTAGCAATATGCCAGCAACATCACAGCAGGGGACGCCAGAAATGGGCCTCACACATTGCACCCATGAGGGGAATCGAACCTGAGTCTTCAGCATGACGAAACGCTTTAACCATTAGGCTACCCAACAGCCCGAGTCAAGAAGGAAAGCAGCTGAGACAACCTGTAACAGTATGGGTGTACCTTGGGGGATTCCATGTTGTGTTGAGAGCACCAGTTCTCGAAGCACCGAGCGGCTATCCCAAGTTTGGCCTTCTGTTGTGCGTCTTTACAATAAACCAATATCATTTGCTCAGCAAATTTCTCAGGGAGCATTTGTGAGACCTACAACAGAAAATCATAACAGCTGAGCTTTTACTAATTAAAATCAGTTAATGATTCACAAACCTCGAACCCATGAATTGCTCATCTGCTCATCTGGCAAGGTGGTTGGAAAGTCATGGTAGGAGGATTGTGAATTACGGGTCCTTGGTTGGTGCACATTGGTGCCTCACAAAATGTGGCCAGTTTGAAACAAGATGACTTGTATACACAAACTACAGCAATAAATCAGACTTACAGCCTCAACGGAGTTGTGTTGTTGACAGAGCCATCCCCATTAAAGTATTACCAGAGAATGTATACATTGAACATCGACCTACCTCTGACTTTCGGACCTCCACAGCTGTGTTTGGGTCAGACTTGTTATAGAAGCGGACATTTTCTATTGGATTCTTGTCCTTCATGCCGTAATCCAGGTACACCAGCTGAAATATATGCATCAATGTATGGCTACCATGACATTCATCATACAAATCGTAAATCTCCCGTTACGTATCTGTTAGTCAGCTCTAGGAACAATGTTATAAGTAGAGTATTATGACGTTCTTATTCTATAGGTAGCACTACACAGGACAGAAGCCTTTTGTTGATACATTTCCTTCTTTGAAACAAAATTTGACTGGTTTGGTTGGTTTGTTGTTTACAGCCGCACTCAACAATATTGCAGCTATATGGCGGTGGTCTGTAAATAATTGAATCTGGACCAGTCAATCTAGTGATCAACAGCATGAGCATCGATCTATGCAATTGGGATGCGATGACATGTGTCAACCAAGTCATAGTCTGACCACTTGATCCAGTAAGTCGCTTTCCTACGACAAGCATGGGTTACTGAAGATCACTTTTAACCTGGATCTTCACGGGTGGTGCAGGGGTGGAAATAACCCATTGCCCAACGTCCGAGTTCAGCATTTTTTCTGTCGGGCAAGCAAATTTGTATATCACACTGTACTGGTGTCCAGTTGATTTTCCAATGTTAATTATGTTGTTCATTTTAAAAAATCAGCAAGAAAAGGGTCGGTATAGTGGACAAATTATCAGGGCAAGTGACTTTACATGTGCCACTGTACCGGAGTACACTGTCAATTTTAAAGTTATTTCCAACCCTGTGGTGACTTCGGACTTCGGACATGTATCACAACTGTGATCATGTGTTTTCTTATCAGACCAGAAATGTCAATACATACAATGTAGCATACACTGCATACATTACTTCTGTCAATTCTCAATTCTATACATAGTTACAGGACCCATTTGTCTGGTAAAACCCTGGACCAACATCTGATGTATTTATTATTATGGTAGACAAGTGGACTAGACTAGTGGTTAAAGCATTCACTTGTCATGCCGAAGACCCGGGTTCGATTCTCCACATGAGTACACTGTGTGAAGCCAATTTCTTCAGTCCCCCGCCATGATGTTACTGGAATATTGCTAAAGCGACGTACAACCATACTCATTCTCTATCAAGGTGGCAACAAGTTCATTGTTGCAACTACACTGCCATCCCCGGTGCTCAGTCATTCAGGTGAGCTAACGAATGTATAATGAGATGATGATGATTACTTACATGCACGACGACATCCTCAATATCCAGGGTGATCTCAGACTCCTTGTCATCATCAGTCATACTCTCAATCAGTTGACGCTGAATCAGTGGGATGTCATCCTGGAAATCACATCAACATGTTAAACCATGTTACACAGCCTCCAACTAGTAGACAAAACTCATGTGATGGTAGATTACAGGCACAAATGCATCCACCAAGTCACCTCTTATAACAAGTGAGTGAGTGAGTGAGTGAGTGAATATATCACTTTACGGGGAAGCACCAGAAATAGGCTTCACACATTGTACTGATGTGGGGAATCGAACCCATGATAAACGAAGGCTTAAACCCCTAGGCTACCCCTTCCCCACCGCCACTCTTATAACAAGTGTACCAGTACAGTTCCAAATCTCATCAGATTCTGCAGTTGTTAATTCTGAATTCTGCAGAAATTCGAGCTTCATGCAGAAATGTAGCTATCTTGCAGAAAATCACATTTGGAACTATCTTGTAGCTATCTTGCAGAAAATCACATTTGGAACTGACCTTGTGTACAATTTGGTATCTATCTGCCACCTTACTCATAAATAACTCTACAGAATTTTAACAAGCTGGTTGAAAACTGGTTTCAGTGTCTACCTGTTGCATCAGTTTACAGAAATGAATAGTTATTAATGCAGATTTGCATATGAGTTGTACTTTAATTTAACATATGAAGTACCGGTAGTTATTTGAGGTGCTTGTGTTATATTTGAAAAAAGGAACAAATGCTAAAACAAAGCCAGGAATACGTTTATCACACAAATGCCTGTAATAACTCAAACAGGTCCAAAACTACGAAAATCACCAAAAAAAACTAAGCTTAAAAGTATTGTGTGTGGAAGTGTCAAATATGGAACTGTGCCACCTTTCAGTTAAAGATGTCAATATACAATATACAAACAACATGAGACAACTTTTTCCAGAGTTGAAAAAAAATAAAATAACAAACAGCCGATATAAATAAGCAATGGGTATTCAATACTGTGTACTGTATGGACATTCAAAAGACTATTCTTGATATTAAGTTTTTTATCAGTTCATCTTAGAGACAAACGGACTGCACCTCACTAATATATATACACTCTGGTCTGCCATCTCCTGTGTGGTAGTTGTTGTTTAACACCACACTCAGCAATATTCCAGCTACATGGTGGCGGTCTGTAAATAATCGAGTCTGGACCAAACAATCCAGTGATAGACAGCATGAGTATCGATCTACACAACCGGGATATGTTGACAAGTGTCAACCAAGTCAGCGAGCCTGACCACCCAATCCCGTTAGTCGCCTTTTATGACATGCATGGGTTGCTGAAGACCAATTCTAACCTGGATCTTCACAGGATCCATCTCCTGTGAGTTCCTATATAATTTCAGCGTAAAAGTAACATATGTCTATTTTTAATCAAATAATGAAGTGATATCATGTACAACTCAGGGAACTGAAATGTGCAAAACTCTTCAAATCTTCCATTGTCTGATATTGCAACAGGTTTAAGCAGATGGCTTTGTGGCAAGCTGAACAAAAATGATTGTCATTGCAGTTTGAGGAATCGTGAATCTGAACACTCACATTGATGGCCTGAATCACTGATTTGAAATGGCACGATCACAAAGCATCTATTTGTATTCATGTGCAATTGAGGAACAGAGTACAGTAAAGCAAGCCTGTGACAATGTTTCATACAACACATAAGAGGTGTAATAATGCTACCATGCCAACGTACATGAGGGCTGTAATGAATCCACAATGATGCGAAAATATGCTACGTACCATGAATACTGAGTAACAGTTTTAAAAACAAGTCAGCAGTTGATGTATTATTCAACACATCCAGTGAAACAAGAACTGTATGATAACATAATAATTATTTGACATGTTTTGACTATGGCCAGTGACCACATTACTGTCAAATTAAACATTAAATAAAGGATGTTGGCTATTATCATGTTTGGCTTGGATATATTCCATTTTTCATATCTGGTTTTCATATATAACCTGTGGTGGGGTAGCCTTGTGGTTAAAGCGTTCGCTCATCACGCCAAAGACCCGGGTTACAATGTAAGAAGCCCATTTCTGGTGTACCCACCGTGATATTACTGGAATATTGCTAAAAGCGGACATAAAGCTAAACTCACTCATTCATATATAACACCAAAATTCAAGTAAAAACAATCCTTTTAAAAGTAATTACAAATATTCAATTATAGTTATCATGAACAACAAATTAAATGAGGGATTATTTTCGATTGACCAAATCTTATCAGCCGTAATGTGCACATCTGCCTCACCCCACTGATGATCCGGCCTGCACATGGCTGACTCTGCCCGACACATTTATACAGTTTGCGACACATGATGTTGTTGATGATGTTGCGAGATGCCTCCAGTTCTGGTGTCGTGGAGAGCATGACCTGATTCAGGACATGGTCAGTGAGTCGTGTGTAGGCCACCATGTCCTTGATACACTCAGACATCTTCAACATTGACCTGAAGCATAAACAGGCCTCAACTATTAGTTGTGTAACGATACGATATAATATTGTACATTGATACAAGGCCAACAACGCATCAGATTTCAACCAGTGTATTGTAATGCATGTGATAAATGTCAATTTCTGATTGGCTGAGCGCTCTTCCTTTATTTTCAATGTACCCTGCTTACAAGCATGTAACATTTTCTATGTTACCCGCTGGGAATGCCGAACTGTGGGAACTCATTTGGTACTTTGTGTTAGTAATTCTTTTTCTCGAAAAATTGAGTTAAGTATGACGTATGGAAACTGCAGATGTTTTGTGAATGTAAATAGATGAAAGGGAGACAACTCTAAATTTGTTTCTCTTGTCGTCTGTCATCGGTATTGGCTAATTGCCTAACTCTGGTACTCCTTATTACGATCCGATACGCATGCCTCAAACAGTTCAAAATTAACATAGAGGTGTTCGGTAAGATAAATACATTGTTCACTGGTCCCTCGGGGCCAATGGGTTGATGTACCCTTGATGTTTCTTTACACATAACATAAACAAACATAGAGGGTACATCAACCCATATCCCCTTCGTGACCAGTGAACAACTTATATTATCTTGCCTCACACATAAATGTCGTTTTCTGATTGGCTGAGTGCTCTTCTATTATTTTCTAAGTACCCCGCTTACAAGCGAGTAACATTTTCTATGTACCCAGCTGGGAATGCTGAACTCATTTGGTACTTCGTAGTAGTAATACTTTATCTCGAATAACATTGAATCGCGTATGATGTACAGAAATTACCGATGTTTTGCGAATGCGAATCGATGGAAGGGAGATAAATTTGTTTTTTTACTTGTCGTCATGTACTCTATACTATGATCCAATACCTGTGCTTCAAACAGTTCAAAATTACCACTGAAGTGTTCGGTAAGATACAGTACAACCAGAAATTATTGAGAATTTAAAGAATGTAAATTTTTCATTTTTTTCACTCATTACTCACGTATGTGAATATTAGCAGAACATAACTCCAGATTCAAGACAGGTGAAAAGTTAGTATTTTGTCAAGTCACCATGGGCAGCAATGCAGGCTTCAATGTGGCGGGGCATACTACTGATCAAAGAAGTTTGAAAGTCGTGGTCCATGCTGTCCCAATAGCGGACCACCTCTTCTTTCATTTCAGCAATATTTGTCAGATTTTTCTTATTGACACTTTCCTTCATAAGTCCCCAAACATTTTCTATTGGATTTAGGTCAGGGCTACAGCTTGGCCAATCTAATAATGTCATATTTTGGGTCCGAAACCAGGACTGTGAATGCTTTGAACAATGTTTGTCCTGCTGGAAAATCCAAACATTTCCATAGAACATGTGAGCAGATGGAAGTAAATGTCCCTCGAGAATATCTGTGTACCGCTCACTGTTCATTATTCCATTCAAAATACACAGAGGCGTTGCCCCTAACACATATATGCCACCCCACACGTTGAAATTTAGGACTGTACTTTGGGCTGATGCAAAGGTTTTTCAGTTTGTTTGGTCCAGAATTTCAGTGTATTAGGAAACAGCCACACAGAACTTGCATCTGAGAAAATCACATTGTTCCAGTTAAAATTTCTATTCTGTAAGCACCAGTTCAAACCTTCGGCTCCTTTTGTTCAGGTTTCATGATCGGTGATGGAATTCCTCGACTTTTCTGCCAACCCATTGCATGTAGCTCAGTTCTAATTGTCTCCTTACAGACAGCCACAGTTCCTCTATCAATCATATCCAGCCTTACGTTTTCTAAACTCCTTCGTTTGTTTTTAGAAACAAGAATACCAAGCCGCCTCCTGTCACCGACAGTCAATTTTCTGGGCCTACCTGCGCCTCCCTGGTGCTCAATGCCATATCTATTTGCAATATTTTTCAAAACACAATAAACAGTGGACAAAGGGATGCCTGTTCTAGTTGAAATCACTTTAGCTGATCTGGTGTCCTTGTTATAATACTCTAAAATCAACTTCCTCTTCTCTAAATCATCCATACTGAGGATCACTGAAAATGTCATCTGCTAGCAAGTAAACAAAGGGGGATAACTCTTCACAAACTAGTGAAAAAGGATTAACAGAGTTGTCTCTCTTGAATGAAACCAAGCACTTGATAGCTGGTCAAGGTTGTTTATACTAGAAATCCAAGTAAACATATTCCTAAAATTCTCAATAATTTCTGGTCATACTATAAATACGTTACATCAACCCATGGGCCCTCAGGGACCAGTGAACAACTGATAATATTCCATACACCGAGTAAATGTTGATGATGCTACATTCTTATTATTACCCCGATCAATGGGTCAATGCACACTCAGTTATGATTCTCAGCTTCCTGAGGAGTATGCCACCCAAGTTGCCAGTGAGGCGCTGGATCTTACCAGGCACAAGACCATTTCATGCTACAAGGTACCAAAGCTGCTAGACGGCGGAAGTGTAATCATGAACAAGTCACTTGATCCCATAGGCACATGCTACAGGTACAGCTGAACAAACAGTCACTTACTGAAGCTGGAAGTTAAATATCTCACCCATTTCTCCCTGGTATCTTGATATGATCATCAGCTTTGATCAGCGCTTCCACTATCCTGCAACAAGAATCAGTGCCACAAGACATGATAGCGGGAGGTGGATTCTGTAACCTAGAAACTGAGGGGATTGCCGTCACTATTCATATTATAAATGTCAAACCAAAAAAGAACACCTTGCATCACCAGTCATGTAAAACAAATGATTTTTTCTTGAGTGAGTGAGTGAGTTAAAATTTAAAGTCACATCGACAATATTTCAGCCATATCGTGACTGATTTTTTCTTGAGGGAGGGGAGTTATTACCAGAGAATGCATATAGACATACATGTATATCATGATAGAAATAGACAGAATATTGATTCTGGGTTTGGAGGTATATTTTCCATAACAAAATATGACACAAAAATAATATTTAAAATAGATAAAGTAACAATGGAAAAATGAATCAACACAATTAATGTTTGTGAGTCATAAGAATCATAGTCATAAACACTACATAAGGTTGTTGTCTTTTAAAAGCACTCAGGGGTGGTGGGGTAGCCTAGTGGATAAGGCGTTCGCTCATCATGCTGAAGACCCCTGTTCGATTCCCCACATGGGTACAATGCATGAAGCCCAATTCTGGTGTCATCCTTCATGATATTGCTGGAATATTGCTAAAAGCAGCGTAAAAATGTACTCACTCACTCACATTAAGCAGCCAAACACACACTTCTCTCTCCACAAATCTCTCCCTCTTTCTGAATGAATCATGCTGTCACGATGACACACAATGAACCAAGTCACCAAGCCCTATGACTTCATCCATTTGATTCCACTTTACAACACCAGCACAAACTGCTGGCGACCTAGCCTAACCTGGTAACTCCAAGAGGTATTGTGGGATGGGGTTAGCATCATGGTATTAATGATTGTACACAAACGATGTGATCAATGATGAAGGAATCAAAGTGCTAGGATCCTCAAGGGTGAAACTTTGTTCCAACATGTAACTTGATTTAGTTCTGGAATGGTTAGGATTAAGGTAGTGTATTGGGGGATATGTGTTTAAATGCAGTACTCACATGGCCTCCACAATCTTGTTGCCACGATGTTGGTACGCCCGACGATGCAGCGAGCTCCTTGTGTGGAACATATCATACAGCGAACCTGCTTCCTGGAGATCACAATTACTGCAGTCAATAAATCTGTTAGAATATTGGGATTTCTTAAGGAAGTTCTGATAAAAACAACCATGGAATTCGAAAAATAACATAAAAATTCATAAACTGGATTGAGATTGCCTGGCAAAATTAGACCTGAGTTGACAAATTAACGGATAGCAAAAATCAACACAAAATCAAGTATTCAAAAGAGAAGTATTATGAATCATTGCTGAGAGATGTGCATGGTGTACTGAACACATCCTCATGGAGACAAGAATAGGGTACTTTAGACCAAATTGGCACAAGAAACTATAAGGGAAGGCAAGTAAGACTGACTGAGTGAGTTTGGTTTTACGCCGCTTTTAGCAATATTCCAGCAATATCACGGCTGGGGACCCGAGAAATGGGCTTCACTCATTGTACCCATGTGGGGATTCGAACTCGGGTCTTCGGCATGACGAGCCAACGCTTTAACCACTAGACTATCCCACCGCCCAGGCAAGTAAGAGGTATGAAAGACTTATTTCAAATGCGAATACTATTGGGACGACCAAATTTTTGGTGGTGCTTGTCAAAGCATGGTGTAATGATGTCATTCTATTATTCTGCCCTACATACCAACAATGGATACAAATGTGCTTTGATTTCTATAGTGATAGGAAAATCTATAGGTGTAACAATATGGTAATGCAGTATTGTATTGTGATACAAGGTTCATGATACATTACATTGTTACGGTTTTACAACTCCTGTACCCCATACATGCAATTCATGACATTACAAGTTATATTGTTGTAAAAAACATGAATAAAACCAGGAACTCTTCAAGAACAACTAGACAGACCATGCGCCCGGCAGGCAGCAGGTTTAACCAGCTCTCTGATTTTCATGAAATTACTGAAGCATATTACCGCCATCACTGTCTGATCTGTCACAGAGCTGTGGAGTTCAAATTGTTTATTGTGAGTTTCTACTCACTAGCCACTTGACTGCTGCAGAGACAATAGGTATGACCAGCCGAGCAATCAGTACAGGCAACTGTGTTGCACAAGAAACAATGGAGCAACAATCAGCTCAGCTTCATACATGTTACAACAGGGGCGACCTGCTCAGCTTCAACAATGGGAAATCTCACAGAATTCCCAATGATGTAATGTCACTCATCAGAAGCCTTGGGGTAAGTGTAACTAAGCCAACTCAGAGAGGAACAAGGAGTGGAAGGCAGAAACAGAAAACAATCAACTGACTTCAATTATCGCTCACCATGTCACAGCAGAGAGGAATTTTAGATACCTAAGGATGGTTCTGTGGTACGCACAATCCATTAGGAACAAATCTGTGGAAATCTGGATACTAGTATTCTTATCATCACAGAGACTTGGCTGAAGGATACAGGTGATGAATCGAAGATAGCTGAGATGATGCCACCTGGATACGTATTTGTGAGTGTGCCCCGGAACCACACACGTGGAGGTGGGATTGGTATCATGTACAAAGCTAGACTGGATATCAAATTCACAAAAAATTATGAATTCCAAGCAGAATCATTTGAGGTTGTGAGCATGACAATATTTGTTCCAGGACGATTTGTGTGTACCATCCTCCTCCATCAAAAGCAAAATGTGCAAGTGTTTTTGGCTTTATCAACGACTTAACAAACTTCTATCACAACTGCATCACAAATGTGCCATTATCATTGGGGACTTTAATCAATGCTTTATTGTTTTCAAGGCCATATGACCCATAATACATTGTTACATTTTTTGTTCATTAATTGCCAGCATGAGTTTCAAAGATCAAAGATATTCTCCTCTTATGCGAAACACATTATACAGATATTTTCCCAGCATAAACAAGTGGGTACAATCAGTAGATTTTAAATTATCGATATTTTTGGTATGAGTGGATATACATGGAACATCATTACGAAATTCTTTGTACAGAGGACAATGATATATAATGTGACATTCATCTTCGGTAACTTTACAAAGAGAACACATAGAATCTTTATCTTGATAATCACTTAAGTCTTTTCTAATACACTGTATGCCTAATCGGGTTGAAGCAACATCTAAATAAGAGAAGCTTTTATATTTGATATCTTTAACATTGTATATGTACAATTCTGGAGAAAGTGAATGTTTTATAAAGGAGTAGAATTGTAATGACGTTCTATCAGATAGCTCAGAATGCCAATCTTGCCTGGCTGAGTCAATCACTCTTTCTTTAAAAAATATTTAAAACATATCAATATCCCCTACCCCTTGTTGAATCCATACATGGCCAAACCCATAAGTAAATAATAGATGCATTATATTAGTTGCCCAATTAGGACCGTTTTTATTACACAATTGTTTCATCATAAGATACGATTGGTGAGGATATCTATATGACGGCATGGTGATTAATTTCAGCCAATATCTTATACAATTCTTGTATGATTTCACATATAATGGATATCTCCCACACTCACCATACAAAGCAGCATTAGGAAATGACTTACTAACATTTAATAAATATCTGCAAAATGATCGGTGAACAATTTCTAGCTGCTTCATTTCCTTTGAATCCCCATATTTCGCTACCATACATTAAAATCGGTACAATTTTCGTGATCGAATATCTTAAAGGCATCTGTAATATCTATATTATATTTCATGTAATAAGACATTTCAAAGGGAATAAGGCTTTGTTTGCTTGTTATGATAAAACGGTACAGGCTCTTGTCCATACAAGCTTAGGGGTCATCATGATACCCAAATATTTATATGCATTAACTACTTCTATTTGTTCATCATTATAAGTCCACTTTTCATATCGCGGATAATGGTCCCCGTTTCTGAAGACAATCACTTTTGTTTTGTCGAGATTGATCTCCATGCCCCATTTCAAACAATAATTATGTAGGAAATCTAGCTGTTTTGCAACTTCAGAGGGGTATCAGCCACTAATACTAGATCATCTGCAAATAGTAATGATAACACATTATACATTTCCTCTGATATAAATACACCATTGTCAAAGTTTGACTCATTGTTTCGAGAGTTCCTTGATAAATATCGAAAACAACAGGGGGCTAAGAGCACAACCTTGTCTAACTCCTGTAGAGCAAACAAAATAATCAGATAATTTATTTCCACCAATAACAACTGCAGACTTCACCTTATTGTACAAATCTTTGAGAATATTAAATATATTTCCATGTATACCATTATTTAAAAGGAGAAATAAAAGCTTTGTCTATTAACCATATCGAAAGCCTTTTTGAAATCAACGTATGCACAGTAAAACCTTCCTTGTTTTCTTGTTGTATACTTTTGGATAATAGATTGCAGGATAAAATGTTATCTATTGTCGAATGGAGTTTTCTGAAACCACCCTGATATTCTCCGATAAGGCAATTACTCTCAAT
The DNA here is from genome assembly GCF_003918875.1 of Haliotis rubra. Classification (NCBI taxonomy): domain Eukaryota; kingdom Metazoa; phylum Mollusca; class Gastropoda; order Lepetellida; family Haliotidae; genus Haliotis; species Haliotis rubra. Next base: position 394,485 of record NW_025767510.1, read on the forward strand.
GTAATCATCTATTCAGCCTGTTAATTATATTTGTAAACAGCTTGCTCATAGTATTAAGCAAGGAAATGCCTCTATAGTTGTTAGGTTCAATTAGGATTACCCTTCTTATAAATAGGCATTATTATTGCAGTACTCCAAGCTTCAGGAACTCCCTTTATCTAGAATGCGATTAAAGAGAAGAACAAGATATGGGGAAATAAATTCTTTAATAATCTTGAAAAATTCTGATGGTATTCCATCATTACCCGGCGCTTTATTTGGTTTCGATCTATCTATTGCTGCCTCTACTTCACATATAGTTATAACATCTGATAGATCATTGTCACCACATTTGCTACAATTATGACAATCATGTTCATTAACAAAAGTTTCAATATAGTCATCAAACACACTGTCGCCATTCATGTTTAACATAGGGTTCAATAAATCTTTAAAATACCTAATGCCACATTTCTGCAGATATATTACAGTTATTATTTGATTTAGGTGAATATTTCTTAACAAGACTCCAAAAGCTTTTATAATCATTACTCTTGGATGCTTCAGTTAACGCTTTTGGAGACACTTTCACAAAATAACCTTTGTTTCCTTTTACACAGCTGTTTAAACCCTTTTCTGCTTTGATCATATACACTAAAAGTAGCTGTAGATGGATATTGTCTAAGATGATCTAAATATTTATATTTGGTTTTCTTAGCCAACTGACATTCTAAATCAAACCACTCTGGCTGTTTTCTTTTATGATTCTTACTTCTTGTAAGCATAGACTTTCCACTGTAGTGTAGTATATCTACCAGACTACCTGCAGCTCTCTCAATGTCATCATTAGAGACATATTCCATAAACTTACTGAGACTATTACATGAATAATCTGATTTAAAATTATCAGTAAATTCTTCTCTATATTCACCTTTCCATCTATAAAATAACCTGTCAGCATATTGTGGTACAGTAGACCACACCCTCACATCTCTCTCACTGAAAAGGTTAATGGTCAGTGTTAGAGGGAGATGGTCTGACTCGCCTAAGTGATATAACGCTAAAATCAGTCACAGTTGGGTACAAGCAAGATGACACGATATGTAGTCAGGAGTACTGAATCCATTTGGACCAATATAGGTAAAGTCACCAGACGCATTAGACCATCTTCCATTTAGTATATTGATATTAAATAGTCTGCATAAGTCTAAAAACTGCTTCCCATAATTATTGACAACATTGTCCTTGTTAACACGGGTGGAGGGGGTGTTGAGGTGGCATCGTACATAAAATCTTCAAGAGGCAGGAAGTCGATACTGTCATCTTCGATATGATCCAGCTCGCTACCAGTTCTGGCGCTTAAATCACCACATAGCAAGATGTCACTGTCTGGATAGTCAGTCTTGAGGTCAGCCAGACGAGCTCCAAGAGTCTCTATTCCATCACAGTAGTCGCCGTTTCTGGCTAAATGTAGATGAACAGCAGTATCACTACAGAATTATTTATGTTAGGTATTTTACTGATAAACAAACACAGTCGCCCAGTGGGGCTTGACTCTAGAAAATAGATCACTTAGTGTGCCTGAAAGGGTATACAGCTTTTACACCACCACTATACCTTCCAAAGTGTTTTACTTTAGGGCTGCACCGACTGAGAAAACATTTATATGATATAAACGCATTTACAAAATCCTCAGTGTTCTTTGCCCAAGTTTCTAATAAACATATGATATCTAATTTATTTAAGAAGGTAATGAAATCAGGGTTACTTAACTTATTATGTAACCCATTGACGCTCCATGATACCAGGGAAGTACAGGACGATCAGTTGTTTGGTTCTTAGGGTTTGGAAATTGAGGTGAAACGTCGTAATATCATCTTGAGGTTCAGGGTCAAGGCCGCTGTCCCATTTGCTGGTAACGGGTCCCGAGGGTGGGTCTGGAGGCACCTCTACACCGCTATGTTACGGTTAACGCCATCGTACCTGTATGTCACCTTCTCAATGACCAGTTTATCCTCAACTAGGTGCAGCCTTCCCTTCCTCTCTCGCTTGTACCATGAAAGGGATTAAAGTTTTCTTATAGCACGAAAGCGATGACTGAAATCTTGTGAGACTCTGTGTGTTTTACTGCCTTTAAGACATGTCCTAGCTGCAGCAAGAACAGTGTCTTTATCGCCTCGACTTACAAACTTTGCTATGATTGGTGCCGGTGAAGTTTTAGTTTTAAGTCTATGGACGGTGTCTAACATTATAGAAGAAGCGCCTGGTATCTCAAGTGTATCCGATATGAAATCTCGAATATGGATCTGAGAGTCAGTAGGAGACTCCTTGGCTTCACCTGGAATACCAAAAATAGAAGGTTGTTTCTTCGGGAATATGATTCAGACCTGTCTACCATGTCTTCTAGTGTCTGTATCCGGCATTGATCCTCAACAAGTTTTCTGAGGTCTATGCCATCACTTTTGACCTCAGCAACATCTTCTTCTATTTTCCCTAGATCTAATATCCATTTTCTTAGAAAGTTCGGTCATTTCAGTCTTCATACTGGAAACATTTTTGTTTAATTCAGCAATTTGTTTTGTAAGTTCGATAGAGCATTAGTTGTAGCAGTGGTTGCGTTATTTAAATCATCAGTGTCGCATGGGTTGGTGAGTGTAGTTTGACGTGTTTTACGTCCGCCAATTGGACCAGGATTACTTTCGGCGTCGCCGTCCCTAAGTAGAGTATTTGTAAACACAACGTCACCCAGAAAGGTAGGTCACTGGGACGACATTAGGACAAGTCATGCTCGGCGTGCAGTGAGTGAAGCACATGATATCCGGATTGCATATTGATGGAAAAGGTACAAAATGGTTCTGAAATCTGTCTATAAACTCACCAATATGTCCTGAATAGTTGTTTCCAGCGACTGCAAGCGCTAATATCACCGTGAGCACAACCGAAACAGAATATATCCTGTAAGCGAAGTTCATGCCGGGAGTCCATGTTGTGGAGTCACAATAGTCCACGTCGATGTGACAGACTTGTTTATGTCCAGACGGGGTGGAAAAACACCCGATTTTGCATCTCCATACCTCAGTCGTTATCCCCATGATTTCCGATGTACACTGCCTTATTATTGCCGTTGGATGTGTCCTTTGACGTTGGATTTTGTTGAAAGTTAAGAGAGGCAAAATATCATGACTGTATTTTCTCACGCATGCGCATTTCATCCACTATGATTCACATGATAAGCCAGACTTGAAACGTGTCATGAAGCTCTGTAAAACACATGAGCTAGTACAATGTCTGCATAGTACCACGCACAGGTGTGGACATATCATTGACTAGGTTCTTACTACGGAGAATTCATCATTGATACAGAGAATTCAAGTAGATGATGTGTCGTTGTCTGACCACTCTCCTGTAACAATCGAACTAAACCTTAAGAGGCCTAAAGCACAAACAGAACTAATCTCCTGTAGGAATACTTGGAAGATAGACAAGAATGTCTTCCGTCAAGATCTAGAAGAGTCAAATCTTGTACACTGACCTGGACGGTTGTGTGATCGTTACAATAAAACTCTATCGCCTTTGCTTGAAAAGCACGCTCCAGTCACAGTGAAACAGATTTCAGTTAGGAAATCATCTCCATGGTACGGTGACGAGATTCTTCAGGCAAAGAGAGCTAGGCCATGCGCAGAAAGGTTGTGGAGGAAACCAAGTTGGAGATTAACAGGCAGATATACTGTTTCGAGAGAAACAATGTCACTAAGGCTATCCGCTTAGCTAAAGCTAGGTATTGCTTGAATAAGATAACAGAATCTGCCACCACCTCTGGTGTACTTTATGACTTTCTATTTTCTTTATTGGGCAAGACCAAGGATAGTACACTCCCAAAGTCAGAGGATTCAATGGCTTTGGCAAACACTTTCAGTCATTATTTTGTTGAGAAAATAGAGAAGATTGGGACATTTCTAGACTCGCAGTCATGTGTTACACCTGAATTATCACAGAAATTCCAAGGTAAACATATTGCCTCTTTCAAATTATTCACAGATGCTGAGATTTTACATATCATCAAAACCTCTAAACCCACAACTTGTGCACTGGATCCTGTTCCCACAAAGCTGATTTTTTACAATATTGATATTCTTTTGCCTGTCATGACCAGACTGGTTAATCTCAGCTTGTCAACTGGCAGTGTACCAACGGCCTTCAAGGAAGCGGTTGTCAAGCCCTTACTGAAGAAATCGAACTTGGATAGTGCATCTGTGGAAAACTATAGACCAGTGTCAAATCTCCCATTCTTATCTAAGGTCCTTGAGAAGGCTGTTAAGTGCAGGTTATCTGCTCATCTTCTTCAAAATGACCTCTTTGGCAAGTATCAATCTGCTTATAGAGCTTCCCACAGTAAGGAAACAGCTCTGTTATGTATCATGAATTACCTTCAGAATGCTGCGGACAATGGCCAAGTTGGTCTCCTTGTACTATTAGATTTGTCTGGGGCATTCGATACAATCGACCATTCAACATTGACACACCAGCTTGAATATCAGTTTGGAATAACCGGTGTAGCCCTGGGGTGGTTCACATCATATCTCTCTGATAGATGTCAAACAGTACACATATCCAATGTGTCTTCACAAGGAGAGTTTCTATCTTTCGGTGTACCCCAAGGATCCATGCTTGGTCCTCTCTTGTTCACGTTGTACATCATGGCTCTTGGTGATTCTATCGAGGCTAAGGTGTTGATTATCATGGCTATGCAGACGACATGCAACTTCTGAGAACATTTGCAGTCAGAGACTCCCAGAATGCTATCTCCCATCTAGAGGAGTGTACTATTACCAGCAAGTCATGGCTGACTTGTAACAAACTGAAGATGAATGATGGAAAAACTGAAGCAATCATTTGTTGGAAAAACCAGAAAACACATCCTTTTGTAGACAGGGACATTTCTATTGGTAATGCTAACATACAGTTCTTTTCTGCTGTCAAAAACCTTGGTGTTTTGATTGACTCTGATCTGCAAATGGAGAGCCAGGTTACCAACACTTGCAGAAGCTGCTATCACCATCTTCGCAACATTGTCACATTCGACAAATGCTCTCCAGAGCAGAGGAGCCACTTGTGTCCTTGTACGCTCGTTAGTCCAATCCCGTTTAGACTACTGCAACAGTCTGTATTATGGCTTGCCAGAGAGACTCCTCACAAAGCTGCAGACGGTGCAGAACACTGGTGCAAGGATCATCAGCAGAACAAAGAAGCGTTTTCACATCACGCCTGCCTTGAAGACCTTGCATTGGCTGTCAGTACAAGCAAGAATAGAATTTTAGACTCTCACACTTGCTTATCAATGCTTTCACTCAACTGCGCCAAGTTATCTAACTGACCTACTCTCCAAGCACAGTCCTGTGAGAACATTAAGATCAGGAAATCTCCATCTTCTGGAGATACCAAAACGCCATCTGAAGTCATTTGGCTACCGCTCTTTTAGCTATGCTGCTCCTTTTCTCTGGAACTCTGTTCCCATGATATTAGACTGTCACCAACCCTAGAAAACTTCAAATCTCATTTAAAGACATTCCTTTTCCGAAAATACTATCACTGCTAGATTTCTGCATTCCTACTCATTTTAAATACCGTGTATATACTCATCATAGCGCTTAGAGAAGACACTTAGTGCCTGGAGTATTTTAGCGCTTTATAAATTCACTAATTATTATTAATTATTAATTAGTTTCTGCAGATTGTTTTGTATTTCTTGGTTGGCTGTAAACATCAAAACAGTGCCTCCTGGTTTGTATGTTTCTCCACAACAATTTCCTATCAGGATGCAAAGTTTTCACCCATATTTTCATCACATATAACATCGCTACCTCACAATCTCATTACAGTTCAAACAGAGTCCCTCACACACTCATGTCAGTATTACAAACCTTGTCCCGAGCACAGATCTGCATGACCCCCTCAACAGGGATGACCCGGGAAAACTTCATGAAGCGGTTGTGATCAAAGTTGTTCTTAATGCCCAGCATGTGACAATCTCGAGCAAAGTAATCCCACTTGTCAACATCAATACCATTTCTCTTGTTGGCAACAATCTGGAAAAAAATATACAATTAACAAGTTCAATTATTGCACAGCATAAACCCACACATGAAGACTGTTCTATAATCCCAATTAGGCTGTCTTAATGCGATATTAATATACTGGGAGAAACAAAGAAACACATGAAAATTCAATTGTTCCTTTAATATTTTCCATTTTCCTTACCAGCTTTGAATAGCTCTGTGAGAGGAAATCTGAGAATATATAAAGGCACACTGATATGAAGTGGTGTTCCCTTATTTGTTTCCCTCAGTATATTTATGTCAGAGAATGGGAGTCATAGTTGTCAGAGTTACGATTGCTTTGTGGAATGATGCCTTGTACTGTTACAGCGAAATGAAATTCAGTGGTCAAAAGGTTAAGCAGAGTCATGGTAGTCAAGCTAAAGTGAGTAAGTGAGTGAGTTTTGGTTTTACACCACTTTTAGCAATATTCCAGCAATATCACAGCAGGGGACACCAGAAATGGGCTTCACACATTGTGCCCATGTTGGGAATCGAACCCGGGTCTTCAGTGTGACAAGCAAACGCCTTAACCACTACGCTACCCCACCGCCCCTAGTCGAGCTATAAGGTCACTAATGCAGGCTGAGTGAGTGAGTGAGTGAGAGTGAGAGTGAGAGTGAGAGTGAGTGAGTGAGAGTGTGAGTGAGTGAGTGAGTGAGTGAGTGAGTGAGCGAGCGAGTGATCGAGTGATCGAGCAAGAGAGTTCAGTTTTACGCTGCTCTCAGCAATATTCCAGCTTTATGGCAGCAGTCTGTAAATAATCGAGTCTGGACCAGACCATGTAGGCTGAAGACAACAGCATGAACTAGTTCCACTGCTGGTTCTCATAGCAAACATAGTGCTTTCAGTGTACAGAACACAGCAAAATATGTATCAATCTGTATATCTGTATGCATGTGTTCATCTGTAACATATGAATTTCAATAAACATGGAGATATCTCTGCATCTAAGGAGATTGTTTCTGGTCATTAAATTGTATGAGAAACAGCTCTCCTGGTCTTAATTTTGCAAGATCACTGTATACTTCAAAAATATATACTTACTTCATACAGGAATCTTTTTCTTTGGTTCTCCTTGGTAAGGATAAACCTGGAATATCATGAAATGATACAACAGACATTCTCAAAAAGTCTAAAATATAGACTTTCAGCATTACAGTGTCGGAAACAGTGTATTTTCATTCCATTATTGGAGTGAGTTGGTGGAGAGGTTTTATCGCTGCTTTTAACATCTTTCAGGGTGTGAGTTTAGTTTTACGCCGCACACAGCAATATTCCAGCTATATGACAGCAGTCTGTGAATAATCGATTCTGGACCAGACAATCCAGTGATCAACATCATGAGCATCGTTCTATGTGATTGGGATACCATGACATGTGTCAACCAAGTCAGCGAGCCTAACGGCCCGATCCCGTTAGTCGCCTCTTACGACAAGCATGGGTTGTTGAAGATCAATTCTAACCCGGATCTTCATGGGTAGAAAGGAAAGCTCAAAGTGGTGCAAGGAGTTATGTTATCACTTTGGTGAAACACATGGTATGAAAAAAATTAGGATCACAATCAGATCTAATTCATCAGTCATACCCAAGAACACTTGATCAAGCATGACAAAAATCAAAATCTGTATAGTGAGTTGCAGCAGTATTACACAGCAGTTCTTAGCTTCAAATATTGCATTATATTCTTTCAAAACTCAACAGTTTGCGTAAGTTCTTCTTCCGGGGGGCCCTTGATTTGTTCCTTGATAAAGATGCGGTCAGTTTCAGTCAAACCAAACTGTGCAAACACAGATTCCAGGCTGTTCTCCTTTACCAAGTGATCAAACATTTCTACAGAAGCGTCTTCATGCTGCAGCAGAAACAATATTTTAGAATATGACAAATTATCAATTTCAGAATGTCACTGCTCAAATGGAACTGATTATGAAGATGGCTAAAATGAAATTGAAATAATAAGTATCAAAGGTAATCTCAATATCACAGCGGGGGACACCAGAAATGGGCTTCACACATTGTCACCATGTGGGGAATCAAACCCCGGTCTTCAGTGTGACGACTGAACACTTTAACTACTAGGCTACCCCACCGCCCCTTGAGTCATAAAGATCTAATCTTATCTTACTTAAACACTTAGTCAATAGCATTTCATCACCCCGTAACAACTAAACCAGTGAAATCTCACCCAGCAACAACTGAAGCAAAGAAATCTCACCAAGTGACAACTGAAGCAAGGAAATTTCACCCAGTAACAACTTAAACACTACAATTTCACCCAGTAAAAACTAAAGCAAGGAAATCTCACCCAGTAACAACTGAAGCAAGGAAACCTCACCTAGTAACAACTGAAGCAAGGAAATTTCACCCAGTAACAACTAAAACACTACAATTTCACCCAGTAACAACTAAAGCAAGGAAATCTCACACAGTAACAACTGAAGCAAGGAAATCTCACACAGTAACAACTGAAGCAAGGAAATCTCACACAGTAACAACTAAAGCAAGGAAATCTCACACAGTAACAACTGAAGGAAGGAAATCTCACACAGTAACAACTGAAGCAAGGAAATCTCACACAGTAACAACTGAAGCATGTAATTTTCTGACTAAAAGTGATATTTTATACTTATCCTGACTCATGCTAATTATGCTTGTCTCCTTCCTTTTGCGAATGATAGTGGAACACTTGAAATCCCTTGAAGATCCCTTCAAAAAAAGCGGACGTAAAAATCACTCATCGACGAGTAGTCTCCCTTTCCTCCCTTTTTGCTCCCTTTTTGGTCACATGACCAGCCATGTTTGTCACTCTCTCCGTATGTAAGCCCGACACCCGGATGTACAGGAAAATCCAGAGTGCCATAAGAGGGGAGGTTGGGAGGGCTAACCTCATGAGTCAGGATAATTATAAAATATCAATTTTAGTCAGAAAATTACATATTTTTCCTTATCCTGACTCATGCTAATTATGCTTGCAGAATCCGTCGGAAACGGTGGGGGGTCAGGCCACGTTCTGGATTCACTGGTTGTTGATTTACGTCCTGTATTACCCCCCATGGGAACTAATGACGGCACTGTAGAAGATTCTGTTCTTTCAACTTCTCTCTGATGAGTCTGGGGAGGATTCTCAACTTGTCAGATTTGTTCCGAAACTTCTCCTGACATTTTCGTGTGGATTTAAGATATACCCTTGTGTCATGTAAGTTCGATCACTTAAGAACTGTCGCTGAATTTTCAAAGTTATATTCATATAATCTATTTTCAAATCTCTTACCTCTAAACTTGTTTATTTATGTCAAACATTTCCAAAATCCAGGTATTTTTACTGCTTTTCACAATCGCGGCATGGCCGCCCTCTCACTGTCAACACAAGTGACCCAGAAAGCTACGTCACATAAGTTCGATCATATGATTGGCTAGCTTGTCGCGTAAACAGGATGACTTGTAAGGACGATCTCTTGTGTCAAATTCAGAGCTAGAGCAGTCCCAAGTAATTTTATGGTATTTATGTCCATGAAACGTTCATTTTATGTTTCAATACTTCTAAAAACTATGAAAAGTCACAAATATTCAGCTTATATAAAAGTATTATGCAGGGAATTATTCTTCAGGCCCATCGTGACGGGCATCAAACCTCAGAATGTAGACAAACACCACGAACTGGCTGGAAGAAACATAAATGTGTTCTGTGCTGCCATGTAGGATGGGTACATTGTGCCAAGGTTGTATTTATCAATGAGGCAATAGCTCAAACTCCATCATGTACAAATTCACGGAAATTCTCAAAAAGCATTAAGTTTTCTATTATATAAGAAATGGCCCTTACTTGTTTCCAAAGTTTTAAATTTTGACAAGGATATCACGTTTCTGGACATGTGACAATTAGACCAGCAACGTAAACAAACAGAAGACAGGGGTGCTGTCAATTTACAACGTGTGATAAAGTTACATTATTGATCTAGGGTTAAAAAGTAGTTGTTTGCTGAAAATGAGCCATAACTTACATTTGGTAACTTGACACAAAACATTTTCCGGTCCAAACGAATGAAAGTGGTGTCACCAGAAGATCAAAGCTGCAGATATCGTAAGTTATCGCTACGTATTGCGACAATTACCATTCAAAATGGGTGATCGAGGTTACATGACAATCAAACTTGTGTGACTTGACGATACTAATATTCCATGAGTTATCTATTGCAACTCCATCTCTTGATGCGCGCATCAAGTGGAGATGCGACCCTTCTTCATGTACAAGTATGTTCTATACAAGTACAGGGTCTATCATTCATGCTGGTCTGTCCTAGACGTGTGCATGGACTTTATAGCCATTGCTCTCCAGAGCGTTGGTTTTCACAAGTCACGTGAAAAGGGGTGAGATTTACTCAGTGCCTTTGTAGAACCATTAGTTGTTGTGCTACAACAAGTGGCCCAAACTGGTGAATGCCTGAGACGTCTTCAGCGGCAATGCCTCTGAGGTAATGGTTGGCAAACACTGTGTCCGATCTCCAAAAGCAGCCCTCCATTATAGTTGTAATCGAGCAGTTTCCATGCAGAGCAAGTGTTGACGCCAGGACTCTGACTTCGTGTGGGTTGGAGGCTCAAGTCCTGCTGCTTTAAAGGCCCTTAGTATAACGGCTCTCATCCAGATCGATATCGTTGTCCGTGAGACTTCCGTGGGCGTCTCAGTGGATAAGGGGATGAATAGGCGCTTGAATTTTTGTCTCCTTGTTTTAGTTCTCTGAAGGTAGACTTTAAGTGCTCTGACTGGGCATAAGGATAGATCCTGCGTATCCTGTGGCCCAAGGACTGTTGACAGTGCTGGGATGTGGAACTGTCTGTCAGGCTGGCCAGGCAGTTGGTTCTTGGCGATAAATCCCATCTCAGTCCAAGATGTACGATGTCATGATGTCTTGATTCAAATCGTGTTCGTTCAAAGTCCAGAGCATGTATTTCTGACATCCGTGACGCTGTTGCTAGGACGATCAATAACAGCGTTTTCTGAGGTAGTAGTTCAAAGGATGTCCGTGCTAGAGGCTCGTAGGCATCACTGGTGAGATGTTGTAGAACTATGTTGAGGAGCCTTAAATTTCTTTTGTTGGTCTTCCCACTTGAACGATTGAGTAGTGCCAGAATCTCTGGTACTTTTGTCAGCTTGATACCCGTTTTCATGGTGATAACTATACTGAGGGCAGCCAAGTACGTTGAGATGTTGAACCTTTTAAGTGTCTCGTCTGTCGAAGATGACATAAGTATTCTGCCACTTGAGGATGTGTTGCTTTCACCGCTGTAAAGCCTTTCCTCTTTGCATACTGTTCAAATCTCTGCCACTTGTCGTCGTACTAGTTGCAAGTTGATCTGCGTAGAGCTACTGTAACTGCTTTCGCTGCTCTGGCAGAGTACCCTCTGGTCTTCAGGCAAGCTTTAGTACGCTCCACGCGTGTAGCTGGAACAGTGTCGGGTTCCCGTGAGCTTGCTTGGTGTGTGGATGGACGAGTAGGTTCGACCACTCTGGTAGTTTCAGGGTTGGACTTCCAAGTTCTTGTATGAGGACGGGAAACCATACCCTCGCTGGCCAATAGGGTGCGACCAAAATCAGTTGCAACGTAGTCGTCTGCTTGATTTTCTGTGGTACTTGTGGTAGCAGTGCAGGGGGTGGAAACGTGTAAGCGTTTAGTCCTTCCCATGAGATGCTTAGAGCGTCTGTTGCCCATGCCTGAGGATCTGGAATCGGTGACACGAATGTTGGTAGCTGTTTGTTGAACTTTGTTGCAAACAGGTCTATTAGTGGGGATCCTATAGTCTGTATGATGAACTGGAATGCTTCTGGATGCAACATCCATTCCGTTGGGGATGGTTGTAGTGGATGAGACAGGGCGTCTGCTATGACATTCCTTGCTCCCGGAATGTGGCATGCCTTCATGTAGATGTTCAGGTCGTCGACTATGCTGAACAGGAGAAAGCTGAGTTGTATCAGACTTGTTGATCTTGTTGACCCTTGTTTGTTGATGTAAAACGCCACTGTGGAGTTGTCTGTGTGTACCAAGAGTCGTGCGTTCTTTGGTATGCTGGACCAATGTTATAAAGCGTTGATTACTGCTTTCATCTCCAACAGATTGATGTGTGACTTCTGATCCTGACTTGACCACTTCCCTGCTGCCACTTCGTTGTTGAAGTGCGCACCCCATCCTTGTATGGAGGCATCCACATAGAGAGGAGTGTTGCAAACCGGCTCTGTCAAAAAGGTTCCTACACAAACATTCGACTTCCGAGTCCATCATAGGAGATATTGTTTCAGGCTGTCCGGTAGTATTAACGGATCTAGGCTGTCTGGAAGGGCGTTCTTAAATACTTGTAGTGGGCGCAACTGTAGTCTCCCTCTGCGAGTCATGTCTTGAGCTGAAGTGAGTAGACCGAGCATGCTTTGCCAAGCACGTAGTGTCAATGGAGAGAGCATTGCTTGAGATATCATCTGTTGTATCTTGACCCAACAATCCTCTGGAACGACTATGCGATTCACTGGTGTGATGAGTCGAATTCCTAGAAATTGCAGATCTTGTTTCGGCTCCAGTTCCGACTTGAGGAGATTTACCAGCCATCCTAGTTGAGTGAGCAGCCTGATGGTGAAATCTAGTTGCAGTCTGAGTTGACTGGGATCTTGATTAGCTTGAATCCCGTCGTCCAGGTAGAAAGCACTGCGTAGACCACGACGATGTAGATATGTGACGATGGGCTTGGTCACTCGAGTAAACAACCAGGGGGCCGACGATATTCCAAACGGTAGAACCTTCCACTGGAAGTGATGTCCGTTGAAAAGGAATCTTAGGTATTTCCTTGAGTCTGGATGTATCGGGATGTGGAGGTACGCATCTTGTAGATCTATGCTGGCGAGGTAGTCTTCGGGACGAATGAGATGTCGGAGCTGAGGAAGACGTATCATCTTGAATTTTGCTGGTCTGCGTAGATACTCCCAGTTGAACTTCCTCATGTTGTAGATGAGCGGAAATTTCTCCTTGGAATTCTTCTTCGGTACCAGGAAAATTGGGGAGTAGAACCCGGGCCTGATGAGATCTTGATCTATCTCTTCTACTGCCTCCTTGTCAAGTAGGATCTTGATAGCGTCATCCAGTTTCTCTATCTGGTCGGCTGCATAGTTGAAGGCCATCGGATTGCTTGTGAGCTGCGGGTTGGCCTCCAACTGTATCTTGTACCCTCTGCGTAGTATCTGGGACACGTAGTCGTCTTGTAGGATTCCCCAATTTTCCCAGTATCGTTGAAGACGTCCACCCACTGTCGAAGGTTGTACAGGAACGGCTTTGGGTGGAAGACTCCAGTCGTTCCGAACCTGGCCTTCAGCGCTTGATTCCTCCTGCACCCCTAGGTGCTCGGCCTCTTCCAGGGTTACCTCTACGAGCTCAGGTTGGGCGACGAAAGGAGCCTCTTCCTCCTTTCATGCTGGAATTCTTCTTTTCTCTGGCTCTCTGGACTCCTGCAAACTTGGATTTGTTGGAGTAGAGTTGGGATGTCTGACGAATCACATTAGCCAAGGTGTCGATGGATTTAATCATCATAACCTCCCTTGAGTCATGAGAAATTTCTCTGGCGACTTCAATTCTTCCTCCGAAGATGTAAGATGCTGAGCATGGGGCTCTGTATAAGGACTTGGTGAAGCGTTCACTCCAAGTGCATGCTGACAATAATCCTTGTCTTTTCAGGAGAGTCAGGCCCGCTGATGTGGATGCTAGGTGCTCCGACATAAACTGATGGTCCCTCTTCTGCATTAGTAGAGCGGAGTATATCATCTGGTCTTCTTCGGCGAAGGAGTTCTTGAACTTCGAGATGAGTGTTTCGTTGATAGCCCTCGATCTGGCTAATCCGAAGAAGGTGCGTCTGGTGGTTGTATCCAGCCTGGCTAACTTCTTATCCTCAATCTTGTAAGTTCTCTGACGGGAGTCGGTGATAATCTTGTAGTCATCATCAACCTCTGGAGCCTTCAGGAAGGGTTCCATCCTATGTAGAGGGAATTTCCTGGCGTTGAGGTTATCTGGTACTTGAGAGATCGAGTCGATCGGTGGAAAAGTGAGCATGTCGAAATCATCGTTGGACATCTTGTAGGTAAACGCCTCATCTGTGTCCTTAGAAGGTGATGCTAAGTCCAAGCCATTGTGATCCAGGAGTTAACTTCCGTATCAGAGAATATGCCTTCACCTTCCTCCTCTGATTTGGACATCTCTCGCTCTATGGATCCACGACGACTCGAGTCTCTATGGGATGATCTGTATGATGAGCTTCGTGAGGCGAGCGATCCCGATGCGATTGTGTATCCTTCCTGGAGGTTTGAGATGATTCTCTAGGTCTTCGTGAAGGTGGGTTTCTGGACGTAGCTTCCCCTCTGTAGGAGTGCCTTCGCGAAGGTTCTCGAGGGGCGTCAGAGTCCGATGGTGATGAAGATTCATATCTGCGACGTCTGTGGGGTTCAGGAGAACGCCTCGATTTCTTCCTGCGTGGAGACTTCTTAGCAGCAATCTCTGGAGCGTCTACGGCTGAACTGATGTTGGTAGCGGTGTCCAGACTCCTCACTTCAGATGGGGAAGATCGTCGAGTCCATGAGCCTTCGCGCAGGCTTCCCTCTTCATCCGGATGCGGTGGAGAGATTGTAGAACCTTCACGCAGGCTAGTAGTCGCTGTAGAGGTCTTCATAGCAGCCTTCTCCTGAGCGGCTTAACGCTTCATCAACATCATCTGGTCTGTAAACTGTTGCATGAACAGTCCCGGTTGAAGTTCTGCGCTGTCTGAAGAGACTGCTGCAGGGATGATGCATCTGATACTGAAGAGACGCCATCTAAGGCTGGCTGCACTTGTGAAGAGTTGACGCTGCTGCTATCTCTGGTACCCGATGTCTGCGTTGATAGAAGGTCTGCTGTCAATGTCTGCGCTGATAACGATGCCGATGTAGCTGTAGAGGCAGACTTCGCTCTTCTTACTGACAATGGTGACTTCAGGTATGAGGATGGGTGGATCATCATAAACGCCTGCTTCTTCCGGAGGAAAAATCTCGCTGAGAAAGACCTCGCGTCTTCTGCGGAGCTGAGCATAGACTTCAATGAAGTCTTCATGGTAGTAGCCTTCTTCTTCATGCGTAGAAGACGATTTAGCCTTCTTCATCTGCGGCGAGGTCAGCTCAGTAGACGATGATCTCTTATAGCCTCCGGGCGCTCACCACTGGTACAGCGACCTGCTCCTGAGAAACATTCGCAATTCACTGGAATTATGAATATCTGCAGCAGTGGTTAACACACGGTTATCAGCTAATCACTCGATTTAGACATGACTTGTGGATACCTTCGCACCCAGTCCTTAGCACGTCTATGGATGGACAAAAAGGTAATTAGTAAATTCAACAGAGGTTAAATTTACACAAAACTTACAGCAAGAGCTGAAAGAACATGAAATAGTGCAATTAGGACATAATAAATGAGGGTACCTACAACGAATACAGGTTTTCATCAAATGTAAACACAATGAAAACACATGTCAAACAACGGAAAATTTAGATCAAATTTCAAACCATAATGTAGACTATAATCCTAAAAAACGTATACAGCAATAATTTTGGTCCGAAAATATAAAAGGATATGTGCCGTATAGGGACCCAGGTGCTCTCACAACCGTCCTCAAGGGCGAAGAAGGAGCGAGTGACAAACATGGCTGGTCATGTGACCAAAAAGGGCGCCAAAAGGGAGGAAAGGGAGACTACTCGTGGGTGAGTGATTTTACGTCCGCTTTTTTAGAAGGGAACTTCAAGGGATTTCAAGTGTTCCACTATCATTCGCAAGAGGAAGGAGACAAGCATAATTAGCATGAGTCAGGATAAGGAAAAATAAGGAAATCTCACCCAGCAACAATTGAAGCAAGGAAATCTCACCCAGTAGCAACAGAAGCAAGAAGATTTCGCCCAGTAACAACTGAAGCAAGGAAATTTCACCCAGAGACAACGAACATTGACATTTCACCCAGTAACAACTAAATCAACGAAATGAGTGAGTGAGTGTTCCTAATCACATTGTCAACATTTCAGACATACCGTGACTAACATAAAGTTTTACATTAAGGAACACGACATAGACAAGTACAGGAAGGCAGGTCATAGAACATCAGGTACTACTTACCTTCCAAACTGCTCCTGACACTAGACGAATAAAATCCCGATCAAAGAGATGTGAGAAGGGACCATGTCCTAGAAGAAACAGCAAAATAAATATATTCAAATACCATCATTGATATTAAATAAAAACATGAACCATAAGACCCAGCATAGCGAAACCACATATGCTTTCCCTGTCAACTAATCATTAACCATTATGCAGGGTTGTCAACTGACACAGAATCTTGCCACAACCTGAAACAATTTTGGGACAGGGAAGAGATTAAATACCTGTAAATGTCTTAATACTAAAATTGATGCAAAGATGTTGTGGTGAAAACGTAGTGCACCCCTATTGAGATAACTTTGTTTACAAATTATTTTGGTTGAAAACAAATAAAAAAAACATTCTAAAATAGGCAATTCGATACACATGGTCTTAAAGTTACAACTTACAGTAATGAAATACACAATGCCATTTTAAAAAGTGGTCAAATGTAACATATGTTACATTTGGGATTACTTTCTTAGTAAAGTACAGATTCTGTACTAGAAGAAACAAAAGTACTAGAATCTGTACTTTACTAAGAAAGTGTAATCCCAAATATAACATATGTAACATACAGTAAGTTGGTTTACCGAGCAACCTTAGACTAAGTACAGTGCTACAAGCTGGTGCATGTGATAAATGCTCCCATTGTTTGAATGTTATTTGGACATGGTGAACTGAGGTTGCATCCAGTCACACACTGTAAGAACCTTTCTGTATCAGCTTCAAACAGACCTAGAATATCACAAGACATGTGCCTGATGTGATTTTGATCATATGTCAGAAGCTTTGGAACCAAATGAGCAGACACTTTCTAAATTGCCAAAATTTCTGTGGTTACTGAAATGCCAACTTAATGAGCAACATAAAGCTTGTGTTTCCCCTCGGCCTTTTTTACCTGGGGTAGCACCCTGTCCTCCCAATTGGGCACCCTGCCCTCCTTTTAATACCATAATTGATATTAACACTTGGTGGTTTTCAGATTCTATTTCAGGCCAGACCAATTTGATTTCTTGTTTTATGGATCCGCCAGTCGTATTTTTTCAAGAATGAGAAAAAAATAAAAAGAAATTTTCCCCACTCAAAAAATAAAATCCTAATGTTTTATTGGCCAAAATGTAAACTTACAAGAAATTTGGTTTTAGATTGTATTTTGCCCCATATACACTTCATAAATTGCCAAAAGTAAAATACTTTAAGTATTTAGAAGGAATATTACTTTAAATGGTGATTTTATTTAAATCTAGATTTTGTCAAGTTCAGGAAATGTGAACCCAAGCTCATTGGGACTATACTTCAATTCAAATATTCAAATGTGGTTATTTGTTTTTATCAAAATAACATATTTTCAGGGACATAAATTCCTTCTATGTGAATCTCTGAGCTCACTGGGACTATTCTTCAATTCAGATGCAGTTATTTGTTTTTACCAATATAACATGTTTTCAGAGACAAGTGTCAGTGTAAATTCCTTTAACGTGAGGCTTATAATATATCAAGCAACTGTTGTATAACGCATCCTACCGAGATCATGACACAGCCCTGCGATCTCCACGCACAGAATATCCTTGTCAGTGATCATCAGGTCCGGCTGACGTCGCTGCAATGTCCGTGTCAGCTGCCCAGCCAGGTGGCAAACTCTGAAACAGGTTACACAGGTGCAGAGATGCCCATCCTACATGAAACTTTGGAGTAATTGTTCCATTAAAATATCATAATTTCTTTTCAAAAAGAGTGACATTAAAATATTATAATTTCTTTTCAAAAAGAGTGCCATGATGTGGCATTTTCATTAGGCTTTGACTAAAGGAAACAATTGGTCAAAGGTACCCAGATGTGTAAAATTCACCGTGTTACACGCATTAACCTTTTTTCATTAAGATTTGGAATTCTCAAGTTATACTATCGGACATGCAATTAGATCACTGTCTGCATCCACAAAGGTCCTCTGATTAAATTATTTGCGCATCGTAAGACATCCCTTCACCGAGGATGTTGGAACGCGTTTGCGACTGAGCGCCCAGCACGGCCCACACGTACGTTCGAATCGAATCATTCAATCTGCCGACACCGGCATGAGTAAACCCTTTCGAAGTGTCCAGCATGAACATTTTCCAATTGTCCTCGGGTCCCTGCTCAAACCTCCAAACGTGGTAATCCTTGCTGTCGTCGAAAGCCATGTAATCGTCGTTCCACTCATTCGTCGTGACGTAATGATACGACTTGTAACCCCAATCTTTCACCAGCTGTTTGCTGGCTTCGCTAGAGACATGTTTTGATTGATTGGAATGCCCAAACCGTTGTTCGGACCCTGCAAACGCCAATCGACTGTCTTCAGATCTAGTTCGAATTCATTGCAAACGCGTTCGTATGCACATCGATTGTACGGATTGTTTACGGCATTCCACGCCTTGTCCTGCGGAATTGGGGTGCTGATTTTTTTCAAAATACGTCTGAACTGGTAGTACACATGAAACAAGAATACAGACCGACCCAGCGGACCACAACGAGTGTCATTCAACGTCACGCCACACTCCTTCGTCGCGCACCACACGGCAAAATTAAATTGATTCTGCCAGAACTGCATCGGGTTGTGGAACCAAGCATGTACCGTTTTCACATTCGTGACCAAAAACCAATACATTTCAAATAATCTATAAAACGAGCTTGAAAGTGGGAAACATCCTTTGCATCCACCACGATCTTCGGTTGCGTGAAATCATCAGCACTTATATTTTCACTTTTAGAATAAAACACTCCCGGTTTGTACATATTTTGAATTGTTATATTTTTTATTATTCATATCTACTTTTTCAATATGTATGTGACGCTTCCAGGAATCACAAGTGGCAAGTCATTTCAACTGCTGCACAAGATTGATAGCATGTCCGGTCAGCTCGAAGTCGCGCTCTGCGATATCACCTACTACCCACGATGGACCAACATCAACGGCAAAAACAACAAGCTGTTCGTCAATAACGTCCGCAACCAAATAACGGACGGATACTACAGCATGTGCTCGCTCAACGAAGAAACCTTCAAACCCGAAGAAATCTCAAAATGAACGACTCGAACGGCAGGGTCATGTTAGCCAACAACTGAAAAAAACACTTGAGACTCAGAAAGCTGTTGTCTAAAACGCTCGGGTTTACATCGAACAACATACCACCGGAAACCACCATGACAGGCACGAAATTACCCGATCTCGTTCCGTATCGCGAACTGTGCATTCATCTCGATCAGCTGTGCACAACCGACAACGTTCAAGGCGAATGACCTTCCACACAGCTGAGAGCCGTGCCGGTGAAAACGGAAAAGTACAACGACGGCAGAACCAAATCGTTTTCGTTGCGGCATTACAAGAAATTAATCCGAGGCAACATCACGGAATTGAAAATATCGGTTTTAGACGTTAAACACTATCCTGTAAGTATATGATATCTCAGCGTGACGCTACACGTACAAAAACAATGACGGAGTCTCATGGTCCAGGAACACGCGTTAGAAAATGTGCCAACATAGCAATCTCCGACCTCGGTGACACGCGTGTATTCGACGAACCCGGAGTCGATGGCAAACTGTACGCCTTGCAAGTGAAAAACAGCATTTACAAACGCGTCGAACTGCCACCCTCTGCTGGTGGCAAGAACAACGACCTAGACGATTTCGTCAATACTGAAGGAGCGGTCAACAACACTCGGTACGACCTGATACGCAACGATGAGGATGAATGGACGATAACCCCAGCCTTCCGCGGCAGGTTGTTCCACCTGGACGACGTCGAGACCATGGCCGTCTCAAGAAACACACACTACACTCTCATCTTCAACGACGACAACAAATGGGTATTAGTGCCATCCCAAATCGATTGGAATCTAAACATCACGCTTGGCTCTCTTTACGTTTTCACAGACAACAAAGATCACTACCTGACAAAAGTCGTGAACAACGGAACGCTGCTCGTGGCTTACGTCCCAACGCAAAGACGCGGTGTTATCATCAGCGAGCTATCGCAAAAAGTAGCTCACATACTGTCGAGCAAACCCGGGACGCAAAACGTGGGATTGCAGATGGTTTCGGAATTCGACGGCGTGGTAAACATCCTGGAAAATCTGCATCACAGTCGAGGCTTAGTGAGCATTCTTGATGATGTTAACGGTGTGAATATATGAGTAAACACAGTGCACTCAATTTTACCAATGTAATTAGTGAGATGATGTACACAAGTATCAAACAGCTTCATTTACAATGGGGGGTTCGATTCACCACATGGGTACATTGTGTGAAGCCCATGTCTGGTATTGCTGGAATATTTGCTAAAAGCGGCTCACTCACCTAACAGTCATGGTGGTTGTAACAATAGGTAAAGATAGAAAGATTAAAATAGAAAGACAAAAAGGTTAAAAAAAGTAGCAAAACATCCCCGGTAGCCACAATTCCCTTAAGGTGAAGTAGAAAGATGAAGGTTGCGCAACTTCTCCCTAGGGGACTTATGTGACGGCTACCTTTCTCTCACCATGAGAGAGCCCCAATTCAGCTGAGTGCAGCTGATGTGATCCTGATTCCTTGCGACCACCAACGAAACACACGAAAGTTGCAAGGAACCCATTGAGGCAACAGTGGGATACGATCTAACAATGCATACCTGCGCGACTACACATGCTAAATCCGCACCTCAACCGATTGAGCTACCAGGGACTTGATAGTTTACATTTCAGTCTAACAGGTATATCCTGAGATTGCATCATCATCCTAAGCTGGGCTCTGTCTATAGGAACGCAAAGGATGTCTTGAACCCGTTTTATAAGTTGAGCGCACCAGACTTCTAGAAACAGTTTATCACAAATTCTACTTCCGCTTCACAGTTTGGTGGCTTTGTACCTCCAATAAAATACATACACGATACTCCCAAGGAGTTTTAAACAACATGCCTATTGTGTATACTACTAACCTTATCCTATGCCATGTTCATATCAAACCATATTCTATGCCATCTTCATATCAAACCTTATTCTATGCCATGTTCATATCAAACCATATTCTATGCCATCTTCATATCAAACCTTATCCTATGCCATGTTTATATCAAACCTTATCCTATGCCATGTTCATATCAAACAATATTCTATGCCATGTTCATATCATACCTTATCCTATGCCATGTTCAAATCAAACCTTACCCTTTGCTATGTTCAAATCAAACCTTACCCCATGCTATGTTCAAATCAAACCTTACCCAATACTATGTTCAAATCAAACCTTATCCTATGCCATGTTTAAATCAAACCTTTCCCAATACCAGGTTCAAATCAAACCTTGCGCTATGTTATGTTCAAATCAACCCTTACCCAAATCCATATTCAAAACAAACCTTACTGGATACCATGTTCAAACCATACCTTACCAAATGCTATGTTCAAATCAAACCTTACCCAACACCATGTTCAAATCAAACCTTACCCAATATTTTGTTCAAATCAAACCTTATTCTATGCCATGTTCAAATCAAACCTTACTGGATACCAAGTTCAAATCAAACCTTACCCAATACCAAGTTCAAATCAAACCTTACCCAACACCATGTTCAAATCAAACCTTACCGAATATTATGTTCAAATCAAACCTTATTCTATGCCATATTCAAAACAAACCTTACTGGATACCAAGTTCAAATCAAACCTTACCTAATACCAAGTTCAAATCAAACCTTACCCAACACCATGTTCAAATCAAACCTTACCCAATATTATGTTCAAATCAAACCTTATTCTATGCCATGTTCAAATCAAACCTTACCCTATGCTATGTTCAAATCAACCCTTACCCAAATCCATATTCAAAACAAACCTTACTGGATACCATGTTCAAATCAAACCTTACCCAACACCATGTTCAAATCAAACCTTACCCAACACCATGTTCAAATCAAACCTTACCCAATATCATGTTCAAATCAAACCTTACCCAATATTTGTTCAAATCAAACCTTACCCAATATCATGTTCAAATCAAACCTTACACTACACCATGTTCAAATCAAACCTTACCCAAAACCATGTTCAAATCAAACCTTACCCAATATCATGTTCAAATCAAACCTTACCCAATATCATGTTCAGATCAAACCTTAGCCAACACCATGTTCAAATCAAACCTTACCCAACACCATGTTCAAATCAAACCTTACCCAACACCATGTTCAAATCAAACCTTACCCAATATTATGTTCAAATCAAACCTTATTCTATGCCATGTTCAAATCAAACCTTAGCCAACACCATGTTCAAATCAAACCTTAGCCAACACCATGTTCAAATCAAACCTTACCCAATATTATGTTCAAATCAAACCTTATTCTATGCCATGTTCAAATCAAACCTCAGCCAACACCATGTTCATATCAAACCTTAGCCAACACCATGTTCAAATCAAACCTTACCCAATATTATGTTCAAATCAAACCTTATTCTATGCCATGTTCAAATCAAACCTTAGCCAACACCATGTTCATATCAAACCTTAGCCAACACCATGTTCAAATCAAACCTTACCCAACACCATGTTCAAATCAAACCTTAGCCAACACCATGTTCAAATCAAACCTTACCCAACACCATGTTCAAATCAAACCTTAGCCAACACCATGTTCAAATCAAACCTTATTCTATGCCATGTTCAAATCAAACCTTAGCCAACACCATGTTCAAATCAAACCTTAGCCAACACCATGTTCAAATCAAACCTTAGCCAACACCATGTTCAAATCAAACCTTACCCAACACCATGTTCAAATCAAACCTTATCCAACACCATGTTCAAATCAAACCTTACCCAACACCATGTTCAAATCAAACCTTATTCTATGCCATGTTCAAATCAAACCTTAGCCAACACCATGTTCAAATCAAACCTTAGCCAACACCATGTTCAAATCAAACCTTAGCCAACACCATGTTCAAATCAAACCTTACACTACATCATGTTCAAATCAAACCTTATTCTATGCCATGTTCAAATCAAACCTTACCCAACACCATGTTCAAATCAAACCTTAGCCAACACCATGTTCAAATCAAACCTTACCCAACACCATGTTCAAATCAAACCTTACCCAATATCATGTTCAAATCAAACCTTACCCAATATTTGTTCAAATCAAACCTTACCCAATATCATGTTCAAATCAAACCTTACACTACACCATGTTCAAATCAAACCTTACCCAATTTCATGTTCAAATCAAACCTTACCCAATTTCATGTTCAAATCAAACCTTACCCAATATCATGTTCAGATCAAACCTTAGCCAACACCATGTTCAAATCAAACCTTACCCAACACCATGTTCAAATCAAACCTTACCCAACACCATGTTCAAATCAAACCTTAGCCAACACCATGTTCAAATCAAACCTTAGCCAACACCATGTTCAAATCAAACCTTATTCTATGCCATGTTCAAATCAAACCTTAGCCAACACCATGTTCAAATCAAACCTTAGCCAACACCATGTTCAAATCAAACCTTAGCCAATACCATGTTCAAATCAAACCTTAGCCAACACCATGTTCAAATCAAACCTTAGCCAACACCATGTTCAAATCAAACCTTGCCCAATATCATGTTCAAATCAAACCTTACCCAATACCATGTTCAAATCAAACCTTACCCAATACCATGCTCATATCAAACCTTAGCCAACACCATGTTCAAATCAAACCTTACACTACATCATGTTCAAATCAAACCTTATTTTATGCCATGTTCAAATCAAACCTTACCCAACACCATGTTCAAATCAAACCTTACCCAACACCATGTTCAAATCAAACCTTACCCAACACCATGTTCAAATCAAACCTTACCCAACACCATGTTCATATCAAACCTTACCCAACACCATGTTCAAATCAAACCTTACCCAATACCATGTTCAAATCAAACCTTACCCAACACCATGTTCAAATCAAACCTTACCCAATACCATGTTCAAATCAAACCTTACCCAATACCATGTTCAAATCAAACCTTACCCAATACCATGTTCAAATCAAACCTTACCCAACACCATGTTCATATCAAACCTTAGCCAACACCATGTTCAAATCAAACCTTACCCAACACCATGTTCAAATCAAACCTTACCCAATACCATGTTCAAATCAAACCTTAGCCAACACCATGTTCAAATCAAACCTTAGCCAACACCATGTTCAAATCAAACCTTAGCCAACACCATGTTCAAATCAAACCTTGCCCAATATCATATTCAAATTACCCAATACCATGCTCAAATCAAACCCTATCCAATACCATGCTCAAATCAAACCCTATCCAAAGCCAAGCTCAAATCAAACCCTATCCAAAGCCAAGCTCAAATCAAACCCTATCCAAAGCCAAGCTCAAATCAAACCATAGCCTATATCAGGTTCAAATCAAACCTTACCCAATGCTGTGTTCAAATCTGTTGTGTGCTGCTCCAGGGAAGACGAAATAACAAGCTCCGAGTTGCTTGATGAAACGGAGTCTCTGGAACTGTGGTGTGTCAATGATCTTCACACACAGCGGGTGCAGCTCCACGTGGCCATGGATTGGATCATTGAATATCTGTAACGACAGTCATTTCGGGCATCAGAAAAAGGAGAGAGCAAATCTGATTGAGAGAAACACATCATACCTGACATTGTACACATTCAAACATAATACATAACTTATGCCACAGAGTGAGTGAGTGAGTGATTGAGTATGGTTTTATGCCGCTGTTAGCAATATTCCAGCAATATCACAGTGGGGAAAACTGGAAATGGGCTTCCCACACTGTACACATGTATAACATAGGGAATCCAACCCGGGACTTTGTTGTGACGAGTGAATGCTTTAACCACTAGGCTACCCCACCGCCCCTATGCCAGAGAGACTGAGTTGCCTTATACTGTTCATACAGTACAGGATTTGTTTGTTTGTTAGGTGTTGAACATCACACTCAGCAATCATCGAGCTATATGGCGGTGGTCGGGAAATACTCTAGTCTGGACCAGACAATCCAGTGACCAACAGCATGAGCATCAGTCTATGCAATTGAGATACAATGTGTCAACCAAGTCAGCGAGCCTGACCATCCAATCCCGTTAGTCACCTCTTACGACAAGCATGAGTGGCTGAAGACCAATTCTAATCTGGATCTTCACAGGATCTTAGCCTGCTGAATTATTATCAGCATTAGGCGTTGTACAGAGGGTCGGTCATTTTGAACAGCCACAAAGCTGGGGAGACACTTGCCAGGAAACAAAACAAGAGTCATCAGAAGATGACAAACCCCCCCCGGCCCCCATAAATTTGAAAAGACAAATCAACTGACAGTTACTTGAAGTCCAACTTGATATTTTTGCACTATGTCCAAATCATTAAATCATGAAAAACAAAAATGTCAAAATCTGCAAATAGCAAAAGGCAATACTTCAAGATCTGTATGATATATCTGTTAAGTCTTATAGAAAAATATTGAACAGTTTTCGAGTTGTGATCCGGAAACGAAACCTGTCCCTCCCTTTTGAGACTAAGTCCAATTCGTTTCCATGGAAACCAAGAAAAATAAAACAACAAAAACCTGCAAATAGCAAAAGCCACCACTTCAAGATCTGTCTCATATATCTGCCAAGTTCTGTTGAAAGATATTGAAGTTGTGCTCCGGAAACAAAACCACCCCTCCCTTTTGAGACTAAGTCCAAAACGTTTCCATGGAAACCAAGAAAGAAAAAATGCCAAAAATCTGTAAATAGCAAAAGGCACCACTTTAGCTTATGTTTGATATATCTACCAAGTCTTGAAGAAAGATATTGATCGGTTTTCGAGTTGTGCTTCAGAAAAGATGGTCACCCCTCCCTTTTGAGATTAAGTTCAACTTGTTTCCATGGAAACCAAGAAAAATAAAAATGCCAAAAATCTGTATATAGCAAAAGGCACCACTTTAGGTTCTGTTTGATATATCTTCAAAGTTTTTCAGAAAAATATGGAACAGTTTTTGAGTTATGCTCTGGAAACAAAGCCCACACCTCCCTTTAAGACTAAGTCCAAAACGTTTCCATGGAAACCGAGAAACCTGAGTCTGAGATGCAGTCTGAGATGTAAGCAACTAACCCATATTACAAGTCAGTAGACATTCTAAACAGTAAGCTTCACCAATTAAAATTCATAACCTAACACTAAAACTGATTCAAAAGTATGTCAAGAGACAGACCGACTCAATAGTTTTGGCACTGACAATAAGACAATGTCAGGGGTGGAAATAACTTTAACATTGCTAGTGTACTCCGGTACAGTGGCATATGTAAAATCACTTGCCCTGATAATTTTTCCACTATACCGTCCATTTTCTTGTTGATTTTTTTAAATAAACAACATAATTAACATTGGAAAGTCAACTGGACACCGGTACTGTTTGATATACAAATTTGCTTGCCCGACAGAAAAAAACACTGCACTCGGACGTCGGGCAATGGGTTATTTCCACCCCTGATAATGTGCCAGGACAGCTTAACATATTCCAAGTGTTGACTCACTTCCTGTCTATGTCTGTCCAACTAACTCTCCACTGAGTCTGATGCATCATATGACGAGGACTAAATCATTAACATGAAAATTTCTATAAAACTAGAAACTAAAACGATCACTGGATTGTCTGGTCCAGACTCAATTATTTACTGTCCACCGCCATATAGCTGGAATATTGCTGAGTGTGGCGTTAAACAACAAACAAAAGAAAAGAAACTGAAAAATTAAGATAATGATTCACAGGATCCTAAATCAGATCAATTGTGTTATTAAATGCAGCAGATATATTCCAGTTGTAAGATGGCAATTTGGTAATATTGGAGTCTGGACCTGACAAACCAGTGATTGATATAATGAGCAACAACTATTAATCTGTCCTGCACCTACCTTTGTATTTGGGTGATAGGTACTCCATTTGTTGGCCTTACATCCAATATCATGTAAGAACTTCTCAAAATCAAGGATTGTACCCATTTTTCTGAAAAAAAAACCCCAACCCAATAAAATATAGTCAGTAACTGATTTACACAAAGGCAGATGAATTTGGTTTTTAATTCCAACAGACAAGGGTGCAGATATATCCCAAAAGTTAAAAATTCAAAAAAAGTAAAAAAGAACATTACATCTATACATTGAAGCAAGGGTGTAGACATATTACCAAATTTAAAAATTAAATAAAGTAACGAACGAAATATCCAGAATGATACAAACTTGAAAGAATTCACTTAACACAACAATCTGTTCCAGCTAGAACTTTATAATATTTGACATATATCTTAATAATAGTATTCATAAATATTTATCAGTGACAGTCACAGATGATCAGTGAGGCCAGTTATAGATATGAATCCTGTTTAAAGTCTGCCACAGGGGAACTCACAAAGATCTTAAAGTGTAATCTAAGGGCGCAAGCAAGCACAATACTATTGATCAATCATTAAACTAAGTGAATATCCTAGCAAAATGAGCTTGATAATAAATGGTCATAATTCAACAAGTTGGCATCTTCATTTTATTAAAATCGATAAAATATTATTGAGATACTGGACCAGCATTAATTCTTCTATGAATCTAGTGGGCATGGTATACATATATATCATTTGTTTGCCCAGAGCCTCTTGTGACAATAGAAACTTAAAGGATATATATTGAATATAAACTTCTTAACATATGTAAATGGACAAACAAAGGATACATATTTACACTCAAGAAAACGTCATAAGTGATTTTATTGTTAACTAAAAAGCACCAAACAAGTGCTCTAACTCCACAACCTGCATGTGTGCATATCGTAATCCCAGCCTCGGGAAAGCTCGGGCTGTGACGTCACAGTGACCAGCTGCCTGCAGTTTCCCTTTGTTTACAGTGCATTCATCTACATAATAATGGAGTGATTTTCCCGTTATTCTCAGTGTGTGCTAGACGTGAGATTGTATATTTATTCAAAGGGGTGTCCCAGTCCATCCGAAAAAGGAACCAAGTGTCATTTCTTCTAAACGTAAAGACCAATTCAGCGAGAGTGACATTTCGGCAACAGCATACAGTCCGTTTGAGTCAGAAACGGACCGATGAATAGCAAATTTTATCATTGTACAAAATTGCCACCATTCTCTTCCCACAGAGGTTACTCCTGTCATATCTTCCTACATAACCTCTGTTCTAATACGGCCATATTTCCCGGTCCTCGTAAAATCCCCTAGCGGCAAAAGATCGCAACACGAATTATCTCCCTTCTTTCTATCCAATCAGAACACGTGTTACATCGACTTAGATTCAATTTGACTAACACAAGCAAATGCGGGGCCACAAATATCCCCCATCTGCCGGGGAATTGTGTTGATGTTACACACAAGACGTTTAATGGCTAGCTTGTCCTTTGTCAACGAGGGCAATGGAGACGCCATTGATACGCCATTACATGACTGAGTTCTGTCTAGAAGAAACGTTTGCGCATCGCTTCGGAAGAAGGTTCTAGTTTTCCCGAAGCATACGGAAATTACCGAGGCCTTCGCGAATGATCACTTTTGAAACAACGCCGCTGATTGCACAACTAAATCGGCTTGTCTCCAATCACGAGCCTTGAACGCTGACACCAAGAAAGTGTCGTATTAGAACAGAGGTTATGTAGGAAGATATGACAGGAGTAACCTCTGTGGGAAGAGAATGAATTGCCACATAAATATAAATAGTACACATGTTTATCATTTACTAATACCCAACAGCTTTCTTATATTTGAAAATTTTCCGGACTCCACCAAAAAAGTTCTTTAAGAAACTATCATTAAAATTTTGACACAGTTCACTATTTGTTACGAGGGAGGAGTGCAGAGAAAGGGACAGCCAGGTGTTAGAGAAGCACGTGCACAAGTGCCCACCAAGTTATTGATTCATTAGCCTGTGCTGTGCCGTCGCCATCCTTTCTCACACACCTGGCTGTTTCTGACGTTTCTGATGTTTCTGACTCAAACGGACTGTAATTGGTATGCATGGTAACTGCTCACAACCATGTACATAACATACACCAAACGTAAAGTCAGCTGAAATCATGTAATTAAAGATTTGTTTGACAAGGATAATAAAAATATATTGAACAAGTTTTTGAATTGGGGACTGCTTTTTATAGACAAGGGGAAAACAGTGTGTTAGTTTTATTTGGTAAACATAGTTTCACTGGACATATGTTTATCATCAATCATTAGTGATCAATGGGAGGCAGATCTAGGGTTTTTCAAGCAAAAAAGCTGTTATAGAGATAGACAATAAAAGAACATTGCAGCTCTATTTCAATAATTGTTTTGTTTATTTCTTTCTTCGTTTATATTCTGTTTGTGTGTGTAATATATTGTCTTAAGCCCCTTTTAGCAATATTAGAGCAATTTAATGGTAAGGAACACCAGAAATGGGCTTCACGCATTGTACCCATGTGTCGATTAGAACCCGGTGTAGCAGCCCAGAATAACCCCCCACCAGATTATACCCCGAGGTAAACTATAGGCTAGCCCAGTTTATACCCCGGGGGTATATTCTGGACCAGGCCAAAGTATACCCTTCCAGCCCAGACTATACCCCTAAAAATGATCAATTATCATCAATCTAATTAGAGCTGTACCATTATGTAGGTGGGTGTTGTCTTAATTAATACCCTACTCCACTGTCTAACAACTGGCTGTCTAACTAATGGGAGATAACCGGTGTGAGAAGGGGCTGGTATTTATTTATTAATATGAACAAGTGACTCTGGAGACTGATCTTGGTGTCATGTAAATGTATTTAAAAGTGCATTTCATTTCGCATCCTATATCACATTCAACCTTCAACATGGATGACAACCTCTATACCCAGATCTTGAACTTCTACACCAACTCTGATAAGAAGTATCCTCGGCACATCTATGACCTGGATCCTGACACGCGTTTGAATGCGAAGTCACATTTTCGGCAAACTGTTACACCGGGTCTTTGGCGTTATAGGCAAATGCTTTAACCTCCGCCCAAGTTGTCACTGACATACAACCCAAGAGAAATGTGAGAGACTAACTGGTCCAGCCACATAATTTGAATCCAAATCCATGTTTATGTGATGACAAACTGCATTACACAATCTCTATTGTATCACTTAAAGACAAGTAGGCTGAAACTAAGAACAAAGACATGTACAGTTGCAAGTTTCACTTCCATTTCCACTTCACTTTTCACTGAGTGAGTGAGTGAGTGAATATGGTTATATGCTGCTTTTAGCAATATTCCAGCAATATCACAGCGGGGGACACCAGAAATGGACTTCACACATTGTGCCCATGTGGGGAATCGAACCCGGGTCTTCGGCATGACAAGCAAATGCTTTAACCACTAGGCTACCCCACCGCCCGTGCACTGAGTGAGTGAGCGAGCTAGGTTTTACACAACCTTTAGCAAGATTCCAGCAATATCGCAGCAGGGACACCAAAAATGGGTACATTGTACCATGTGAGGATTCAAACAAGGGCCTTCGGAGTGACGAGCCAACGCTTTATACACCAGGCTACCCCATCGCCTCGACGTCAGCCAGACAACAAGATCTTCATTAGTCATCTGTTAAAATAATCACAAGTACTTTAAACCAATACTGTCCCAGAATCCATAAGCTGTATGAACCAATGTATTGCAACACATATATCATGTCCAACTATGTCATAACACTTTTGACATAGAAACAAAGAGTCTGCTTACCTGATCCCCATTTCTTTTAACCTTTCATAAGAGACAAAGTGCAGATGTCTCCCTGCAATTTCTTCCTCTGAAATTAACAAATTCAAATTTAGTTCATTTTAGTATTTGTTTGTTGCTGCAATGGCAGCCTTTGTCACCAATACAGTCACAGTTACCATTTTCTACCTTTAACAGTATATAATGATAGTAACAATAATAATCCAGCTTATTTATGTTGCAATAGCTTCCATACACAGGGTGTACTTATCACCAGGATTAATTGATCAGTGTGTGCTCATTATCCATTCTCAGCTCACTCAGGAATAAACAAACCAAACTGCAAGGAGTAAAATAAAATATTATCACCTCGATCAGTGGATAAGTGTGTACTCGTTATTCATTCTCAGCTCCCTGGCGTATATACAACCCAAGCTGATTGTAAGGAATGAGAAGGTGTGAACAGTCACATTACCATGTCCTCCTTCCAGGTACCCATTAGCTACAGAAATCAGATTATTTTATCTAAGGCAACACAACATATGTTAAAAATGTGCTGCCGTACACAGTCACCAATCAGAGTACTTCTCCTGGGTGTAACCTGTTTGATGTGCAACATATGTTATATTTAGGATTACACTTAATCTGAAAGCGTGGGTTCAAATCCGGGATGGGACTCAACTCCCCATAAGTACTAGAATATGCAATTTACAAAGAAGTGAAATGGAGTTAAATGTCATACTTAAGAATATTTCGCTCATTTGACGACGTGCATGCGTGTGTATGTGTGGCTGCTCGTTTCACTTGAGCCAAATATTATTTACATTTTTATTTTGTCATGATAAAAAGTTTTTATTAAAGCTTAATCAAACACAGTGATTTTGTTGTGTTTTTGCTTTATAAATAAAGCATTGACTCGATTATAAGTCGTCTTTTTGTTAAAAAGACTTCTTGCAATATATTGCAATACAAATCGCAATATATGCTTTCGCATCGCAATATGAAAATTCCCTTCAATACCCACCCCTTGCAGTTACGCGTGAATATCCCATGCAGACACATTTTATTGACTCCCGACCAGACCTTATTTTACCAAACAAGGGACCAGCAGGGACCAACAAGTACCATATTTTAATGTCTTTTGGTTTTATGTGGCAGGGGATCGAACCCGCGACCTTCCTCTCAATTATCTTTAAGATGTTTACTTTGGAGGCATTTTAACAAATCATGAAAACATAAATATTGGTAATGCTGTAAATGAAATACTTGTGAACAATAAGCTGTTTACTAACTGGAAGCAGACAACTCTATCATAGGTATATGTACCTACTTGAGAGCATATCATGGATAACATGTACCGAGTTTCAATGACAAGCTATGACATAGACGATGACCTTGACCCTTCAAGTAACAGATGAAGGCGTTAACAATCTTACCCAGGGCTAAAATGGAGGTGTGTACTTGATATGCTATCCCACAGATGTCCACAGTTAAAAATCAACATGCAAATGTTCCTGCTTATTAGTTTAAAAACCTAAGACATACATTAGCCATAACTGAAGCTTTACCAAATACCTTGGAACTTTTCTGCCAATTCCTGTAAACCGGTCTGAGTGAGTTGTTCTGCAAGCTCATCTACAGACCAGAACTGCCATGACTGGGGATCCTCTTGGTGATTGGATTCTTGGGAGAATGTCAGTTCATAGGCCCCTGAAGTCATCCTTGGTTTCTTGGCTGGAGGCGTGGAGGCATCAGGATGTCCGTTCATAATGATTGTAATTGTTGTGGAGGGTGCAGTGATAGGAAGATGGGTCCAGGTTCTATCTTGAATCAGAGGGGGTGGTAGTAGGAAGACAGGTCCAGGTTCTATCTTTATACTCTAACTGTGACAAGGTATCCGGACAGCTGACGTGGAAGCACTGAAGACAAACACCAGGTGAAGAGTATTTCAGTTGTATCAAAGCATGCCAGTTAACTACAGTCAAATGTTCTATAAAATGACACTACTTTATTGCAGATAATGTAAGATATGAATGAATATTCCAAACTTCTAGTTTCTAGTCCAAACAATAATTTTCAATATTTCATTTTACCGAACTACGTTCAGATGAGACCACTACTGCCCTCCTGCCGAAGGTACCAATCCTGTTTAGCTGGGGATCATCACTGTACCGAGCCAGAGCTAGGAACACCCCTAAACGACCGAAACAACGCATCGACATCGCCCTGACAGATTTCTACACGAAGACATCCTTTTTCACTGTGGACAGTGCATTTGGCGAAATGCCCAGAAATGTGGACTCCAGTCTGAGTACAACCGTCATGAGAATGTGAAACTCATCATCAGAAGAGCATCCTCAGTAATCTCCAGGGTATACGTTACGATAAATCTCCACTATACCCTGGATGCATCTACGGCCTGGCCACATAATTTTATTACCTACCTTTGCTGGCTCCACATTCTCACAGTAGCCAATCAGCTAAGCTCAGATATTTGGGGAAATCATACAGACAAATTAACAGGTCTGAAATCTTAAAAAAATATATGCAAGAGCTCTTTCTACCTCTTTCAGAGCACCTCTGCAACAATTATGTTGCCAAGTTTAATTGGTTAGATAAAAGAAGAGAAAGTGAGTTGTGATGGGTACACTCAAGTTCCCAGCCTAGACACCTGATTGGATAAAAAGCCAGTCAAAAAAGGTAATAAAATCATGGGGCCGAGCTGTAGATGCATCCAGGGTGTAGTGAAGATTTATTGGAATGTGTACCTTGGAGATTATCGAGGATGTCAGAAGAGCTGCTGTTCTTCCTTTAGTGCCTGTACGTTACATCGAAGATGTGTGGTTGAACGCCCTGAATGATGCTCCCCTACACGACGCCAGAGTACTACAATTTGCAGATTATGAGACAGACTTCTGGGTTAGGCCTAAAAAAAAAAAAGCTTGTGGTTCCAATTTCCCGACCGACCTTAAATATTCCCGCCGAGCCTAACAATTTTACTCACCACATAATAAATTAAAAGTATTTTCTGACACATGAGTAATGTAAAAATATTTTGCAAAAAAACAAAACTTCCTACCTACCTACCCTAGTTCAGAAATGTAGGATATCGGAACCATAACATTTAATTTTTTGGGCCTTATGGGCGACCACGGTCGCAACACCTGGAACCATCATGATACTGTAGTGCCTAGAACCAAAAACCACATGGAAGGCTGGCACTACAAATTGGCATCAATTATGGCCACACCTCATCCCAACATCTATAGAATACAGACTTCTTCAAGACAGAGCAGGCCTACACAGAAGCCCACATCCTTCAGTTAGCTGGTGGATGATTGCTGAGACCCAAGAGATCGAAGTATCGAAATCTTGAGTCAGCTTGAAACTGAAAAACGCTAACTGAGAGAATGAAGAAAGATGGCTCTAGCATATGCAGATGCATTTTCTTTCTTTTTTTGTTAGATTGTGATTGTGTATGACAGTGTATATGTACATGACAGTGTGACTATGTAAATCAAGATAACTTGATTGTGTATCAATATATGGGATATGTTTGATGTGACTGATGCTGAATGATGATGCATTGTCAGAGATGAAATAAACAACTACATGTACTTAACAGTCCATTCCATTGTTATGTTTGAGTCACCATCTCCAAACTGTAACCCCTCTTACAGGCTAACAGTCCATTCCATTTTCTTATGTGTCATTCGTCACTACTCGCCCCTTTCCGTAACCTCCAAGAAGACTCGTCCCCCTCTTGATGCTTGTTATGTGCGAAAATACGACAAACCAATCAGAACACGGTAAATGAGTGCGGTGCTTTGATAAAAATAATCCCAAGTATGGCATTATGTCATTGTTTAAAAAATCATGAAAAATATATATCGTCAAATTGAAAGTACAAAGAACGTAGCTAACAGGATTTTGCTGCCTCTTATGAAGTTTTTAATAAGAATCATGGGATTGTTTGTTGACATAACGGCTCTCATGGGTCCAACTGAGTGTATTTCTGACGGGCTTGTTATGGAGATTGTATGTGCGCTTCCAACAATTTTAGGAAATGTAATCAAAACAATAATATCTAATCAACTAATCAACCCTAATCTTTAACATTGGGCTTAAATTTCACAGCTCTGGGGATATTTTAGTCTGACTGTTTTTTGGCATTCATATTTTTTTCCAGGTGTGTGACAGCAAGGTTACACGAATGTTCAGTTTGAGAAATATTTTAAAGTAATTTTTGAGTGTCTGCTTTGGGATTTAATGGAGCTGAAAAAATACTATTTTATTTGTATATTCAATAAAACAATTCCCATTCATGATTATTAAACCCTATTTAGAAAATTAACATAATTGGAACTATAAGGTGAACTGGTAATAATTACATTAGAACAAGTCTTTAACAAATATGTTTCTCTCCTTTTAGTTGTATCAAATAGGTTTAATTCTTTAAAATAGATAAGCAAAAACACCCCCAAAACAACAACCTAGCAATGTACATGTACTTCTGTGATATTAAGAAACATTGCAATCAAACAGGGATAGAGTTATCATTCTTGTTAAAAGTAGTTCTGATGTTCATGCGCCAATATGAAATCTTTCCAGAGGGGCACGAGTCGCTATTCAGCTTGTCCCGGAATAACACGAATTGGTCACGAATGGTTATGTGTAAGTTACCTGTACTACCTGTCACCCCTAAAATGAAAGTGAGTCTGTCTCACAGTTCTTAATCCTCTGATCCCTCTGTTTACTTAAATTTCCAAATGTTGGGAAACCAGTACACCCTATAGAATGGTACCAAACCTGCATTAACACCACCTTATAGTGTCTCCAAGTGTAGTACTTAAAGCAGCATGCTGGTTCAAAGTAAAGCCCATTTTCATTACTCTCAACAATCTCTATATCACTAGTGTTTAGTCCAGTTTGACCCAGGCGGTCAAAATCAACTTTAACCTCATAGATGCATCATCAAATGAGCTTATGTTCATAACACATTATTACATCTACCTTTGCAATGTCACACTACATAGCATTTACAGGTATAGTAAAACCTATTTTCCCCTTGTCAACCTTGGCTCTCTTACACCTGTTACATGGGATTCTGACTCAAAATCAACTTTTAATGCCAATTCTCTCTTATAACTTTGGCTTTTGTTAAAGTGTATGCCTACTCTTTCTCCAATATATTGATGCTCATGCTGTTGATCACTGGATCATCTGGTCCAGACTGGATTATTTACAGACTGCCGCCATATAGCATGAATATTGCTGAGTGCAGCGTTAATCAACAAACAAACCAACCAATCTGACAGAGACTATCACGTTAAGTAATGTGTTTCCTTCAAATACTACACTCTGAGACACTATAAACTGATGTTTCAGCTGATAAAATGCTATTCTACAGATGTGAGCAGATTTCATGATACATCTGTCAGGGGTAGAAATAACTTTAAAATTGCTAGTGTACTCCAGTACAGTGGCACATGTAAAATCACTTGCCCTGATAATTTTCCACTATACCGGACTATTTTCTTGTCGGTTTCTTAAATAAACAACATAATTAACATTGGAAAGTCAACTGAACACCGGTACAGTATGATACACAAATTTGCTTGCCCGACAGAAAAAAACACTGGATTCGGACGTCAGGCAATGGGTTATTTCCACAGTATCTAATGTCAGTTGTCACTTTCATACACTGACAGATCTTACATATGTATGTGTACATGGGTCAGTGAACAAATGGGGTAATATCTCCATCTATAAAACAAGACTGACATAACAGCTGTGTCACAGGGCCCATACTGTTATAATGCAAACCATTTCAAGTTCCTTAAAACTTTGTTAGTCAGAAATACACAGCTGCTTCAAAATCTGAATTCTATGTCCTTTGTCTGTTACATGCTTTCAACAAACATTCAGTGTATTCCCTCTCATAATAAACCCCTTTATAGGCAGGACCCTTTTTTCCCAAAACAGTATCTAATGTCAGTTGTCACTTTCTTACGCTGAAGGATCTTGAACATGGTTCAATGAACAAATCAGTGTGCAAAATTTACGCTGGTCCTGTTGTCCCTGGCTCGTAAAAATTCATCAGGACCACCAAATGATAAGTGAGCAGTATAGTTTGGCATGAAATGCATGTAGACCCGTTTTTTGTAAATATCTCTTCATCCAATGACCCAATCGATCTCAAACTGTGCAAGTGGATGTTTTGTCAGACAACCTAATCAGATTGTAAATCACCGATTTTATGCATTTGTATTAAAGAATCTGTCTATGTAACTGTCAACAAAATAAACAGCAGAACGCAGAAGGCTTGCAGAGGGAGGGAGCCAATGACCTGTAACAGCCGCCTTTAACACTTCTGACAGAGGCTTTCATGAGAGTAAAAGATAATTGCTCCAATGTAACCAACATGTTTGCTTTAAATAAAATGCACTTGGACATTATACGATTAACTTTTATATAGGTAGATGTGAAACTATAGATGCGGACACATTAAATTACATATTTACAACTTTTTATGTTGATTTTAACAGCACAGACTGAATCATTCAAAACACACATAACCAAGATTTTCTTAAGAAATTACAATAAAAAGCTTCAGCTGTCTTCCTGAGGTACATGAACTACTGTGAGTCTTGGTATTTTAAAAGCAGAGCCATACCATTTATAATAAAAATATGTAAATATGTAAATCTTACAAAACAGTTGTTGCAAGTGTTATTTGGGAGTCACTATGCTTTTCGCCTCTTGAGAGGATTAACGAGTACCAGAAATTTGAAATCCCTGCTGCTTTCAAATTACCCTCTGCCCAAACTAGTATGGTATCAGAAACAGCAGTGAATCCAGTAACTATGGAATGCAGATGCTTCTCTGACAACCTAATTACTGGTAGTCAAATTACATGCACAAAATATTCACAACAGGGGTGAAACCGTAACACTTATACCCCTGCTGGCATTAAACTTGTTAAATGCCATGTTAAGTCAGTTCAAATAGCAGCTAATTAGGAGAGATTAGTCCATATTAAATCAATTGATCAATGCTCTTTGAACTCAGACAATTATAAATAATTACACAATGACAACGTTATATATTGTTCATGCAGTTGATATCTAATTTGGCCATGTTAGATATCCCCACATCTGTTTAGCAGACATCTCAAATTTAGCAAGAGATGAAAAATAAACATTCTGCATTTACAAGTCAGGTATATTATAAATACTCTTGGAAAGACAAAGTTACATGAATACAGATAATAAAGAGATCAATAATAATAATGTTCATCTCGATTGGGTATCCTAATTTTCCTTTAACTAACCAAATAAATTGGACCCATATCACTAACTCAATTTGGTATTTTGCCATTGTCCATTAATTGTAAAATAGCTGGAAAGTTGCTTAATATAATAAATAACAAACCACATCACCAACTTGCTCAAACAAAAATATGTCAGTACTCCTTCAAAATTCGCAGTACACCTCCACTTGCAATATGAGGTGTAATTACACCCACACCCCCAAAAGTTTATCTGGAGCCCTGCTTTATATATGTTAGACATACAAAGGTATTTATGTGTGTACATTATACACTTGAAATCTTATATCATGTCGTACTTCATTGTTTTTTAGGCGTACATTACCCCTGTACGCCCCTTGTCTGTAGCCCTGATATATAGTATGCAATTTCAAATGAAGGGCTACAGTTCGATTCACCAAATATCACACGACCTGTAACATCACTGAAAGATCGCATATGCAAACTGTGCAGTAGTAGCTCCGTGGAAGATGAGGTGCATTTTCTTGTTGAGTGGAGGGTATTGTAATGTTTCTGTGTGTGTGTGAAATAGTTTCCAGGATTGCTGCATGATTATAAAGTGTATTATAACTTAACAAGTCGGAGAGAGCGATATATTTACAAAATGACCCCATGAAAATTCAATAGCCAGTCGAGCCAGTGACTGTGGAGACTTACTAGCCTGACTAGATTTTTGCTAGCCATGGGCTAGCGGGCCAGTGGCTATTTCGCACACTGCAACAGTGACACTCATTTTGTATGTCTGACAGTCTGAGGTGATCATATGTAAGTCCACAGTATATCGTTTGTCCCCCTGAATCTAGCGGGGGAGGTCTTTCCACATTACATCATACATGATTAACATAACTTTACAGTTTTTTATTTTCAATACTGAAAGACCATATTGCCATAGTACATAATCACATTTCATATGTCGAGTGTATTGTTACTTGCTTGTACCATCTTATCAGTAACATGAGATCACTGAACAGATGTTTGGCAAAGATACACTGCACTGCTAAATAACAATTTGTAATTTGGCAACTGTTTTGATAACATTAGATGAGTATACATGTTGATGAAAGATGCAACACACATATTGTTAGACATACAAAACAACTTCATAAATTACTAAAGTCTATCAGTGTTTAGCAACAGGATTCGTTCATTGGGTACTTTCCTATTAATAATATCAGTCGATGCTATGAGTTGGAAGGTGACGTTTTTGGACAGTAGACGTGGTAATATTATATATATACCTCGTTCTATTTCATATAAATAAACTCATTCCAGCCTAGGAATCGATCAAGGCCTACATAGTACATCGATCACACATTGATATACAAGTGCAAAGTCGTCTAACGTCCTTCTCTCTTTTCTAATTGTTTTATAATGTGGAAACTTGATTGAACGTGATTAGCGGGCATATGACACTGTTGTTACAAGATTACAAGAGAACGCTGGTGGATGTAGCGAAAACATTTAGTCGGTTGTGTATATGTTGTGTTGGCCGGGCGCAAGTAATCAGCTGGAGATAATGAATGAAGTTACCCTCCCATCTTCCAGTATTACAGATGGTGAAATCCATTTAAACACAACCTGGTTCCCTGGGTCCGTAGCGCAGGCACAACGGACCCAAGAACCAGGCTGGGGGAAGGTGAAATGAATTGGTAACTGGTATCCATATTAACCCAATGCACCTTACTTGCTTAAATTGATGTATTTGCTTTTATGCTAATCCCAACTCCGATTCCCTTCCCGGTTCCCTCCAACCAAAAGTACTTACGGGGATGGCCTAAAAGTAGGGCCAAGAAAAGTCGGGGCCGGGCCGGGCATCCGGGTAATACTAAAAATGGATTGCAGAATATTAAAACGAAACCTGACTACATACCGAGATTCCCGTAGAAAAGACATCGTCTTGTTGTTATGTGTTTTCCTTGATATGTATATGAGGGAAGGTTGCTTACTTCTCTTAGCGTGTGACATCCGGGGGGCCTGGGCAGGAAGTGACAGTGTTTTGACTGCTTTTATTTCCTTAATTAAGATATTGGGGTTCCCTAATTAACCTTTATTGTTTCATGCTGAATGAGCACAGGATGTTTATGTTAAAGAGACGTGGATATCGGCGAGTGTGAAAGGGCAAATATGACATGATTATGTATATTAATAGAAACATTTGAAATCACAACATTTTGTCATATGTTATAAAGGATCAAACAAAGTATGCATTCACAAACACAAAAATTATTGTGTTTTCATTGTAAACAATACCAGCCCAAATCAGATAGCCAGCGCGTATGCATATGGTTATATTTACTAATACACATGAAAAACAAAATGGTATTATATCTATCTAAATACCACTTCATCAAGTAAAGTAAAAGTGAAGCCCCTTTCTCTCTCCATTTCCAACGATGTAGGGGAAAAAAGTACTCGGAAAACAAAATCCGCAATCAAAAGTGTTTAGTCTCTGTTCAGCCCGACTTGTCCCGTGCTGTCAAAAACAACCTAAACCTCACACATGTATCCTGATTTGTGTTTTAACACATAGATTAGTATTATATCTACCTACATATCACTTCACAGAGTCTCAAAGCGTAGTATTTGAAGCAAAAACGTTGCTGAAAGGGAAACTGCCTTTTCTACATATTCTCAACAAACAGTATCACAAGCGTTCGGTACGCCTTGGCCCGGGCTCTCAAAAACAACTTTCACCCCACACATGTATCCTGATTTGTATTTACATCCATAGATTAGTATTATATCTACCTAAGTATCAATGTGTGATGTTACAAAATGCCACATGTAAAGATAACTGGTTCGGTAAAGTGAAGCCCTTTTCTCTCCCCAAACACAACATCGCCTCAATCAAAAGTGTTATTCTCCAATAAGACTAATGCAAGTCCGAAACTTCAATTAACTCTTAATAATACTGCGATTTCTGAAGTTTGTGAACATAAACATCTTGGTCTGATTATACAAGATGATGGAAAATGGCAGAATCATATTAATTATATACCAGCCAAAGTAAGTCCACTAATAAATTGTCTGAGAAGTTTGAAACACAGGCTGAACAGAATATCACTTGAAACTACATGTATGTATAAACCATATATTTTGCCTATATTTGACTACTGTGATACCATCTGGGATAATTGTTGTGCCAGGAGCAGGCTCATCTGATAGAGAAGCTACATTTAGATGCCCTTAGGACTATTTCAGGTGCAGTGAGAGGCACAAGTCACGAAAACTTTATGCTGAAACGGGATATTGTTCTTTAGTCGAAAGACGCCACTATTATGAATTATGTATGTTCTACAAAATGGTAAATGGGTTAACACCACAATATCTCTCAGTATGGGTACCACCAAATGTTTCTAATCAAAGCCTCTATAATTTGCGAAACTCCGATAATCTCCAAATGTAATGCGCAGCGTGTATCTTACTTTAATCAATTCTGTTCTCCCATCTACTGTTACAGGCATGGAATTCGCTAGACATCAATATTAGAAATGTAGAATCATTATCAAAATTTAAGAAATGTATATCTTGTGACATGACATTATCCCCAACATTTAAGAATTATATATCGTATGGTCCCAGGCGAGGTCAAATTCTTCTCTGTCGTTTGCGCCTGGGCTGCAGTGATCTTAATTCTCACTTGTTTGATAGATATTTGTCAGACAGCCGAACCTGCTCCTGTGCACGGGAACACTCGAGAAGATGCTTACCATTATGTCCTTCAGTGTCCTCTATATGATAGGTTTAGATTTAATAAATACTTCTTTCAAAATAATATAAGTTTACATGCTATTCTAAGCGGCGATAAATCTTTGTCCCAGTATGAAAACGAATTAATAATAAAATCGGTTTACAGTTTCTTAAATGATACCAACCGTTTTCCATAAAGTGTGGTACCATATGCTTTACTTAGTTTGAAATTATTGAATTACTTATTTCCACAAATGTACTTATAAAATCCTTCTCTGCAAGACTATGTTTAGGAGAAGCATTTACATAGGCTGATGCAGCCTGTTTGCTGATCCTTTTTCTTTTTTTTTGTAACTTAATCATGTTTAATGTATATCACATGTCTTTCGGGAAATAAAATACTGTTTAAAACAAAAGTGTTAGTCGCTGTTCGGCCCGACTTGGTCCGGGCTGTCAGAAACAGCTTAAACCTCACACATGTATACTGCCGAGTTACAGACAAGATGCTTCTCATGTTTTCCACGTGCAGCGTTTGATATCAAAACTGGGTCATGAGATATCAGCGTTTACGCCCTCTGACAAAGTGTTACCATACCTCAGTGTCCTGTGCGTCTGCGACATGTGTGTTTTTATGTCATGAAAGTTTCTTAAGCAACGTGGCTATTTGAATTACAGGTTCTGAAGACCTCAATAAAGTGATATGAATTTACGAACATATCATGTCTTACCACACGTGTATTGATCTATAACGTCACCAAAGCGTGTGACATTGATTTTAAATCTTCATGCAGCATTATTGCAGTACTGTGTATTGTGCGAGGTTGTCCATGGAACCATGAGTT
This sequence comes from Haliotis rubra, assembly GCF_003918875.1. Taxonomy (NCBI): domain Eukaryota; kingdom Metazoa; phylum Mollusca; class Gastropoda; order Lepetellida; family Haliotidae; genus Haliotis; species Haliotis rubra. The sequence goes on from NW_025767510.1 coordinate 437,344, forward strand.
TGTTTAATGTATGCTGAGTGTCTTATATTGTTGGTTATCTGTTGTTTACATGGAGGTATAAAAAGGGTAACGGTCTGGTAACTATGTGCATAGGATGAGCTGCTTGATATGACAGATATGTATATGTGTGTGTATGCATGTATATATTCGCAGGTGTGTGTGTGTGTGCGTGCGTGCGCGTATGTGTATCTTATGTATGTATGTATGTATAGATGTGGGTATCTATGTGCATGTGTGCATATGTGTGTGTGTGCCATGTATGTGTATGCATATGTATATATGTGTGTATGTATGTATGTATGCACCAAGCAGTATGTGGAACACTAAGTCCAACTATGTTGAGTAAATGTTATGAATCTTTCCAAGGATTAATTTGTCATTCTGTATTCAATCCAGTTATACTACTTCTATGCGTAGCTGTCATAATTCATAAAGAGTAACTTACTTCAACAGTTGTTTGATATCCCTTGTATACTTATCTCATGCCGCTATCTCTCTCTAAAAATATTTTGTCAGGTATTATCCGTCCTCCACATTTGTCTTACGTAACAGACGCTCGTGCATCCTGAGCTGCATGCATAGCCGGAATTAAGACGGGTAGGCCCCGGGACGCCCCCTGGATGAATAGTGAGGTACGTAAATTGATTCGTAAACGCAATCGCCATCATAAAATCGCAAAAAGGCGTAACTCATCATTTGACTGGGCACTTTTTAGATTGAGTAGAAATAAAGTTATATCCGCGGTAAGAAATGCAAAGAAGATGTACATGAATAAAATTGATGAACAAATAAATAATGAACATGGTACAAAAACATGGTGGCGTTTAGTTAAGAATTATATAAAAGTAAACACACCACTAATATTAATGCTTTCCTTCGATAATCCAAAACGATAAACTATATGATGATAGTGGTTCGATATAGCAAAACATTATGAATGATTTCTTTGCAGATCAGGCAAGAGTAGCTGCTCCTAATAGGGATATTCCTGAAATTCGTTTAGAGGTAGATAACCCATTATGTGACTTAACACTCTGTCCGCAAGAAATCCATGATATTCCTCTCCTCGTTGATATCATTAAAGCAACAGGCCCAGATGGTATAGGCAACGCAACTTTCTGAAAATGAATGCTAGACAATTAGCAGTTCCCTTTATCTGAAGTTTTTAATCTATCGTTAAAGAATACAGTGTTTCCTGATATCTGAAGGAGGCATCAGTTGTTCCTATACACAAAAGGCAGTACAAATGAATGCTCAAACTATCGACCTGTCCCTGCACCATCAAGTTGTGTAGCAAAGATTTTCGAAAATGCATTTTTAAACATGTATTTAATTATTTTTAGGGATAATGAAATGCTTACAACTTACAATCCGGATTTCATGCCAGGCGATTCAACGGTTAATCCAACTAACGTACCTGTATGACTTTATGGCAGGGCATTAGATAGCGGTAAGGAAATTAGGGCTGCCATTTTCAGACAACAAAAGCTTTTGACAAGGTCTGGCATAAAGGTATTATACATAGCTAAAGACGTTATGGCATTTGGGGTAACTTGTTGAAATGGTTTGAGAGTTATCTGGTGACAATAGAGTTCAGCGAGTTGTTATTAATGGTTTACGCGTCTGATCAAAGATCAATCCTAGAGATTCCCAAGGCTCTGTCTTAGGACCATTATTGTTTATATGTAGTTTATATCAACGACATCGTTGAAGGAATTAACAGCAATATCCGTCTCTTCGCAGATGACACATCACTTTATGCTATAATAAATGATCCTGATGAAACTGCTCTGTCTCTAATAATGATCTGCGTAAAATTTCTAATTGGGCTGACAAATGGCAAGTTACATTTAATCTGAATACAAACAGATTCTATACAATTCTCTCGTAAAGTTCAGCCCAGCCCAAACGAACTTAACAATGAAGGATGGTAATATTAATGACGTTAATAGCATATAAACATCTCTTGGGACTTGCACTACAGCACGATTGTTCCTGGACTGACCATGTTAACTGTATCGCTAAAAAAGGTTGCGCCCATGGTAAACTGTCTTAGAGGTTTCAAATATCGTCTCTCACGTAGAACTTTACAAACAATGTACAAACAATATATCTCTACCTATTTTCGACTATTGTTGTCACATCTGGGACAATTGTACCAAACAACAAGCACTAACATACACTGGAAAACTTAATCTTGATGCACTTAGAACTATTTGCGGTGCTGTTCGCGGCACGAGTCACAACAAAATTTATGATGAGAGACAAACTTCCAACCACTATGTACTCGAAGATACATCCAAAACTAACGATTTTTCTATAAGATGGTTAGTAATTTTACTCCAAAATATCTGAGCGATCTCGTCCCTCCTAAGGTATCTGACACAACAAGCTACATTTTCCGAGACCGCTTGAAGCTCCAAACTATCGATAGTGAAAGTGCAAGTTATGCTAAGTCATTTCTCCCAGATACAGTAAGATTGTGGAATTGTTTGTCTACCCATTATAGAGAAACGGCTACTTTGGGTAGTTTTAAGAAACAGATTAATGGGTCAAATAATAATAATAGTCAAAATTACTTCAATTTAAGCTTTGGAACAAGATTCTGTAAGATTATCCATTCACGCCTCAGGCTCGGTTGCAGCGATTTAAACGCACATAAATATCAACGATTTATATCTTCAAATCCCTCTTGTTCTTGTGGCTACTGTTATGAAGATCCAATTCACTATTTCTTTTCGTGCGTTAATTACACTGACATAAGACATAAAATGCACTTCTATACTAAAGGATATGACATCAAATCAATACTTTACGGCCACTCTCATGGATCTACTAAAGGTAATGTTGAATTATTAGAATCTATCCATTCTTTCATTGTACTGTCAGGCAGATTTGAGTTGTAATATATAAACGAAATTGCACTTACTATTAAGTATTTTCCGACACTAATGGTTCTAACGTTAAAAGTGGCATGTTACAGTTTATGATTGTTACATCTTTACATGTAGCATTTTGTAACAGCACACATTGATATTTAGGTAGATATAATACTAATCTATGGATTTAAACACAAATCAGAATACATGTGTGGGGTTTAAGTTGTTTTTTTGAGAGCCCGGGTCAAGGCGTACCGAACGCTTGTGATACTGTTTGTTGAGAATATATAGAAAAGATAGTTTCACTTTGAGCAAGGAGTTTGCTTCAAATAGAACGCTTTGAGACTCTGTGAAGTGATATGTAAGTAGATATAACACTAATCTATAGATATAAACACATTTCAAGATACATGTGTGAGGTTTAAGGTGGTTTTAGGAGCCCGGGCCAAACCGGGCTGAAAACAGAGACTAAACAAGTAGTATATCTGGTAGCGTTCGTAGAAGGTGTGTCCCGATTGCTCCAGGATTTGTTTCTCTCGGTCGGAAAGCAATATGGGGCGACACTTCTGCAGCAGGGCCTCGAAGACTTCGGCCATGTGGGGAGTTGTCGTCGTCTGTGGCTTGTCTATACCACCTCGGATTCGCGTGTATCGGGCTTGCGATATGTGGAACTTCCTCTTCGTTTCCCGAAGGGACAAACGACCAGATCGGATCTCGGTATAGGGCTTTGCGCGAGAGCTTGGTTCCTGGCATGTTTCTATATCCATACACCCACATAGCTCTAATTGGGAGTGCACTGCATTGGGAGCAGCCGAAAGTGGTCTTGTCAAGGGGTTTGGGCAAACACTCATTTTTTACTAGACTGGTAGTAGAATTAGCCCGTATGGAAGCTTCTAAGCAAAGGTGCACCTATACGTCTTTTTCTTATCATTGTATATACTACTAAACACTTTAGATTGAGACTAATGGAGAGAGAAAAGAGCTTCACTTTAACGGAGCAGTTATCTTTACATGTGGCATTTTGTAACATCACACATTCACAATATAGTCTCAATCAAAAGTGTTTAGTCTCTATTCAGCCCGACTTGGCCCAGGCTCTCAAAAACACCTTAAACCTCACATATGTATTCTGGTTTGTGTTTGAATCCATAGATTAGCATTATATCTACCTAAATATCAATGTGTGATGTTACAAAATGCCACATGTAAAGATAACTGCTCCGTTAAAGTGAAGCCGCTTTCTCTCTCCATTCACAATATAGTCTCAATCTAAAGTGTTTAGCTTGTGATACTGTGTCTTTGTTGAGAATGTATAGAACATAGGGCTTCACTTTGAGCAAGGTGTTTGCTTCGAATACTCCGCTTTGAGACTCTGTGAAGTGCTATGTAGGTAGATATAACACCTATCTAAGGATATAAACACATGTCAAGATACATGTGTGAGGTTTAAGGTGTTTTTGACAGCACGGGCCAAGTCGGTCTGAACAGAGACTAAATACTTTTGATTGAGGCTATGTTGAGAATGGAGAGAGAAAAGGGCTAACTTTAACGAACCAGTTATCTTTACATGTAGCATTTGATAACATTACAAAGTGATATTTAGGTAGATATAATACCAATCTATGGATTTAAACACATTTCAAGATACATCTGAGAGGTATAAGGTGCGTTTGAGAGCCCGGGCCAAGCCGGACCGAAAGCTTGTGATACTGTGTCTTTGTTGAGAATGTATAGAAAATAAGGCTTCACATTGAGCAAGGTGTTTGCTTCAAATACTACGCTTTGAGACTCTGTGAAGTGATACGTAGGTAGATATAATACTAATCTATGGATATAAATACATTTCAAGATACATGTGAGAGGTTTAAGGTGTTTTTGACAGCACGGGCCAAGTCGGGCTGAACAGAGACTAAACACTTTTGATTGAGGCTATGTTGAAATATGAGAGACAAGGGCTTCACTTTAACGGAGCCGTTTTCTTTACATGTTGCATTTTATACACTTTTTTACACTTTTGATTGAGGCTATGTTGAGAATGGAGAGAGAAAAGGGCTTCACTTTAACCAACCAGTTATCTTTACATGTGACATTTTGTAACATCACACATTGATAGTTAGGTAGATATATTACTGATCTATGGATTTAAACACATTTCAAGATACATGTGTGGGGTTTAAGTTGTTTTCTAGAGCCCGGGCCAAGGCGGACCGAATGCTTGTGATACTGTGTCTTTGTTGAGAATATATAGAAAAGATAGCTTCACTTTCAGCAACGTTTTTGCTTCAAATACTACGCTTTGGGCCTCTGTGAAGTGATATGTAGGTAGATATAATACAAATCTATGGATATAAATACATTTCAAGATTCATGTGTGAGGTTTAAGTTGTTTTTGACAGCACAAGCCATGTTCGGCTGAACAGAGACTAAACACTTTTGATTGAGGCTATGTTGAAATATGAGAGACAAGGGCTTCACTTTAACGGAGCCGTTTTCTTTACATGTTGCATTTTATAACATTACGAAGCGATATTTAGTAGATATAATACCATTCTATGGATTTAAGCACAATTCAAGATACGTGTGTAACGTTTAAGTTGCTTTTGACGGATCGAGTCAAGCCGGACCGAACAATTGTGGCCGAGATAATGTTGAGAGTGTGGGGAAGAGATCGTATCATATAAAGGTGGGCATGCTTTAAATACGATGAATAATGAATTTATGGGGTGGTATGTGATTGGATATAGATGTAAAAAAACGATGGAAATGTGTATCGGAATTGACTGAAGTATTTATACGTTTTAAATCCTGTTTCGTTTAACGATTCCACTTTTAGACGTAACCTCGGTCAGCCAGTTCACAGGCTTCTCGTCTTCCTGAATTTTAGCCGATTTACTCGTAATAAAGTTATTATGGTACGCGTTTATGGCTTCTGATTGATCATTATTACCATGCGTGTATGTTGCATTAATTAATTATAGGCATGGTGATTGTTAATGGGTTTATTAGCCAATGATATATTTGGCCCGCCTTGGCCCGGCCCGACTTTTAGGCCATCCCGTACTTACGTGATGTTTTAAGAGCCATACTCTAGAAATTGAAACAAGCCCCGTACACGTTTAAACTATCTCAATGAGCCATATTCTTACAATGTGAATGTAAAACAGAATTGATGTTTCATTTGTATGAAAGTTTATGTGGAGAAATATAGTTATAAAATGATCCAACATCAAACGCTTACTCACACTAATATTGCTAACTACGACATAAACGACATACGTATCCAGTTCTATTTTTTGATACATTCGAAAACATGATTTTGTTTGTTGTTTAACGCAGAAGTAGATAGGAATTAACAACTACAGTCCGTTTGAGTCAGAAACGGACCGATGAATTGCAAATTTTATCATTGTACAAAATTGCCACATAAATATAAATAGTACACGTTTATCATTTACTAATACCCAACAGCTTTCTTATATTTGAAAATTTTCCGGACTCCACCAAAAAAGTTGTTAAAGAAACTATCATTAAAAGTTTGACACAGTTCACTATTTGTTACGAGGGAGGAGTGCAGAGAAAGGGACAGCCAGGTGTGCGAGAAAGGATGGAGACGGCACAGCACAGGCTAATGAATCACTTGTGCACGTGCTTCTCTAACACCTGGCTGTCCCTATCTATAGAAGGAGAGGTTCACTGCAAAGTTGTATTTAGGTACTTTACATTTACATCAAATGTGTTCAACTAATAGCTTTTACGATCATTTAATGGATTGTTTGTAGATTTAGGGAATGACTTCTTTGTTTAAAGGAATCACTTTCGGGAGTATTAGTGAGATGTTAACATTTTGCAGCAGTTCTGCTTCCTGCTATGTTCTTTGCAAATCTTACCTTGAAATGGTGAAAACATGTCAGATTTGTCAATTTACGAAGAGTGCGGAATAATGGCACAAAATCATCACTAATATTGGTATATAACGCCAAATCCATAATTTTATACTTTGCCTGAAGAAGAGTGAGTGAGTGAGTGAGTTAATATTTAACGTCACATCGGCAATATCTCAGCCATATCGTGACGAAAACAATTTACACAATAAAAAGTGAAAATATTTTGAGGATTAAAACCTGTCGACGGTGGACAGTAAAAATACTACAATATCACATATATGAACATAAAACTAGCATGTCAAACTAAAAGATTTTAATTAAAGAAGACAATACAATATAAAACACGGGCTATAGATCGCCAACAACTGAAGGTAGATCACCATACTAGGAACCATGGGGACTTACATTATTTTTGCTACCTGCATGGACCCTAGCTGGATTTACACCATCCCTTCAGCCGCTGGCGATGAAGACTTAGCCAAAAGTTAAAATAACAGAAATACTACGATTAAAAAGTATGGTTGTGCGAAATTGACTTTTAAAGTGTTTGGGACTTACGTACTCTCTCAGGAGGACAATCATTTTACGATACTTTAACCCCCTTTGAGGATACAGCGACTAACAATCGCAGTTGCTAATTCATACTACCATGTTTAAAATACCATTTATCCATTTACAAAACATATTATTCAAAATTTAAGCAGTGATTCTATTTCATTTAAAAATTCAATTATTAAATGATAGTTAACTAGATAAAAAAGATCCTTAATTGTTTTGACATTAAAATATTTATCCCTTGTGATGGAAAAATCAATGCAGTCAAGCAGGACATGTTTGACCGTGATCACAAGGGATGCAAAACGGAGGATCTTCGCCTTTTAACAAATATTCATGAGTATACCTGGTATGGCCAAGGCAACTTCGTCGCATGATGACCTCTTCAAATCCGGACTGACAACCCAAAATGGTGTAACCAATATAGGGTTTTATTTCATCATGTAACTTGTTAATACCTACTCGGGTGTCCCACTTCTTTTGCATCAGATCACGGGTGTAGGTTCTAGCTTTGTAACCAGAATATGGAATAAGAAATGGTGTCACAGATTTATTGAGTTTTGCCTTAGCAGCAAGATCGGCCATTGTGTTCCCAGAAAAGCCACCGTGACTGGGCAGCCAACAAAAGACGATGTCGCATTGGCCAGTAGCAAGCTCATTATACAATTCAATAATTTTTTAATAAAAGTGGATGTTTACGAGAAAGATTTTTAATAGCCTGAAGACACATGAGCGAGGAAAGTTACCTGATGTCCACATATCATCAAACATATTTAAATTAGTTTCTAGACAGGATTCTGGTAAGTGCTTCAGGAGTTGATAATGCATGTTATCAGCCCCTGTAGCAGTATCGTGAGCTTGTTCAAGAGCAATATGGAGCTCATGAATAGAAAATAGTTCATTATAGTATTCCCCATTATCTGAATTGAAATTAATAGGTTTCCTTTCTTGTTGTTTTTGACATTGTTGGAATTTAGGCACATAATTAGAAGAGGAAGAATGTTTAGCAAGAGTTTCACCCAGTTTATTCGCAATATTTGATTTATCAGTAAGTAATTGATCTCCATGTTTAAGATGATGGACGCTAGATTTAGTACCTTTACCTTTAATTTTCTGTACCATGTTCCATACTTTGGACATGGGCGTTCGAGAATTTATTTTGGATACATAATTTTTCCAAGATTGTCGTTTATTCTGTTTAAATGTTCGCCGCGCTTTAGCATTTAAAATTTTGAATTTTGTTTAAATTATGCACCATAGGGTGGCAACGGAAATAATGTTCTGCTTTTTTCCTTGCCTTCCTAGCTTGTTTGCACTTATCATTGAACCATTGTTTTCGAATATGTGGAATTGCAGAGGACTTTGCTATGCACTCATCAGCTATGTTCAGTTCATCGGAAAAAACATTTGATAGCATCAGGAACGTCAATAAAAGTTCAGGTTTAAGTTTTGCATCACACAGTTTTAATATAGAGCCCAGTTAGCCTTTTTAAAATTCCACCTTGATGATGGAGGAACATCAGATGGAGTTACAGGAAGATGGTCACTTCCACAGAGGTCACCGTGGACTGACCATTCGAATTCATTCAGTAGTTCTGAGATTGTTGACAAGCCGAGAGCAGAATATGTTCCTGTACCAGGGTGTAAATAAGTGTTGGAACCATCATTACAAATACATAAATCATTATCTGAACAAAACTCCTCCAGTAGTTTACCTTTAGCGTTTGTAGTTGCACCACCCCAGAGTGGGTTGTGGCCATTTAAATCTCCCATAATAATACAGGGTTTCAGGAGTTGGTCATATAGAGCTTGAAGATCGGTTTTGTGAAACGTTGAAGACGGAGAGAGATATAGAGAGAGCATAATGTAAACGCAACATGTAAAGTAATTCGCACTACAACAGCCTGCAGATTAGTATTAAGTGAAACAGGGCTATGGATAACGTTCTGTTTGACTAGGATTGAAGATCCTCTAGTGGCCCTATCACCCGGAGGTGAAAAACAATGATATGCATTGAAAAAATGCAGGACAAAAGCATCTGTCTGTTTTAAATAGGTCTCCTGCAGACAGAACGCTGATGGTGTTAAATCCTGGACTAAAAGCTGCCATTCATTGGAATTAGTCCTTAGTCCTCTGCATTCCACTGTATAATATTATTCTGATAGCCTATCTTTTGGCGGGGATCTACCCTGCACTTTTTTGTTGGGCGACAAGCTGTGTGCCCTAGAACGGACGTTTTCGGACACGTCCATGTCTTCAAGAGATCAATATTTGTTGAATAACTGAATTTTATTTTCTGACACTTTGGGGGCTCTGCCACTTTGTTTTTTCCATGAATCTGGCTTTTTTACTTTTAGGTTTAATGATTTGTTGAGACCTTATTGTCGACCGAGAAGAACTTTCATGATCAGGGGATGTTTTTGATTGGATTCGGGAAGTACTAGGAAGTGGTTCTGCTGTTTGAGTACATATGACAGGTGAGACAATTTGAGGGGAATCTGTGTTCACCCACGTTAAGTTGGTCTGACAACCTACAGATAACTTGGTGACTGTAGAGGTTACTGCTGACCTTCTCGCAATGGAGGCATAGCTTTCTGTTTGTTCTGAGCTTTGAACAAGTTTCTTTGCGTCTGCAAAACTGCTGTTTTGGGTGAATTTGATTCTATTGATAGCCATTTGTGTTTTCCAAACAGGACAGTCTTTAGAGTATGATGGGTGTTCCCCTGCGCAGTTGGTACACATTTTGACATTACTGTCACAATCTTCTGTTGTGTGTGTCCTTTCGCCACAGTGAGCACACACAACAGACAATGTGCAAGTATTCACGCCACGACCGAACTTTTGGCACTTGAAACACCTCAGTGGATTTGGTATGTACGTTTCAACTTTGAGGTGACAGTAACCAGCCTTTATTGACTTTGGAGCAATCGGAGTGGAAAAAGCAAACAGATAGGTATTGGTTTGTTGGATTTCGTTATTTTTCCGGGTTGTGATGCGTTTAACGTATATGACACCTTGTTCTTTCATCTCGGAGACAATATCTATTTCCATCATGTCAGTGAAAAGTCTATCCCAGTCTCTCACTATGCCTTTGCTGGCAGAGACTGACACCGGAATGCCGACAAATGATTCAGTTGAGGGAAGGTTGGTCGCCTGTTGTCTCTTATTACATTAGAAGAGCGCTTAGTGTTACCCAGCACCCACCACGAGGAGGTGGCTCTTCAAGGGTGCCTGCCTGAAGAAGAATGCAATACACTTATTTCTTTGGAAGTTATGCCTTTTTTAGATAAACTACTATAGCCTAGGCAACCAGCACCACTCTTTAACTTTAAAAGTTGAATTCCGGAATATGAAATTGCAGGAAAATAGTTTGTAAAGCGAGAAGCATGCTAAGCTCATTATCAAGATTAAGTAGCGGTCAAAATCACACCACTCATATACGCCCCAACCCCCCTCCACACACACACACACACACATAGCTTATCTGTTGCTTATCGTATTAAACTGTCATAGTTGCACGTAACGGTTTTATCAGGTAAATATGATAATACAAATGATCGTCTTTCTCTCGACAGTATTTACATATGAATGTTGATAAATTAAAGGTACCCATTCGCTAAATGTATACGATGTAAGTTACCCTCGCTCTTTCTCTATTTGTAAAAAAGACGTTAGACACCAACGAATTGTTTTGTGAAATATAATTTGAAATAAAAATTTAAACCAAAAGTCGTTTAAACGTACTTACAGATTATCTGTTCATCAAATCTTCAATCACTTGAAACAGTATATCAATGAACTTTTCCCATATAGGCACAAACAAAAATCACCATCACCATAAATTGATACTCACATTGAGCTCTTTGAATCAACAGTGTAAATCCTGTAATTGTCAATCTGTCTTAAAACTCCTCTTTTAAAAATCTCATGACGGTGCATCAAAACACCCCTTTTAAAGCATTTATAAGACACACAAAAATCACGTCTATGAGATCAGCACGGGTCATCTCACGTGGTGGGTTAGGACCTGTAAGGGGCACTGCGTGTATGTGTGCACTTGCTGTACGTTTGAAGAGACCAGTGGTTTCTCGGGATTGTCTGTGTCGACTAGCCGTTATAATTGGCATTCTGTCACAATTATCACGTCCCGACTTCCTACTTTCAAAAACAAAAAAATATTTAAAAACTCTTTAGATGCCCTACAGACAGAAGCGTCACTGAACGTTTTTATTCTTACTATATATTTTTTTCCGAGCGAACAAAGATGCATTACCAACAGAAATTTTAGTGACAATTTTAGACTATGTTGTAAGCAGGTGTTACTGGGCTGATGCTGAAGAAATGAAGATACTTTTATGTCTGATCGTATTTTTATAATTTGTGAACAATATTTTCCTTATCTCTTTATGTTTGAGACCACAAAGCGTGAACGTCTTCTTCGAGAAAGAGATGCTGACATTTATCAAATAAACGAAGTTAACTTAATTTGCGGTCGCGGTGAAATTTTCTATCGTGCTAACGATTCAGTGGTACGGAAGCCTATAAGGGCAACTGATTTTTTAAATCTTGAATATTCAAGATAATAACTTGAAAATTCAAGATATAAAGTTTAAAGATAATAAAAAATATTTCAGTGGCCCTAACAGGCTTCCGTACAGTGGTGATCAGTTTTGAGATGGAAAATATACTCTCCCAAAAAAGAAACGCATATAGGAATTTCAACTGTATTTTTATGTTTATTTTGAAACATCTTGTAAGCTTTATGAGTCAATGAAATATAGCGAAATTGCACACTGGGAATGCAGTCTTATCCGTCTTTGGCACCAACTCGAGGAAAGTCAGTTTGAGTGTCACATTGAGACGTGTGGTGGCGCTGAAGTCAATACCTCGTGTGACCACCGTGGACATCCAGAACTGCACGGCATCGCCTCGGCATCGAACGAATAAGTTTCAGAATCTCATGTTGCCCAATCGCAGCCCACTCTGCCTGTAGTGCCTGTGCGAGTTGCTGAAGTGTCTGGGGCTGAGGGTTACGGCGTCGCACCCGTCTGTCCAGGGCATCCCACAGATGTTCGATCGGGTTTAAGTCCGGTGATCTTGAGGGCCAGGGGAGCACATTGATGTTGTGGTTCTGGAGGAAGTCTCTAGTGTGACGTGCTCTGTGGGGCCTGGCATTGTCCTGTTGAAACAACTCCCTCTGGCGATCAATGAGGTGGAAGGAGGTGTGGGCGTAGGATTTCGTCACAGTACCGTTGAGCTGTCAGGTTGCCCTGGATCATCACCAAATCACTTACGGCAGGTGATCGCGCCCCACATCATAACACTTCCCTGGTCGAATCTGTCCACATGGGGAACGCAAGCGTCGGCGAAACGTTCAGGTCGACGTCTGTACACCCGCATTCTTCCATCGCGTCGTTCCAATAGAAATCGTGATTCATCACTGAACCAGATTCTACGCCAATTCGGTAGGTTCCAGGCCTGAACGTTGGTGCACCATTGAACACGATATCGGCGATGTTATTGTCGAAGCACAGGGCCAAAATAAGTTCTTCTGGCACGGAAATCAGCCTCTCTCAACCTGTTCCTGACGGTCTGTGCAGAAAGCCTCTCAATCCGGGTATTTGTCGAGCGGTACTGGTTGCCGTAGCTGTTCGATGACGCAAGTGATGTATCCGGATGTAGCGATCCTGCGCCGCAGTGGTCGTTCGAGGTCGCCCACTACGAGGGGCATCTGCTTCCGCATTCTGCCGGCGATATCTCTCCATGAAAGCTGTGAAATGGTGCTTTGGTGAACATTCATGCGTCGGGCAACTGGCCAGCTTCAAGCGAACCAATGGCGATATGACGGGTGGCTTCACTTAGACGTGGCATTTTGCGTTCGTCAAGAATATTCCAAATACAGTGAATAACCCTGTGCACTTGAAAGAACCCATGAATCCGTCGGTATTTGACCAGATGGTGGCCACATGAATACGTGCAAACACCTAGTTGCGGGTACAGCAACGTGCAGTGAACATGGACAAAGTACTGTGACTATGTGTCCCAGTCCATGTGTCCCAGTCCACCCAACTGTGAATGGGTACCTCATTAAGATGAGAAAGCCACAATAACTCGGTGCGCCTAGTGGCTGCAAGAGTTGTATACTCCCCAGGGAGTTGAGATTGATAATGCGATGTGGCGTTGAGATTGACATCCAATGATCGAGGGAAAAATATACCAGCGCCTTGAGCATGCACTAGTGTGTGGATATGTGCGCTATATAAATATCCTATAATAATAATAATAATAATAACCCGGTCGATGCACCAGGGCCTGATGATGTACGCCTCTCCGTGGTGGGCCTAGATAGGGGAATTATATTCCCTGAACCAAACGTGCATCACCCAGTTAGGGCTGACCCCCCGAAGCTGGTTTTTCACTGGGTTACAGACAGCCAAAAGGAAAGTTTAGATTCACTTCCGCAGCCCAGTCAGCCTTCCTCCGGTAGTGAAACCAACCATACTGGAGATGGGACTTGCCCCAGGGGAAGGCACAGAACCCGACCAAGAATATCTTGATCAAACCACCTTAAAACCACACTACTTGAGTGTGCGAGAGCGACAGGATGGCCTGAAAATCCACGTATCAATGGCAAGTCGCTGAAGCTGCATTGGGACAATGCCATGCCCATGTATGCTTACCTGACGGAGCAAAATCTCCGAGATCAATTCCGGCGGCTTAAAAATCTCTTGCCCCGTGAGGCAGTTCAACCCACAACTGGTGCCCGTCAGGAACCTTTGCATGAACAGAATGCTCAAGTGGCAGCAGACCCAAAACTTCGAATGTACGTCCGTGTCAACCTCTTTCCTCTTGCTGATGGAAACTCTTCCGGCATAGAGCCAATTGGCCCCGAAATTTCAGACCCTCACTCTTCCTCTTCCTCAGTTGCAGATCTTTCTGAAAATCCTGTGTATATTTTTGTTTCATTCTATTTTATGATGAAATATATGGCATACCTTTAGAAAATCGGAGGCCTATTAAACAAACAAATGAATCTTTTCCAAAAATGAAATCAATTTATTAAATGATATTATTTCTATGAAACTTTCATCGGACTGTTCATTACATGAAGTTAATTTGTTGTGTCTATGCTGCCGCTCGAACCTTGGAGGAACTTCACACAGTTTCCAAAGAAAAGACATCAATACTAAGAAGACTACACCAAGAAAAACCGGTTTCAAGTAAAACTAACGGAAACTAGAAAATACATTTCCTGGACAGAGCTGTGCCTGAAGTTAAGATCATCAGGCAGTCCAATGTCAAAAGACAAAGGCAATTTGGAGAAAATTAAAACTGAAATATAAAACAACGAAGAAAGATGCTTCTCCAAATTGTCGATTCCTTAAAGGCAAAAATAAAGGTTTGGACTCAAAGAAAGCAAAAATGGGAAAAGAAAATAAATTCATCAAACAAAATAAACTTTTTAGAAACAACGAAAAGCACTTCTACAGGCAACTGAAAGCAAAGGGTGGTGGTGAACATGACAAACGGCCTCCCATGGATGCCAATGAAAGGTTCTGGAAACAGTTGTGGTCTGTACCCGGCAACTGTAACCTTGAGGCACCATGGGTCCGTGATTATGACCATGCAATGCATGAGAAGGTAACTAGGTCGTTTGTCTGTTACATCTCACCAGATTGCCTGAAAAGTGTTATAAATAAGTCCAAATCAAATACAGCTCCAGGGCTTGATGGCATTCGAAATCGGTATTGGAAACTTCCCCTGTGTCCAAACACCATTACTACACTGTTTCAATACTCTTGTGGACACAGGTGATGTTCCGCCATGGTTCTGCAAAGGTCGCACAATACTTCTCCCCAAGAAAGGAGACTTGACTGATCCCCAAAACTTCCGCCCTATCACATGTTTGAATACACAATACAAACTATTCACAGGGTGTTTGACAAACCTCGTGTCATCTTACTGTTCTTCCAATGATATCATTTACAGAGAGCAGAAGGGAGCAAGAAAGGGATGTTGGGGGTGCAGGATCAACTTCTTGTACAGAAAATGATTTTGGAAGAGGCTAAAACATATCACGCAACCTCTCCATGTGCTGGATTGACTACAAAAAGCATATGACTCTGTCCTCACGAATGGATTCTGAAGTCTCTTCATTGCATTGACCTCCCTGAGCGACTGCTTGATTTACTCAAGTCTTTAATGAGTTGCTGGTCGACTCAACTTGAGATGTACTCGCAAGGGCAGGTGCAGACTTCGGAATCTATTCCAATCAGAAGGGAATATTTCAGGAGATTCCTTTAGTCCTTTGCTTTTTGTCTGTCTTTAAATCCTTTGAGCTTTCTGCTCAATAAAGAGGAGGGTTACCATCCCGGACCTCCTCAGCACAGATCCCCAACACCTCTTACTCATCTCCTTTACATGGATGATATCGAGCTCCTTGCCAAAGGAGATACAAATTTGAAAGAGCAGGTTCTCCTTGTCGAGTCCTTTTCGAATGATATTGGCATGACATTTGGACTCGACAAATGTAATACTCTTCATTTGAAACGTGGCAAGGTAACTAATGATGGATCGGTCAAGTTACAAGGGGGATGAGTTATTGAGCATCTTGTGGAAGATCAGGCCTACACCTATCTTGGAATGCAAGTTCGAGACAAGCTCCAGAATGCCAAGATTCAAGACAAACTTCGGGCCGAGTACAAATCTCGTTTAAAGAAAATCTGGAGCTCAGAGCTAAATGCTCGAAACAAGGTCAAAGCTACCAATACTTTTGCTGTGCCAGTCCTTTACTATTCCCTTGGAGTAGTTGATTGGACAAAACAAAACATCCAGAATCTTGACCGTCTGACCAGAAGGATCATGTCTGATAACAGAGCCCACCACCCTCGTTCCTCTCTTAACCGTTTATACATGCCAATCAATTCTGGAGGTCGGGGTTTGATTAATGTGGAGGCTCTTCATGATAGAATTTTATTGTGTACTTTTGCACATATTTATTTATCAGATGATCCTCTGGTGATGCATGTGAAGACTCATGATGAAAGCAAGGAATTCCACAGCTATTTTAAGCGTGCCAAGGTTGTTGGACAGAATCTGAAATTTGAGGTAGATTTTGTTGATGGCGATGTACTGCTGGACGGTACAGCGATGGGACTAAACCAGGTGAAGTTCTTTACCAAGTCTGCCCAGAGTCGGTCTTTTGTGGAGAAGCTTTCTGAGAAGCCATTGCATCGTGTGTACATGCAGTGTGTTGAACAGAATAGCAATCCCACCGACTCCTTCACCTGGATGAAGTCGGCTGGTCTTAAATGTGAAATTGAGGGCTTCCTTTTTGCTGCTCAGGACCAGTCACTTCCCACTCGCAATCGCCTAAATGTGATTCTTAAAGAAAACATCAATATGAAATGTCGACTTTGCAAGGAATTCACAGAGACTGTCCAACACCTTGTCAGTGGATGCCCTTCCTTGGCACAAACAGCATATCTTAAACGACATGATGGCATGGCTCGTTGCTTTTACTACCGTCTCAGACATGCCTGTGGCTTTGACTCCAAGGTCCATCCATGGTACGACCCTGAACATGTCCAGGGCGTCATGGAAAATGATGCTTTCAAACTTCTCTGGAATAGGCCCATATACAGCCTCAGAAGAATTCCGGCCAACAAACCTGATCTTGTCCTTTTTGATAAAGCCAATGAATTTATTTATGTCATTGAATTTTCTGTCCCTTTTGACAGGAATGTGATTGACAAGATTAAGGAAAAGCATGATAAATATGCGGACCTCGCCTTTGAAATGTCTCGCTTGCATCCTAAGTACACTGTCGTCAGGCTCCCCATTGTTCTCGGTGCCCTTGGTTTGGTACCTCCTGATCTCTTGGCGCAGATCAGAGAGTGCCCGGGTTCTCCACCGGGAGTACAGCCCTTCTGACACTCTGGGTAATGCAGAAGGCTGCAGTGTTGGGGAGCCTTCATATTCTCCGGAAAGTTCTTGGTGGGTTCGACTAGGCAGCGTTTCCTGGGAGAAGTCCCATTCGCTGTCTGGGCTGCGTGTAGAAAAAACAGGGGGCAAGGGCCCTAAGCTGATGATGAGCCTTACCAGCCTGACTGTGCCAGGATCACCCGAACCCTCTCTGCTGCATACAATCTTTAATCTGTAAAACATAATAATAATAATAATAATAATAAATTCTTAAAGAGAATATTAACATGAAATGTCGACTTTGCAATGAATTCACAGAGACTGTCCAACACCTTGTCAGTGGATGCCCTTCCTTGGCACAAACAGCATATCTTAAACGACATGATGGCATGGCTCGCTGCTTTTACTACCGTCTCCGACATGCCTGTGGCTTTGACTCCGAGGTCCATCCATGGTACGACCCTGAACATGTCCAGGGCGTCATGGAAAATGATGCTTTCAAACTTCTCTGGAATAGGCCCATATACAGCCTCAGAAGAATTCCTGCCAACAAACCTGATCTTGTCCTTTTTGATAAAGCCAATGAATTTATATATATCATTGAATTTTCTGTCCTTTTGACAGGAATGTGATTGACAAGATCAAGGAAAAGCATGATAAATATGCGGACCTCGCCTTTGAAATGTCTCGCTTGCATCCCAAGTACACTGTCGTCAGGCTCCCCATTGTTCTCGGTGCCCTTGGTTTGGGTACCTCCTGATCTCTTGGCGCAGATCAGGAGAGTGCCGGGTTCTCCACCGGGAGTACAGCCCTTCTGACACTCTGAATAATGCAGAAGGCTGCAGTGTTGGGGAGCCTTCATATTCTCCGGAAAGTTCTTGGTGGGTTCGACTAGGCAGCGTTTCCTGGGAGAAGTCCCATTCGCTGTCTGGGCTGCGTGTAGAGGGGGCAAGGGCCCTGAGCTGATGATGAGCCTTACCAGCCTGACTGTGCCAGGATCACCCGAACCCTCTCTGCTGCATATTATCTTTAATCTGTAAAACATAATAATAATAATCGACAGACAGCGATCAACCTTTTATACCCATCATTGAGACGTTCTGATCCCCAACTTTCACGTGCATTGCATGTGAATTGTGTATTCTGTGACACTACACGCCGAAATTGAAAATCATGCTGTTAAATACTGGTAGTTTACGGATTGTGCGTTTTATTGTGATGTTTCAAAACATAAACACCATAGGACTCATAAACAGAGCAAAACCTTTTTGTAAAATGAATCACGTTTTAATTCATTGCTACATGAAATTGCTATTTTTCATGATGCGTTTCTTTTTTGGGAGAGTATATGTTCAGTGAAGGAAGATGGATTCTTACAGTAAAAGGTAAGCAGCGGTTTGTTGTCTTTTTATGTTTTGTTTTGTTTATCGTTGTTGTTTTTTTAAATTATAAATCAATATTAACCACTTCTGGCTTCATTTAGATAACAGCATCATCAATATAGTTACAGTTTGGACATGAACAAGAAAGCTAGTGGTATCAACTTCATCTACGATATATACATGTAGTTAAGTCCAAACTATTAATCAAAGTCCTTTAATGTATCCATTTCGCCATGTGTATAGATTATTTTGTAGTGAGTGATTGAGTTTAGTTTTACGCCACTTTTAGCAATATTTAGGCAATATCACTGCGGGGACACCAGAAATGGGCTTCACACATCGTACCCATGTGGGGAATGCGCGAACGCTTTCACCACTAGGCTACCCACCGCACACCGTAGGAGCAGTGCACGGCAGGAAATATTTCATAGCATGGAAGTGAACGATTTATCACGCGAGAGGCGAGCAGGTTTTATTTTTTAGATGTAGGAAAATTGTCAATATCTATATTTGTATAGACCACATTGTCCCCAAAATTCACTCTGTAAAGTAGAAAACATATATGCGTAATCCCACCAAATAGCTTTCCATTCCGTCATTACACAAGCCCGTGAGCCTGCAGAACAATTTCTAGCTTCGTCTACGTTTCCGTAAAGATGCATAAACATATCAAAATTTAAGGTATCATTGCTGTATGTACGAAAAACAAAATATACCAACATTAAAAGAAATTTCGAACTATCTTTGTGCGAAATTTGAATGCTTACTGTTGTACCGTTTTCGAGCTTTCATGCTCGAAAGACAGACACTATCAAAATTGTTAGTGAACGATTTAAGAATTGGACATGGTGAACGATTTCATTTTCTGTTAGTGAACGATTTACGGTCAGCCTAAACTCGTCATCTAAATTGCTATACAGCATTATCACTAACTATCAAGTATTCAGTTCTTCAGAATGACATTCACACGGAGAAGACAATTATTTTTAAAAATACGTTGAGGTGGCATTACAGGTAAACACAAATAATTACAAAAGGATTTAAAATATGTGCCAAATGAAACTGATAAAGAAATTGTCGTCTCTAAGGAACCTGAAAAACTCCATTATTCCATGTAATTTCAATTGTAAAAAGGTGAAAATGCACACGTCTATATATAGACAAAGACTTCGCTAACACAGCAGCAGCCTTTATTGTTTCTGTTTACTGGAATCCACAAGATGGCGTCAAAGTCAGTACTTTGTATGCCCTCCATTGGCAGCAGTTACTGCTCGGCGCCGTCTCGGCACAGACTCGATAAGTCGACGAAGTCGCTCTTCCGGAATTCTTCCCCATTCCCCCTGCAATGCGATGGCCAGTTGTGGAAGTGTCTGAGGCGTATTTTGACATTGACGTACACGTCGATCGAGTTCATCCCATTGGTGTTCTATCGGTAACCCCCCATTACCGCCACATACCACTACCCCTACAACTTATAACAACATAGTTTACGGTCTGTTGCACTGTTAATCCCCTGCCTGTTACATATTCCATAGAATGGACTAATCCACTTAAGAGACATAACAACACACAGCTAAAAGACTGAAAGAATTATTTTAATGATGGTTAATATCATCATTTGTCATCATCAAGATTTTAATGCGGATTAACAATAATTTGTCATCATGATTAATTGATGAACATGAACAATTAATTGTTAACATTCAATGTACATAGTACAGTGTTGATACCCATAGTACAGTGTTGATACTAAACCCCTTTAAATAGAAGATTTTTTTCTTAATTCCGTGTATTTATTGCATATTCTTAGTCCATAGTTAAGATAAAAAATAATAGTTTTGTTATATTGTCTTAATATCGAGTTTTTGAATAGGGATAAAGTGTATCGATATTTTGAATTTCAGAACTTAGGGAATTCCATTGTTTTATTGTATCGGGTAGAAATGATCTGGCATATGTCGTCAGTAAGATGACAGATTTGTAGATAATTTCTAAACTTTTACGCGATAATCGATATTTCAAACTTCTTGAGCATTTAATCAGTGGGTTAACTTTCTTAATAATAGAGTTCATGTGAATATCCCAGTAACAGTTATTTTGAAGGGTCAAGCCTACATGCTTATGATTATCTACGTCTTGATTATCACACCGTTCATTGTAAGATCAGGTTTAATGCTTCTATTTAGTTTTCTACTGAACTGTATTGATTTTGTTTTGTTAGGGTTTAGATCTGGTGATCGGTAAGGCCATGGCAAGACATTGACGTTAGAATTGGCAAGGTAGCGAAACCGTGACGCGTGCTGTAGGTGAAGTAGCAAGGTCATGCTGGAACAACGCCATGTGACGTGCAAGGACGTCGTTGATGTACCAACTTGCTGTCAGATTCCCCTGAACCACCACTAAATCAGATCTTTATGTGTAGATATCGTACTCCACACTATGACACTGCTTCCACCGAATCTGTCGACCTGTCGACGTTCATTTCTCCGACGGTAAACACGCTATTTTCCGTCTCGCCGATGAAGAAGAAATCGTGATTCATCACTGAACCAGAGTCGACTCCAGTTTCTAAGGTTCCAGGCCAGGACTCTACGACACCACAAGCGACTGCGTTGATGGAAGTATCTCAAAACTAGGGCTGTGTATTGGCAAATAAATTGGATTGCAATATGTTGTGAATCTGGTACCCGTATTCCGATACGTATTGCGATGTATTGGGAGCCTAAGTGTTTGGCAGTGAGTGACATTGATTGTACAAGCAGAGCCTATTTTCTACATGCTAAAGCCATAAAAATAAACCTAATGGTTGTGATAACAGAAATTTCGAATTTAGATTTGATTTTGAAGGATTGTATTATTTTTCTTATTTTATAAATTGTATTGTATGTAAAGTATGCTGTTTTGTAAATCAATTACAACTGAAAACGTCAGTTTGAATGAAAGTCTGTATAGATTTAAATTTAAACCATAAAGATAACAACAAAAACCATTGCAATACGTATCGAATTAAAGGCGACAGCTTGGTCGGAAATTCTTCTCAAACCATGGATGCGTTGTGCAGTCTCCACGGCTGTGGCAAGACGATGACGCAAATGAGCAAACCGGATGTAGCGGTCCTGGGAGCGATCCCAAAGACGAGATGGTGCTCTGATAAACGTTGAAATGTCGGGCAACTGCAGACTGCGATTCAGCATCTTCAAGGCGGCCTATAATGGCGATATTTCGATTGATGGCACTCAGTTGTGCCACGATGATTTCCTCTTTTCCAGGCAAAAATGAATGACAAAATTAAACACATCGTTTACCTTTTTATAAGGATCGATACCCCATGGTTTTCCGCTTACTTGCACGTGCATTTTGCTTTGCATGTTTTCTATGTGGCGTATTAGCGAATATTTCTTTAAACACTAAAACCAGGGGACAAGTTAGAATTGCCGCGTTTTGGCGCTGAAGCACAAATTTGACGTTTTGGAAAGAAATGGTATATTTGTATTGTTTTTGAGGCAGCTACACGAGTCCAATATTCTCAAAATCACCTATGCGTTTCTTTTTTTGAAGAGTGCAGATGAGGAAATGATAAATGGAACCGCACTTTCACGGCACTGCTTTTGATAGGTGTAGACGTGTTCACACGGGGATGAGTATGTGTCTCGTTTAATGAGCCGTCCAAGTTGATGCCACTCACTTCTAGTATCTCT
Source organism: Haliotis rubra (assembly GCF_003918875.1). Taxonomy (NCBI): domain Eukaryota; kingdom Metazoa; phylum Mollusca; class Gastropoda; order Lepetellida; family Haliotidae; genus Haliotis; species Haliotis rubra. The sequence goes on from NW_025767510.1 coordinate 459,666, forward strand.
ATCTGCAAATGTTTTGCGACTGATATGATCATGTTGAAACAATAGTTAAGAATACAAAGCACTGCCACATTTACTCAGTAATAGAAGTTGACGAAGAGAAACCGTACGTAAGAAATATTATTACTATGTACTACAGAAAATGGTGAAAAAAGAATTATGAAGTTGATACAGCTTTACGTGACTGAAATACGGATGTCTGTTTATGGTTTCTCTGTGAATACACTATCGTAAAGCGTTCACAGTGTGAATTAGAGTTCGACATGAAATTGTTCACCATGATGTTCTTAAATCGTTCACTAACAGTTTTGATGGTGTTGGTCTTTCGGGGATGAAAGCTCGAAAACGGTGCAAAATATGCATTCTAATATGGCACAAAGATACTTCGATAATTACTCTAAATGTTGGTGTATTTTGTTTTTTTCTTTTATACAGCAATGATACCTTAAACTTTGATATGTTTATGCATCTTTACGGAAAGGTAGACGAAGCTAGACATTGTGTTGCAGGCTCATGTGATTATATGATGACGGAATGGATATTTGGTGGGATTACGCACATGTGTCTTCTATTTTATAGCATGAATTTTGGGGACAATGTGGCCTATACAAATATGGATATTGACAATTTTCCTACACCTAAAAAATAAAACCTGCTCACCTTTCGCGTGATAAATCGTTCACTTTCATGCTATGAAAAAATATTTCCTGCCGTTCACTGCTCCTACGGTGTGCACCGCCCTTGTCCACTGAGATGCCATACAGCATGGGTACCCCGCTCAAACACATGTTGTATCCCTTTACTACTGAGAACAGGCAGGGCAAGAATAACGATTGTGAAAATAACAGGGCGAAAGGTGAAAATACGACCAAAAGTAACCTCAGAAAATTACACACCCGAGTCAACATGCACAGGAGATGAGCAAGTGAAATTGGAATGAAATATTCCAGATCGAAAACAAAACCCGGTGGTTTCGAGAGGCCGCCATCTTGTTTTCCAAGACCAGTGCCAGTTTTGATTTTCGACATGCGCTGAACACAAACATCGACATACACGTGGAGATTTCCCGGATATGCCATCGCCCGGCAATTAGTGAGGTATCAAACCCCAGACATATAGATTCCCTGATCACATTTAACTCACCATTAAGGCCTCAGTCCCATAGCAGCATCGTTCTTAACACATACCGGAGGCTTGACGCATCACCGGGACATCATCCTGAACATACTCAAGTATAGTCTGTCTCACAGTCCCTGAACAACATTATTTTCCCTACTGCCTAGCCCTCTCTGCAGTGCTAAAGCCCTAAATAAAGCAAGTCTAGATTTCCTTAGGTTCTGAATCTCTGGTCTCCCTAGGGCTCCTTTTCAATATAAATGGGCTTGTTTGTTACTATCAAAATTATATATAGTCAGAGACTAAGCCTTAGTCTAACTCAAGTACAGCGTCCTCTCCTTGACTGTGCTCGCTGTCACAGCTGACCTTTATATTTGAAACACAACCTTTGATTGGAGCCGACTGCATGGACATCGTTATACACAAATCTCGCCAAACAGTGAGTGAGTGAGTTGGGTTTCACGCCGCTTTTAGCAATATTCCAGCAATATCACGGCGGGGACACCAGAAATGGGTTTTACACATTGTACTCATGTGGGGAATAGAACCCGGGTCTTCGGTGTGACGATTGAACGCTTTAACCACTAGGCTACCCACCGTCTCATCCCCTACAGTATGATCATGGGTACCAAAGCATGACGATTATCCCTGGGACCCGTGAAGATCCGGGTTAGAATTGCTCTTTAGCAACCCTTGCTTGTCGTAAGTGGCGACTAACGGGATCGGGTGGTCAGACTCGCTGATTAAGTTGAAACATGTCATCGTATCCCAATAGCGTAGAACAATGCTCATGCTGTTGATCACTGGATTGCATAGTCAAGACTCGATTATTTACCAACCGCCGCCATATAGCTGGAATATTGCTGAGTGCTGTGTAAAACTAAAATCACTCGCTCACCATTACTGCTGGAGTGAGTGAGTAAATGTTACTTAGGCGACATCAGCAATATCATCAGCTATTCAAGGGTAATTGGTCTTCCAAGTCAAAACATTGACTTCACAACTGTCTCCTTTCCGGCTGAATGGGTTCCGTCCTGTTGTGCAACTTAGTACAATAACCAGTCAAGAACTTTGAGCCCACCTCATTCAAATGGATATATAAATATTTATCAGTATTATTTGATACATCTAACCACTTGTATATTGCAACACTACGCTCCTTCTACTCCTTGCAAACACGTCGTGCAGCGTACTCTGTCGTACAGCGTGCTCCGACAAACGGAAATCTGGAAATCCTGGAAATCTCAAAATGAGGCTTGGCCGCTAGAAAGGTTTGGCTGTCTGGTACGGACTTGATATATATAAATATATATCAGGTACGTTACAAAAATACACTGAATAAGCGCAAAAACACATAACAGGTGCAACCAGTGAGCCAGATGACTTGTGAATCATTTTACGACTTCATCAAACAGAGGCAGTCTGTGACGTCTTTGTTAAGGTCATGCTGATTAAACCTCGCCTTAACATATAGAAATGCGATTTTATTAAAGTTTAAATTAAAATTCATTTGAAAATACTATTTTCTTATGAAACAAAAAGAATTGGAATTCTGTGTAACCATAGTTGTTTGAGAAATTTGGCTCGGCTGGAAAGTAGGTCATTGTCTGAAATGGTTAAAAAACTCATGTTTTGGTTTGAAATGTTGAAAATTTAATTCACTGGACATTCAAATAATGTGTTTCAGATTTTGGTATGAACAGAAAGTCAGATTATTAGCATGTCTATAATAGACATTATGTTGACGTATTTACAAGTTGTTACAGACAGAACGTGGGACTATTCACATGCTATTATAGACAGAATGTCCGACTATTCATATGCCATTATAGACAGAAAGTAGAACTATTCACAAGTCGTTAGAGACAGAATGTGAGACTATTCACATGCTGTTATAGACAGAATGTCCGACTATTCATATGTCATTATAGACAGAATGTATAACTATTCACATGTAAATAAAGACAGAATGTATAACTATTCACATGTCTTTAGAAATTGAATGTCGGACTAATCACATGTCGTTAGAGACAGAATGTCGAACTATTCACATGTTGGTATAGACAGAATGTTGAACTATTCACATGTTGGTATAGACAGAATGTGGGACTATTCACATGTTGGTATAGACAGAATGTGCGACTATTCACAAGCCGTTAAAGACAGAATGTGGGACTATTCACATGTTGGTATAGACAGAACGTCCGACTATTCATATGTCATTATAGACAGAATGTAGAACTATTCACATGTAAATATGGACAGAATGTAGAACTATTCACATGTCTTTGGAAATAGAATGTCGGACTAATCACATGTCGTCAGAGACAGAATGTCGAACTATTCACATGTGTATAGACAGAATGTCGAACTATTCACATGTTGGTAATAGACAGAATGTGGGACTATTCACATGTTGGTATAGACAGAATAAAGGACTATTCACAAGTCGTTAAAGACAGAATGTTTGAATGTACACATATCATTATAGACAGAATGTCTGACTATTCATATCCATAAACGGGTTAAAAGACTACTGAATATGTTTCAGTCATAATGAATATGGGTTTTAAAAGGCATGTCCATGCAATCAGTGTTTTGTTCCTGTGATAAATACTCAGCCTCAAATATTTGGTTCATGTATTTGTTGAAAACTATCCCATAGCCATTTTGACCCAGCAGAGTATTCTCGTCATGCAATCTGCCGACGTGTTACTGTGCGAGCGTTGAATACGGTTTGTTTGACATATATGTGTCAGAATTAGATTGTATCTTATAAAGGAATGTTATCACCGTTTGACCCCACGCGCGAGGATTCCAGATTCCAGAGCAGGTTGAACAGGTGAGTGAGTGAGTTTAGTTTTATGCCGCATTCAGCAATATTCCAGTTATATGGTGGCTGTCTGTAAATAATAAAATCTGAACCAGATAACCCAACGATCAACGGCATCGATCTACGCAAGTGGGATATGATGGCATGTGTCAACTAAGACAGCGAGCCGGACCACCTGATCCCGTTAGTCGCCTCTTACGACAAGCATGGGCTGCTGAAAAGCAAATTCTAACCAGGATCTAACCCTTGGAAAGGGTCAACAGGTACCCATGCTGATCGTAAGAGGAGACGAAATCGTTACATCGTTCCTGATGGATCCGAGGATGATTGCTCATGATAACGATCACTGGATTGTCAGGCCCCGACTCGATATATTTCACGCAGACGTCATATAACTAGACTTAGCAGAGGACGGCTTTAATCAACAAACACATACATATGTCACGATTTCTATCGCACATATATGCTAACCTTCATACTCGGATCCTCTATTTCCCTGAAAAAACCAACAAAGTAGAATTCTAAGATGTTTCGCTAAAAGATCAAAGGCGCCGACAGTACTTTTTCAGGCGATAAAGTACACTTTTGGCATGACGTCATACTGTATTGGGGACCGCCTCCGTGGTGTAGTGGTTAGAGCGTCCGCCCGGAGAGCGGAAGGTCGCGGGTTCGATCCCCGACCGCGTCAAACCAAAAGACGTTAAAATATGGTACTTATTGTTCCCTGCCTGACGCTCGGCATTAAGGGTCAAACAAGGACTGGTCGGCTCGGAGTCAGTATAATGTGTCTGAGTGGGGTATTCATGCTTCACTGCGGCATGGTATCTCAGTGAGCTAGCACTATAAAACCAGCTTCAGCCTGGGCTATTGCAAGCAGCCGCACATACACATACACACGCATGCACGTCATCATATGAGCGAAATATTCTCAAGCACGACGTAAAACCCAATTTCACCTCACCTCACCTCATACTGTATTGACGTCACTACGCCATTCTCGTCTCCCCGTCAATATAGAGCAGCACGTCAGTTAGCCCTGATCGAGAATTGTTAATTTAGGTCACCGACACTGTCGTTTTTCTGTTTGTTTTCTGCCTTAGATTTATCGTCGGTAAGTATTAAATTTGCCATCTTAGGAAAGAAATACAGTTCGCTCTACCTCCATGTCCCGAATAGATAAACAAACACGGTTTGACTGTGTTGCATTCGCGTGCACCTGTTCGGCATCAAGTTAAGTTAAATGAAAAAGAATATACATGTATCAAAACTCACGAATTTATTTTTTAGGATAGGACCTTTCTTTGTTTAAGATTATGCGCCTAAGTCTCTTCATAAGTAGACAATGAAAGATGGAAACATGCTCTTTTGTATGGAACTATCAGAATAATGCTGTAATGTTTGTCTAAAGGAAGACATGGTATGGTTGATATCATACTTCCTGGACACATATAGTTACAGATACAGATCATTAGATACTATTAAAAAAAGGTAACGCATAGGTCAAAAATAATAGTTAAAAAGAGGGAGGAGGTGAGGTCGTAGGATTTCGTCGATGTTTGCTGTAAGATTGACTTGAACCACCACTAACTCTGATCTACCCGTGTAGGACATGGCTCCTCACAGCATGACGCTTTCTCCGCCAAAACTGTCCCCCCTGTCGAACGCATTTCGGCGTAAAATGTTCGCGTTGACATCGATAGACACGTTGTCTCCCATCCCTTTGCTGCAGGTGAAAACGCGATTCATCGCTGAACCAAACTCGTTCCATGTGTTCCCCAGGTTCCATGCCTGTACCCTGTTGCACCACTGGACACGTCGTTGTCGGTGTAGTCGTGTCAGGGCAGGTCCAACTTCTGGTCGATATGCTCGAATTCCCACTTCTCTCGGGGAATTTGTCGATAATATAATCAATTTCTATTCTTCGAAGACCAGGCACCCGTCTTTCAGTTTCCGTTGCTTTACCAAATCGGTGACATAGGTGAAACACCCAGATAAACCGGTCCGGAGCAGGAGTGGTCTTCGTTAGAGACACTTTTGGACGATCTTGGGTGGAACTGAAGCTGGTATATCGATGTCATAATAGAGATATGGTGCTGTGGTGGACGTTGAAGTGTCTTGCAATGGCAGACTGGGACTCTTCTGCTTCCAAACGTCCAATGGCGATATTTCTGTCAGTTGCATTCAATCTTGGCATTCTGTTATCTTCGTTTACGTCGTAAATTTCATAATGAAAAAGTGAATTTGGTTTTGTCTTTTATAGCCGATATCTTTATTCGTGTTTGACACATTGCACGTGCATTACGGGGAAACCTTTTTCTGTATGCACTTTTCATGTATCGTTTTCATTGTTTTATTACAAACGGTCACAAACACATATTTGGATGCGTTTGGGATGCAACAATCACGACATGATTAACGAGATTCAAAACTAGGAATTGATAGGAATTAATGATAAATATATAGAAATCAACTGCTGAAAACGCCTATCCGGGTTGTTTTGTTTTGTTTTTTTGTTTTGTTTTGTTTTAGTTTTTGTGGAGTGTACATCATTGTTTGTCCATACAACGACATAAACAAATTCAATGAACATGACAATTCCTTCTTAATATCTGTGCTTATACATTCCATAAATCATGTCAATCATTTTATTAGAATAATTAATATTGTCCGTTAAAGTATAGCGCTGTTCCTTAACCTGTTTATATGAAATATATATGGAGATATCAAGAACATTTTTCGTGATATCTCTAAATGTGTTTAAGGTATCAATAAACAATTACGATCGTATTGTACGTAAATTGTATTAGACAAAAATGCATTACAGATATCTTTAAATTCAATTTGAGATAGCTTCAATTCAATTGAGACTGAATGACTGACTGAGTTTGGTTTTACGCCGCTTTTAGCAATATTCCAGCAACATCACGGCGGGGGACACCAGAAATGGGCTTTACACATTGTACCCATGTGGGGATTCGAACCCGGGTCTTCAATTCAATTAGAGATAACTTTAATTCGATTAAGATATCTTCAATTCTTGCTATTACTGATATATAAAATCAAATTAAAGATATCATTAATAATTTTGAAGATATCATTAAATCAATTACTGATATCTATAATACAAGTAAAGAGGAAAAATGGCAAGCGGTTTATTCTCAAAAGGGCGGGAAACGATTTCCAGATCTCTTTCGGCTACATATCCGTAAATACCACTTCCTACCCAGAGTTCCATGCTAAGTCATCACTGCGCCGGAATGTGCATGAATACTTCCGGTTCCAAAATGGCGGGTGATCATGTACAAGTAGCGCGGGAGCTCCTTACAGCACGCCAAGTAATTCGAGGTGTTGAGGAGACTGAGAGCATTGACGTATCTCAAGATATGGCATCTCCAGTGAGGAGAGACTGTTCAAGTGTACACAGAACTAGTGACGGTAAGTTACACTGTTGAGAACATTTTACTTGTATATCCTGTTGGTTTTCGTACACTTAAGAAATATTCGTTGTTATGTTTATAATCACATGAACGACTGTGTGACGCAACACCCTTTTTTGTCGTCGGAGTAAGCACTGCCGTCCGAACTCCGAAAACCTACATAGGAACCGACAATATGCTTAAAAATATGTCATTTGCCCAGTGTATGCCACAATCTTCTCCTAATTGCTACTGTTATTAATACAAAAACATAACAGTGTTATTTGCAAATGCTGAGAAAGTAATCTGGTCACTGCAGAGTAAGCATGTAGCTTGTCTCACAGCCCCTGAACGACATTATTTTCCATACTGCCAAGCCCTCCCTACAATGCCAAAGCCTAAATGAAGCAATTTCTTAATTTTCCCAGCTTCAGGATCTCCGAACTCACCGGGGCTCTTTTTCAATTTAAATGGGTCAATAAAATTACTATCAAAATTATATATATGGCAAGGATATACGAAGTTAGTTGTGTCGAACTGGACGTTGGTGGAACCAAAATGCTTGTTTCACCAGACGCTGTTATCCGTGATGAAGCAGGATTGATAACAGGAGTTATGGAATTAAAATGCCCATTCACAGCACCTTTGCACACAGTGATTCAGCACGCTATTACCTTCAGGTGCAGGGTGAACACAGTGGCAATGGGGGCTGAGTATGTAGTCTTTGTCTCCTATAGACAGGACTCGATACGTGTCTTTAGAGATGACAAGGATTCAGAGGTTTGGAAGCAGGTGACTGAATGTGTAAAACACTGATGGCCATGGCAGTACTTGGATGATGTAGTTCCTCAACAAAAGGCTGTCAGTGTTATCGTAAGATTCGGCCGTTGTTATGTTGAAAAATGTTTATTATGTTTGCTCTTAGGATAATGGGAAAGACGCGTGGCCGAAGAACTTCATCTGTGTACCATTGTGCCGTGAAATTGCCCTGGACGTATACCAAGTCTGTTCTTCCGGTATGACAGGTGGTGGCCAACATCATCACATTCCCATACCAAACCTGGCAACTTCCGGTATTCAAGGACCGCCGCCGTGGTGTAGTGGTTAGAGCGTCCACCCGGAGAGCGGAAGGTCGCGGGTTCAATCCCCGACCGCGTCTCACAAAAGACGTTAAAATATGGTACTTGTTGGTCCCTGCCTGGCGCTCGGCATTAATGGGTACAACAAGAACTGGTCGGCTCGGAGTCAGTATAATGTGTCTGAGCGGGGTATTCATGTTTCACTGCGGCATGGTATCTCAGTGGGCTAGCACTATAAAACCAGCTTAAGTCTGGGCTAGTACAAGCAGCCGCACATACACATAAACACGCATGCACGTCGTCACATGAGCGAAATATTCTCAAGCAAGACGTAAAACCCAATTTCACCTCACCTCCTGTATTCAATTTCGAGCACAAAGTTCCCCACGACGTCTTCCGTCTTTGTGGAGAAGCAAAAAAAAACGTGACAGTCACTAGTCCAAACACGTCTCCATCGCTTGTGTGGCCATAATCTGTGTTCTTGATGTCATTGACGTCGCGTGCTAAAGAAACGTCTTGAACTGGTAGTAACGGGCGAATACCTGCGGCGCGTAGATGGTTCCTCAGTGTCTGGGATGACATTCTACGCAATTGTGGTATTGCTGTAGCTCTCGATGTCGCCATGTTGAATCTATCACGTAAGTGACGAACTCGTATTAACCTGTCCTGCGGTGTTACACGTGGTCGAAGAGATCTGGGTAGGTCACGTGTGATAACGGTTCCATGGTCTTGAAAAGGTGTTTGGCGATTCGTGAAAAAATATGGCGATGTCTAAATCGAGTCGCCTGTCTCCAGTCGGCCTATGGTGTTGTTACGTTGAGCATCTGTTAGTCGTGACATGTTTACTGTTCAATTGTAATAACAGACAAATGAGTGAGTTTAGTTTTACGCCGCACTCAGCAATATTCCAGCTATATGGCGGCGGTCTGTAAATAATCGAGTCTGGACCGGACAATCCAGTGATCAACAGCATGAGCATCGATCTACGCAATTGGGATAGGATGTCATGTGTCAACCAAGTCAGCGAGCCTGACCACCCGATCTCGTTAGTCGCCTCTTACGACAAGCATGGGTCACTGAAGGCCAATTCTAACCCATATCTTCACGGATACAGACAAATGTAAATCCATCGTTTTCACTGCCCAACAATTCATGTTGCACGTTCATTTCATGTTGCTGTGTTAAGCCGACACGCTCCCACGTGGTAGCGTTTTTGCCTTTTCCTCCACTTGTTTTGCATTTTTGACCGTACCTTTTACCCCACAAATCACTCACGATGCATGAGAAATTCATATTTTGAATTCATTTTGTATGATCATCAGCAAAACGTCAGATATTCCCATTTTTCTACTTTTGCGTTTCTTTTTTGGCAGAGTATATTATTAGGCTGTGATGACTGAGCAAAAACAACAGAATAACTTTGCCATACAAATCTTGTTCGTTTACTAAATCATTTCTGTCATTTGATAAGTAATTCCTGACCTGTTACAAATATGTTATTGACACGCACACTAGCCACAATATCAGAAACAGATAGCAGTCCTGGCCAACACGCAGCCTGGCGTGTGTTTTGACATGGACCGATTTGACAAGCCACCCAGATATTTATGTTCATAGCTCGATGACAGTAAGCGCTTGGGTTTTGCTACCTCAATGGATGACATAGAAATGTTGTGTAAAAAGGCGTAAAAAGGGGTGGGGGTGCTAAAGCTTTACTGAGGCCTTGCATATTGAGGTAACAGCTTATTGCCTCATTAACATAAATATTTACGTAAGTTAGACCCCATAGTAATACTTTGTTTCCATGTATCGACCGCTCATGATCAGTTACTTGCGTTGTTGAGTATGTATCTAAACATTGATTTGATACGCTGAGTGATCGATAGATATTGTTTCTTTGATTTGACAGCAGTGGTGATTGAGTTGTATTGATTCCGATCACCTTTCGTGGAGGCAGTGTAGCGGGACGATCTTTGTTCAACAAACATATCACATCGCACCAAACGTATCAGATCAAAAATGACAATGAGACAGATCAAGTTTATCAGCTGGAATGACAAATATGTATGAGAGAGACGTAGATTGGACTTTTCAAAATTGTTTGACCGTCATAGTCATGGTAAAAAATTGATTATAGTTTTACGCCTCTTTTAGCAATATTCCAGAAATATCACGGAGGGGGACACCAGAAATGGGCTTCACACATTGTACCCATGTGGGGAATTAAACCCGGGCGAACGCTTTCACCACTAGACTACCCCACCGGTTGGTAGTAAGCCCAATCCGTCATCATACTGTACTAGTTCAGTTCAAAATATAAAGTCTATCCTATTTGCAGAAGCAAGGTTTTGTCAATCAAATGTTTAGAGCTAAATTAGCTTTTTCATGTAAATGTATTGCTAAAAGCAATCTAAAAAGGATTCCAGTGAGAAATATATTCTTCATCCGAATATCTGCCATCAAAACCATTGTTTTGTTTAGGATTCATGCAATTATTTCTATTTCCGGTAAACTTTTTGCGACCATCTTTGATTTTGATTAGTCCTCGCATTAATATTCAGATTGGAACCAAACCTTTTTTAAAACTCCTTTAGATGATGAACACAACAGAATATATCAGTTACTTTCATAATATGAAAAAAAAACATTCACGGAATCCCAATGAAACGTTCTTAGCCGAACTAAGCGTTAATATTTTCTCAACATGATCCAAGGTGTAACACATTTCTTAGTGCTTGAATCCCTGTGGCGTAGAAACCTTCTCCCCCTATCGTGATAATTTTCTCCACAGAATACCACAGAACTTTGACTTTTAGTCTTAATATTCCGATGTAGCTGCATAATGAGTGAGTGGGTGAGTGAGTTTAGTTTTACGCCTTACACGACAATATTACAGCTATATCGCGGCGGTCTGTAAATAATCGAGTCTGGACCAGATAATCCAGAGATCAGCATCATGAACATCGATCTGCGCAATGGGGATTCGATGACTTATGTTAACCAAGTCAGCGACCCTGACCACCCGATCCCGTTAGTGGACTCTTACGACAAGCATAGGTTGCTGAAGATCAATATTCTAACCCAGATCTTCACGGGTAACTGCATATATAATAAGATAAGCGTGAAGCCAACTTTCTGCTTAGCTGATAATAAGATAAGCAGAATGTTGGCTATGTATGGTTTGAGCATTACGGAGGTATTCAACCAGTAGAGTTCCTTTGGAATGTTCGAAAACCGAAGCCTTCACCTTGCCGGCTCACTGAACAGACAATGCCGGAAGAGGATGTTGTTTAGTGTCTGGCTGAAAGAGTGAGTGAGTGAGTGAGTTCAAATTTATAGTCACATCGGCAATATTTCAGCCATATTGCTGGCTGAAAGAGCAAAACCCAATACTTTTACATGGTTACACATCGCTCACAAGTCAGTTTTTTTAAAACGACCTAAATTCCTACGAGAAACGACGGGAGTCAGAAGCCGTGGAATGCTGAAACCTTTGCCATGCGAAGTTTACTCCTCAGGATGTTCTCAACAGCACCTCAAGAAAGATGGATAATTTATTCATTATTATTTATGTTTAATGAATATACTCTAAAGTATTGCACTTAATACATGCAAACTGTAGTTTGCTCACACATCTCCAGCCAACGGTCGTAATTCCTTACGTAATAATGTGTTTCAGATGAATTTAATCTGATGCAAATAGGCATTCAGCACTAACAATTAGAATATCGGGTAATACATAGAGCAGATTGAAAGCAAGTCTGCAAACCTGTTCCATTTGTTATGGATGACTGACAGTGCTAAATGTATCAGATCAAAAGATTTCGATCCAAAGCCACTAAGGAGATTAGTCTTTGGACATAATTAACTCAAATGAGTTAATGTGGCATGTCCCTGCTCGTATTTTTATATATTAGCTTGCTGATCCAGTCAAAGTCTATAGTAACTCCCGTACCTGTCTAACGCCTTGTCTCGGAATTTTTCACAAAAACTCATTTTATAGGTGAGGTGAAATGGGGTTTAACGTCGTACTTGAGAATATTTCGCTCATATGACGACGTGCATGCGTGTGTATGTGTATGTGCGGCTGCTTGTACGTACTAGCCCAGACTGAAGCTGGTTTTATAGTGCTAGCTCACTGAGATACCATGCCGCAGTGAAGCATGAATATCCTACTCATTATACTGACTCCGAGCCGACCCGTCCTTGTTGTACCCATTAATGCCGAGCGCCAGGCAGGGACCAACAAATACCATATTTTAACGTCTTTTGGTATGACGCGGTCGGGGATCGAACCCGCGACCTTCCGCTCTCCGGGCGGACGCTCTAACCACTACACCAGGGAGGCGGTCCTCATTTTATAATGATCCTGTAATAGAAAATAGCGAACCCACTTCTTTTTTTGCAGATGGGATGATAATTCTGTTGTCAGGTAAATGTTATCAGTTAAGAAAAATGCAAAGTGTTATTATTTTATCGTGAATGCACGTGATACTTACCTTGAATTTAAACATAAGTCGGAGGATTATGTTCTCTCTGAATTAGAGTGGGACTACCTTAGATACCCAGCTGAGATGGTTTCAGTTCAGAATTATTCACAGGATTTTATCAACTAACTCATTTCCATGTAAAATCAACTTAAATGATAGTAGTTTTTTAAATATTTGTTTAAGGGCCTTGATGTTAGACTACCCTAATACGTTACACACGTACCACTACGGTCGGGCGGTGGGGTAGCCTAGTGGTTAAAGCGTTCGCTCGTCACGTGTGCGATTCCTCACATGGGTACAACGTGTGAAGCCCATTTCTGGTGTCCCCCCGCTGTGATATTGCTGGAACATTGCTTAAAGCGGCGTAAATCTAAACTCACTCACTCACGTACAACTACGGTAAAAAACCAGGAGGCACAGGTCGTGGTTTGAATGGTAATTTGACATAATTGCGACCCTTCGTTTGTCAGTATACGTGACCAAGGCTTTCAGTGAAGTGGTAAAAACCCAATCTTAACTCAATATTGGATAACTCGTTGTGATATAAAGGGTCTATGTGTCCCTGGGTTCCAGTTAACTTATAAACAAATCTACCTCAACCCCATATCAGTTATGGGTTATTACTTATGTTCCAGCAAAGGGACAACTATCTCTAACTAAACCTACATGATAAAACTCCGTGATGTAACTGAAATAGCGCTTAAAACGCTGTGTTATTTCTCTCGGCGCGACAAACCGCACCTGCCTCGTGATGTCTGCATAATGAACACCAAATACCTTAAATACAATCCAGCTTGCTAATACCGGCGTTCTTCCGGCCGAGTTGTTGGGCGCATTCTGTGACTAATATGACGCGTATGTATTGTTACAAGCCGATCAACCTGACCTGGTGACTTATCAGAATTTACAAACAGCACCGCAGAACGCTCGTCACGTAAAACGGCATTGGCCTTTACATGCTCACATTATATATTTTGTAAAACCAAAAATATTTTGGACATGGTATTATTAGGTGGGATATGCATTCTTGCTTACTTGTCTTAATAGTTTCCACTTCATCATTGTCGTTACGTAATTACATGGCTTATGCCTATATAGTTCTGTAAACTTCCAGCTGTTATTCAGGCACCTAATCCCCAGCACATAAAGTCAGCGATCTGAACCCCTCAGTCACAGCTGCTTCCACTGAGAAGGTATTATCACATATAACATATGTTACATTTGACCGCTCTCTAAATGGCTTGTGTATTCACAAGATCCAGAATGTCGGTAACAGACATATATCTCCCAGAAGTATGTTCAGTATCCACCAATACCCCCACCATTCCATTTGTTACCGACATATATCTCCCAGAAGTATGTTCAATATCCACCAACACCCCACACCATTTCATTTGTTCCCGACATATATATCTCCCAGAAGTATGTTCAATATTCACCAACATCGCACACCATTCCATTTGTTACCGACATATATCTCCCAGAAGTATGTCCAATATCCACCAACACCCCACACCATTCCATTTGTTACCGACATATATCTCCCAGAAGTATGTCCAATATCCACCAACACCCCACACCATTCCATTTGTTACCGACATATATCTCCCAGAAGTATGTTCAATATCCACCAACACCCCACACCATTCCATTTGTTACCGACATATATATCTCCCAGAAGTATGTTCAATATCCACCAACACCCCACACCATTCCGTTTGTTACCGACATATATCTCCCAGAAGTATGTTCAATATCCACCAACACCCCGCCCCATTCCATTTGTTACCGACATATATCTCCCAGAAGTATGTCCAATATCCACCAACACCCCACACCAGTGTGAGTGCTATACCTCAACACCCATAAAACGGCCATAGTCTAAGATACGTTCTATATAGAAAGCAGATCTTCACAATGACGACAGAACACTTTACCATCTGTGCCCCTATCACTTATGCTATTTTAACACTACGACAGTCGTGAGTCAATGAATCGTCGAATTATCCGTAGTTCGACACCCACGTGATTCCTTACATTTCGCAACTCGCCTAAATCTACAATCCATCGTAACACGCAAGACTGTTCAAGAACGGAAGACCATTGAATATGTTTAATCTTTGATGAATTAAATACTAATTAACAACTATTCTGCTGGAGCTTTGATAACAAGCCGTGTATTGGCGCTGACTGCCTTCTCAAATGTCGCGTCGGTTCAACTAATGCTGTACAAGCCCACCGACAGGCATTTGAACACGAGATAACCATTCCCGGGGAGGTTGATAAATTGAATTTTTAATACAACACCCAAACCATTAAGATACCAGATCGTGCGTGTAACTTATACAAGGTGTTGTCAAAGCCTATTGTAAAGCTGAAGGCAGGAATGTTTAGGACCCTGCTTGTACATTTTTGTCGTACGTATGTAAGCCGTACTTCAGTGAATGATACCCGTTTTAACTAACATCCTGGTACATGGTACAAGGGCTATTTTTATTCACCAACTCCTCCGGTACTGCAAAAGTAGACTACAGCTGCCGCGAGTCTGTCTGTCCCTTGACGGCGTGGGCGTTGTTTATGTATCAAGAGCTGGTGTGTCTGGAACAGGTTCGATAATTCAAAGACCCCTTGTTATAATGGGTGAAATATCAGTGCAGCTCAGAGGAAGACCAAGTGTTATTTGTCAGCTTCGCCGTTTTTACCCCATGGATATTTGGGATGGGGACATCTTCTGGAGCAGATGCAAGGACTACCTGGACGATGATCTCTACCTGGAGGATTACTCCCGCAGATATACAGGTAACATTAGCCCAGAACAACGATGTTTTAGTCCAACAAGGTATGGACCTTGGTAACATTAGCCCAGAACAATGATGTTTAGTCGAAACGAAACATATTTTGGATCACGATCAAGCGGGTGATTCAGGGCTTTGTCCCACAAAGGCAGATCTGCCTGTACTGTTTTAGTCTGTGCAGTGTTTTAGTCCATCGTGTCAGATCTGCGTATACAGTTTTAGTCCACCATAGCAGATCTTTAGTCCACTATGGCAGATCTCCCTGAGCTGTTATAGTCCACCGTGCTAGACCTGTCTGCAATGTTTCAGGTTTGATCGTTCACATGCCGCCTTGATACAGTTGGGATAATTCTTATTCCAATGTAGGGGTAGCCTTGGGTTGGAAGCTGTTGCTCGTCAAGCCCGGGTTTCATTTCCTATTTGAATACAACGTGTGAAGTCCATTTTGTGGTGTCCCGTCATGGTTTTGTAAAAAACTTTAAAAGTGGCATGAAACCAAACTCATATACTGACCTACATCGCAGAGTCCACACATATACATGTAATAGCATAGCAGGGTCTTCATGCATATGTATCTAATTCAGCCACACACTGAACCTCTTAAGCGTAATGGTTTATCGTATATTGGATACGGTTTGCATGTTAACAAATTAAAATGTCAAATAGCATCAGAGTAACACAATACGTATATAAGCGAGATCTATCACAGATTAAGCTAATCGGTCAGTCTTCTTAATCAGAGCAGGCTAATCCGTCGTGGCGTATTAGCTTCCATTGAGATTATCAGATTGGGCCTGCTTGTAGCAACACATTGAGCGAGAACGAGGCTGTCACATTAGTTTCGGGTCACCCACTTGCGTACCTCCCCAGGAATATGTCCTCCCTCCCAGCAATAACTTGGTAACATCCTCAAGGTACAGACTGGAATACTGTTTTAGTTGGGAAGCGAGAACTGCGTACAACTTTCGTGGTGGAGATAGTGAAGATGCATCAATTCCCGCTGGTTGAAACATCACCATAGGTTTCCAAGACTGGAAGAAAGAAATATCAAAGGAAAACTAGGTTACCAATTTTGGTTCACTGAAACGGATATTGTGTCGGCATAGCGATATGTTTCCATTGAAAGACATCATTAGTTAAATCCAGCTGGTCCATTGTTCGTTTCGGCCTGGATTATGTAATTTTGATTTTGAGAAAAACAACTGGTCCTTCAAGATATCCAGAGCCTTGCGGCACCTGACTGTATCTAATACATGTGAAGGTGATTGGAGATCAGAGCAAGACCAAGTCTAATTTGTGAGCTTCCCCGTATTTACACCATGGATATTTGGGATGAGGACATCTACTGGAGCAGGTGTAACGACTACGTGGACGATGATCTCTACCTGGAGGATTACTCCCGCAGATATACAGGTAACATTAGCCCAGAACAACGATGTGTTAGCCCACCAAGGCAGAGCTGCCAACGATGTTTTAGTCAATCATGTCAAATCTGCCTTCAGCGTTATAGACCACCAGGTCAGATCTGACTGACTGACTGAGTTTAGTTTTACGCCTCTTTTAGCAATATTCCTGCAATATCACGGCGGGGGACACCAGAAAAGGGCTTCACACATTGTGCCCATGTGGGGAATCGAACCCGGGTCTTCGGCGTGACGAGCCAACGCTTTAACCACTAGGCTACCCCACCGCCCCTCAGATCTGACGACAATGTTTTAGTCCACCACGGCAGATATGCCTACACTGTTTTTGTCGAAACAGGTCATTCTGGATCAACATCAAGCGGATGTGGTAAGGGCTTTCGTTATTCTTAATACCTTACGAAATCGCTTGATGCATATTTCGTTCAAGACAATGATTATTGATGATCACGGTATAGTCAGTGAGCTGGGTCTAAAGCTTCAGCATTAGGCGTCACCGCGTGTCAGCACGTTGTAGGGGGAAGATCGAAGTGATAGATTACTTTGGTAACACTTACGAGCTCAAGTACGGTGGAAGCTAAGAATATTAATTACGGCTGATATAGGATTCAAACCCGTAGCCGGAGACACGCCGAGTGAGTGGGTATTGTTTCACGCCGCATATCCAATATTCCAGTAATATCTCGGCGGGAGACACCAGAAATGGGCTTGACACATTGTACCCATATGATGAATCGAACCCGGGTCTTCAGCATGACGAGCGAACCACTAGGCTGCCCAACCGCCCCCGAGACACGCCGAAGAGGCATCTCTGTACAGCGAATTCCGGCGTCTCTGACAATAAAGCTCTAGAGTTTCGTGATCTAACATCACTCAACGTTTATTCGAGTTTTTTTACAGCAGGAATAATTTTCAAATTGAAAATAGTAATAGTGAATGAGTAAGGTTATATGCCGCGTTTTATAATATGCCCTCAATATCACGATAGCGGAAACCAGAAATGAACTTCACACTTTGCACCCATATAGGGAATCGAAGTCGGTTTTTCAGCGTGACGAGCAAACGCTTTAACCGCAAACCCTTGAGATTAGTAAACAACCATCTTATCAGTGAATCATTGATCGAATATACGAATATGGAAGTGGTGTAGATATATGAATACTGCTACATTTATCACTCGGAATTCCATTTAGTTAACTCGTAGATAAGATTTAACCTGGACCAATACGCTTTCAACGCCCTCAGTCCTCGTTACAAGACGACAAGGTGTCAAATTTAGGTGGAATAGTCACTTATCTGAGAAAAAAAACAAGCAATCTCACAGACCTCAGAGCATATATATACTAAAATATAACCCCAGTTTTCCAACACCATCCTCTTTTTACATTTACCGCCGTTTGTCATCCCTCGTTTAATTTTTAGCGTTTCAATTCTAATTGAGCCATACTGTACTGTTGAACATTTCCTGTTGCTTATCACGGTTATCCGCGGACATATGTACACTTGTAGAATCCTGTACATTTTGAAGATAGCTATTTCCTCACATCATATGTAAACTTACGTGGAAGTGAGTGAGTGAGTATGGTTTTACGCCGTTTTCAACAATATTCCAGCAATATCATGGCGGGGGACACCAGAAATGGGCTTCACACATTGTACCCATGTGGGGAATCGAACCCGGGCCTTCGGCGTGACGAGCGAACGCTTTAACCACTAGGCTACCCCACCGCCCCCTTTCGTGGAAGACGATAGCCGCTTAATTCATTGCAAGGTCACCACATCATCACTGTCATGTAACGTCAACTTTATTGCTTACCCTCTTCCTTCCCTTCATTGCCTAAAGAACACCTTCATTCTCTACTCCAGACTCCAAACAACTAAATTGTGTCGTATATTCATTACAAACCACGGTGCTCTTATTGCAGACACATGTAATCGTAATCGCCATTGCGCAGATCGATGCTCATGATGTTGATCACTGGATTATCTATTTCAGACGCGATTATTTACAAACCGCCGCCATATAGCTGGAATATTGCTGAATGCGGTGTTAAACAACAAACAACAAACAAACAAACCTTTATTGCAAACCCACCACACAAACCTTCTGAAAACACAATCTAGACAAACAATAGAAAGTGGTATAAAGTTAATATGTGAACCAGCGGCCTTATGACTAATGTCTAGAGCTTGTCCAAAGTTCCTTCTGACAGTGTTCTATTTGTTTCAGACATGTTTCTCCATGACGTGGCTGCCTTGTGTAATGAACACTCCCGGCTGACGAACCGATGTGAGCGGATCCGTCGTCTGGAGGAGGAGATGCTGGACCACTACAGCTTGTATGAAGACCAGTACGAACACAGGTACAGACTAGGTTCAAGATTTGCCCAGCTGGAGGAGCGTATACGACGCATGAAGGCCGAGACTAGATACCTGCTACACAGATCTAGGTCCGCGCTGCCCCAGCTGTTCGCATGGACCCAGAATGGGCGGTATATACTGCATGACAAAGAGAGGCTTCAGACCGAACGTGCCAGAAATTCAGAGTTTCGGTATGGTCAGTGTTTCCACGTACCTGCAGAAACATCCTTAGGTCATCATGGGAGCAACGCTGAGTACTTCCATCGATCTAGCGGGCTCGATGATACTATGAGGGCTAGATCTGCGCCAAACACTCCCCGAGCAGCACCTCAGACTGGACAATCTGCAGAACACTGTGATGTGAAGAACGCTTGGATACAAGATGGCGATATAAACCCAAGCTCTACATCAAATACTCCCGGAAGAGCTTCTCAAACTACAGTACTATGTGAGAAAGTTGTCGGGGCAAGCGATAGTGATTTGTTCCAACAAAGGCTATGGGAAATGCTGGGAGAATCAGAAACCTTTACAACTTCCGGTAAGATTGGATTGACCGGAAGTGGTGATGACAATGCGCATCCAGTAGCTGCAGAAGAGACTAGAACACTTAGTGTCCTACCCGATGAGATCAAGGACTCGAACCGACTTTTCGAAAGGAAGCTTACAGAAACGATGGAAACGTTTCGACAGAATGTGTCAGCTGAGGAGGAGCAGGACACTGAAGTTCATGTAAAGGAGGACATACAACAGCCAAGTGTTCCAGACACGCCAGCCGAGGAGGCGTCCCCAAGGCGAGCAGAGACGCAAACAAAACGTGAGAAGAAGGCCCAACCTCGAAAGCAACAGGTAGTTACAGGCGGACTGGGAAATGACAAACTGAACCAGCAGATCATTGAAGGACTTACAAGGAATGTGAACGAGAGGTTTTATCAGACGTGTGGGAAAGGGGAGGGCGAGCAAGTAAATGTTATGAACAATGAGTGTGAAGGAAGAAATGGAAAGGCTCCGGGTTATAATGACCAACAACAAACTGCCAGAGAGCAGATGCGGGAAAGGGCCCATGGTCTTGAAAATCTTTTGAAGAATCGAAACAAAAGCGCAGAATCCAAGCTTCCAAGAAGGATCACGAATCAGCAGAGAGTAACGGACAAGAGCAGAGGGCTTGGAACAAGTAAAGAGGGGAAGCTGGTGACTGATTTCACACGTGACCCTGTTCAAGTTCAAACTCCAAGAAAACCCAAATCTCCAAGACCAATGAAGACCTTGAAGTACACTGAAGAAAAACGAGGAGCAATTATTAATAACGTGAGAAACTGTATGATAAAAGAACGATCCTTTAGCATAGTGAGTGACTTTCAGAAGAAAAGAGGCCATGTGAGATAAACAACACTTTACTTTTTAAGTGACATCTGGTATAACATAAAATGCTACGTCTGTGGGAAATATCCTATAAAACAGCTGTTTGGAGCATCTGGGGTCCATTGACGATTTTTTTTTCTTTTGGACTAAAATGTTTTCCCTTCGACAGGTCCGAATTTCAAACAAAAACAGATTCGTGCCTGACTTGTGAAAACCATCTGTACCGTATATAGTTTTCATTTACTTCCAGTCGACTGTTCGACCTAATTTCAAGCAAGTCCTTCGTTTAACACATTAAGAAATACACAATGGGTATTCGTTTGTTTAGAATTTAATCATATACACGACAAGAACAAGATTCAATGTCGGTATGAGAAATATTTCTCATATCTAGCATTGCTCTTTATATGACAATGCGTAAGTTATGGGATCAAGAAAATCCGTGAGATGCGACCAAGTCCTACTTAGAACAAATATCTAAATATCTCAGAATATATGTATGGCACACTGGTTTACACGTATGGTAATTAACTGCATGTTGCAGAGAGGACTGTTTTAGGTCTATGTGTTGTCCCAATCCATGAGGCGTTGGTAGCTTCGACCTGTCGTAAGTATATACTTTATAATGACGTAGCTACGAATGCTTTGTGGGTCGGGGTTCAGAGGTTTGCTCGGTTGCATGAAGCAGTTATTTATACCCATTTTTTCTTTCACAACAAGTACGGATGTTACATATTTAGATCTGTGGCGGATTCTGAGAGATTCACTGGGTCTTCAGTCTCTGATGCATGAAGAACGATGGAATAAAACGATTATTATATGTGACCTTGCCTATACCTGGTTGAGGCTCGCTGCATTATTGACTTTCACGATAAGGCCATATATAAAAATATTCTCGTTTCTCATTACCGCCCGACCCAAAATTCGACACGACCCTAAAATTTGTTATATTTCTAACACAAGAGAAAATGCAACTTTGTCTCTCAAAATGTGGATGAATTTTTCACACTTCTGTTTTGATTTTCCATTTATTTCCACAGAAATCAAGGGGTTTTGGACATAAAATAAATAAAATGTAAAAATTAAATCCGCCTGCCCGACGCATATTTTTTTAAAAAGTGCCGAGAAACAAGAATATTTTTTTATGTGTGACCTAACCATTTATTCGCTCACTCACTCATGATTGCATAAAAGTGATTTGTTGTGTAAGAGTGTAGATGCACTTTGCAAATCATTTGGAAATGTCTTTTAAACCTTCAAGAACTTGTACTGGATATTTGAGAAATATATTGTGATTTTGCATTGATTGTTGTTTTGTCCGACTTCCAGTATTACTTTGCATTCTTCAAACACTAAAGAGGAGCGGTGAGTTTGCCTAGTGGCTAAGCCCCTGCCCCATCGGTGGCATAAACACATGCAAAAGGCACAGTCAATTCGAACACCCTGAATTACTCACGAGAACATATGATACCTTGTTCATCGGGCCATGAGAGGGGGACATGGAGGTACATACAGTGTACACATCAACCCACAGGCCCGTGGGACCAGTGAACAACGTATTTATTGTACCGTACACATCAATGTTAATTTTGAACTGTTTTGAAGCACGGTATTGGATCATAATGAGAAGTACCGGAGTTAGGCAACAACCCAAACACTACCAACACGAAATAACATTCGTCACCACTCGTCCCTTTCCGTAACCTGCAAGAAGACTCGTCCCCTCATTCTCCACGTGCCCCTCTGGAAGGATTTCATATTGGCGTAGGAACATCAGAACTACTTCAAACAGGAACGATAACTCTATTCCTGTTTGATTCCAATGAACACACACTCGAACATACGTAGTAACCTTGCAGTCATACCACAAGTGGATCTTTAACTGAAACCGCTGAAAATATATGAATGACCACAAGAAGGTCAAACTAAAATATTCCTGGAAGAATCGGAAATATATGCCCAATGTTAAAGATTAAAGTTGATAAGTTACATACAGAGATAATATAATTGTTTTGAAACTCGTAGCGATTTATTATTACATTTCCTAAAGCGTTGGTGGCAAGGAAGCGCACGTACAATCTCCATAGCAAAGCCCGCAAGATCGCCAGAAACGCCTCAGTTGGCCCCACTTCCATAGAGAGCCGCTATGTCAACAAACGCACGTGCGTGTATTTGAATCTCTCACCGTCAATCGCATGATTCTTATCAAAAACACCATAATAAGCAGCAAAATCCTGTTAGCTAAGTTCTTTTGTATTTTCAATACATGACAATATATAGTTTTCATGATTTTTAAACAATGACATAATGCCATAAACGATTTTAAGTACTCAGGATTATTTTAACCAAAGCACCGTAGCAGTCTCATTTACGCGCGTTCTGATTGGTTTGTCGTATTTTCGAACATAACAAGCATCGAGGAGGGGACGAGTCTTCTTGCAGGTTACGTAAAGGGGCGAGTGGAGACGAATGCTCCAACTAGTACTTTAAACCATTCGTCACCAGAATATGTCTTTAACAAATATGTTTTTCTTTCTTTAGTTGTACCAAGGAGGTTTAATTCTTTAGAATAAATACTTAAAAACAAAAACAACAATACAATGTATGAGTACTTCGGTGATATTTGTACCATTGGAATCAAACAGGAATAGAGTTATCGTTCCTGTTTGAAGTAGTTCTGATGTTCCTATGCCAATATGAAATCCTTCCAGAGGGGCACGGGTCGCTATTCGGGTTGTCCCGGAATAACACGAGTTGGTCACGAATGACTTTAAACAGGAACGATAACTCTATTCCTGTTTCATTCGCATGGTACTTAACATCACCGAGGCTACTCGTACATTTTATTGCTGCTTTTGTTTTGCTATTATTAAAAGAATTAAACCTAATTTTGATACTAAATCAAAGACGGAGAAAAATATTTGTTTAAGACATATTCTGACGAGCCAATAATTTAATATCAATATAATCACCATGCACAGGGCATGGTGTGACCAGCTCGATTGATGGAATCGGGCCAATTGTACCATCCGTCTAGGTGAAGTAAGGGGCGAAGTGGTGTGTTGGGCAAAAGGAACACGGTCCCAGGCTCCCATTGCCCTCAACCAGCAGACTCCCTTCTTCCACCGACACAGGAGCGCAACCCACGGCAAACATGTTGCAGAAATTTGTTCACCTCTTACGACCAGCAATGGGGTGCTGTGGACAAATTCTACCCCGGGTCCAAACGGGGACGATGAAGCTCTTAGCGTTACTCAGCACCCAACACAGGAGGAAAACGTTGATCTTCACAGGTGCTCTTAGATGAAGTAACTCGCATCATCATTGATTGAATGTACAGTATGTCCTTACGTTTACAAGAAGTTACCAGTAAAACCGTTTTGTGGTGGCGGGTTTAGCTTTTGATGCAACAGTCATGCACTAAAGTTTGTTTGGGGGTTTTGATTTTTGATTTGTTTTGTTTGTTTTTTACTGTTTTGGTGTGGTTTTCTTCTTCCTTTTTCTTTTCTTTTTTTTGGGGGTGGGGTGGGGTGGGGATTGCAGGGGTTATTGCTTTCCAAGATTACAATATCACAGATATACAAAGCCGTGATACATACGGCTTAAAGTAATACAGCTACATGATGTACAGGTATGACATAAATATATTCATATATTCATATGCATGCATAAATCATTAAACGTATAGATGATTTGGAGTCATCTAAGTACTGGGGAGATAAGGCTCCATTTGTGATTGAAATTGTTTATTTTGTTATTTTTGGTTGATATATGACTTTCCAAAAGAATATTTCTTTTAGAGTTTTATATATAAAGTTAGATTTAGAAGCATATTTTAATGTTGCATATGTCTCTTCGCAGTAATGATGATGTGATTTTGTATTCTATTTTCATGCGGAGTACGAAACCAAACCATGTGTTTTGATAATATCAATGGATGAGGATGTAAATTGTCTGGCCAAATTTGTAGGTTTGTAATTTAATCACGATGTTCATGCCATGGTTCAATATATGTTTACACTGAAAATGATATCAAACACCGTTGTATACATTACTTTGGAAGAAATATTAATCTCTGTTATATGTTTTCAGGAAACCATAGTGAATGATGTCTTCGATCCCAGTGATGATGATCGAGGTTAATGAGGATGAGGAGTGTTGAGATTGAACACAGTAGTTCAAACGACAATGTCATCACATCAACTGACCTAGATAAGGAGAGAGAGAGAGAGAGAGTGAGAGAGAGAGAGAGAGAGAGTAACCTAGATACAAGGTGAGCTCAACTTCTCAGCCTGATGAATCATCTGAGTTTCAGTAAAATATGGTTTTGTTTATACAGACATCTTTGTTATATGAACATGCATTCAAAGTGCCACTGACTGTATACCAGAATGCCGTTTTATTTGTGACGTTGTAGTATAAAATATAATACTTTCTTTACTTTCAGACAGAGAGGCTACTTTTAGTCTGGGAAAACGTTGTCGTCAAGACGCCAAAATACGGGACACCCAAAACAAAAAATGCTAGCCCCAGCGTATGCCGCTGAGAACCGAATCCAGACACTTCTTTACATGATTGCCTTGTGGTGATGGCGCAGGACATCAGAGTTGAGCTTTTCTTCCTACCACTGAAGGAGCTGGACGGTATCCAAAACAGAATGGGCACCATTATGGGTCGGATTGTTTGTTCTTTAATGCCTTTGGTGTCCACCCACTTTGTAGCTGTGACCCACATTCCGAGCAAGTTCAGCAAGGAATCTTCAAAGAAAAGTGAAATTGTAAGTTTTGGATCTCAAACCTGTCTGAATTTTAATAATCTAAATTATATAAGTATTCATGTACATACATATATACACTTATACACATATCCAGAGAAATTATACATAAGGATGACTGTTTTCATATTCAGGTGATCGCGTGAATCTTGGGGGGTATTCCAAGAAAATCCATCAACATTCAGTTGAACAGTTGAAATACTAAAGGACCTTCATCAGTATGTTCTAAAGTAAAGAAAGGGCGGTGGGGTAGCCTACTGGTTAAAGCCTTAACTCGTCACGTCCAAGACCCGGGTTTGAATCCGCACATGCGTACAATGTGTGAAGCCCATTTCTGGTGTCCCCGCCGTGATATTGCTGGAATATTGCTAAAAGCAGCGTAAAACCATACTCACTGACTCACACCAAAGAAGGTTAAGGTTTTGAAAACAATTCTATATTTTTATGGTGATGGACTCTCTTGTGAGAGACTTCACGAGGCCCACAGAGCTTAAGATGAATGAGCCCAACCGAAGCAAGAGACTTCTTGGACTAGAACTCCCACCATCGGGAGTTCCACAAAGGATGCTATCGATGCAGGTTGATAGGATTGTTAAACTTCCATTCTTAAATAATGATTTTTGACAAACACAACTTTGTGTTCGAATTATTTCAGTAATGCTCGTAACCATGGTATTATTTGTTTCAGGACATCATGGATATTTTCTTCGATGGATCCTCCCAGAATCAGTGGGGATACTGTGGCATATTCGTGACATGTTTGACCACAGCAATGTGGAAACTGATGTTGGTGCGTCTTTCAATGCTACGGCTGACTTCGTGAATTTCGTAACATCTGTTGTAAGGGGTTGAAATTTTCCCAAATGACGTCATCAAACACCTGGCTGACCTCATTTCACAGGGGTCAATGACCTTGGAGAACAGAGCGGGTATAGTCCCAAATGACGTCATCATCGAACACCTGGCTGACCTCATTTCACAGGGATCAATGACCTTGTACTGAGCTGACCTAAGAAATCAGGGTCATGGGTGTCCGTCGTTGGTCTCGGGGTTAATGACAGATGCCCGTGGGAAACGGATGACACATCATAGCATCACACAATGACATCACGCCATTAATTTGGACCAATCAGCGAAGATCAAATCGATCTCATGGACCACCTCTGGACCACTGACCACAAACTAGTTTCATCCGGTTTCAATTCTATCTATATAAACCCCCTCTGACAGTGAGTTGAGGTTATCACTAACTACATGTCTTTTACAAAACGTTTATATTTTCCATACTCAATAACCTTTTCTGTCTCCTGTTGAGAAAATCTGTTAAATCTCAAATCTCAAAGCGTGCACCGTTGAGGCATGGTGAATTAAACTGGCTGCCTCCACACCCTTCCCTCGTCTCACTCCCACTCAGCCAAAATGCAATATGATACCTCCTCAAGTTGTATTCAAAATCGTTGGTCTAACCATAGCCTGTCTCACGGTCCCTGAACCAATATTATTTCCCTACAGTCTAGCCCTCCCTGCAGTGCTAAGGCTCTAAATGAAGTCTCGATTTCCTCCCAGGTCTTCCGGGACTCCTTTCAATTTAAATAGGGTTTGTTTGTTACTATCAAAATTATATATTCAGAGACTAAACGTTAGTTTAGTCTAACATGTGCACACATATGTGTAAAAGAAATTATACGGGTCCAGTTCAAGGGTTATAACACATTTGTTCAATGCAATCAGCGTTCATTGCCACATGAAAATGGTTTGAATTTGTCTTGACCATCACCAAAGAACCCAACTAAATAGAATTTCAAATGTATTTCAAACTTACTGCTATTCATATTCCATATTTGAATATCCAATCCATATTGTCATTGTATCCTGCCTTGTAATGCCAACATATGTTTGTGATTGTTTTAAATTCCATACTATCGCTGAAGGGGTCGTTGTCGGCACGGGTACTACAGATATGTACCCCAGGTACGTTTCTGTTTCTGTATACAGAAACGTACCCTGGCCATAATGAGAATACAGAAACGTACCCTGGAAGATTCCATTCCCATTGTGTCGTATTCTTGATGGGAACTGTCATGCTGTTGCATTAGATACATTTGATTGTTTTATGTAAGTAATGAGAATACACAGTAACGGATATTTCGCGATGATGAATACCACTCGGAATCAGTTGAACGGGAACAACTACATGAAGTTTCGGTTTTGGATTGCGGAATATAGACTCGTCCGCCTTTTAGGGTACCGGGTACGTTTCTGTATTTTGACTTTGTTTAGGGTACATATCTGTATACAGAAACGTACCTGGGGTACGTATCTGTAGTACCTATGACGACAACTCCCCCCATTGTACCCAATGGGGGGGGCAATTCAAGGATGATATAGAGATGTTATACCCAAAACCCATATTTTGGGATCATCTTGCTGCCACTAGGCGCACCAAGTTAATGTGGTTTTCCCATCCTAACGAGGTATACATGACAACCATGTAATCTTCCATAGAGATGAGGTAGCCTCCCTGAAGTCGAGATGCCACCCCCACGCTAATGACGTCACGAGGGGAATCTCCCCCCGTTTCAACACATCAAAGAGTATATGTTCATAATCTGCCAATAAAACACTTTAACAATTTACTAGGAGCAATTTATGCTTTATATTAACGTTACGCTTGAAACAGACAAATGATTAAATGGAAACGGTTTCTTGCCGCCGATATGCTAGGAAGAGCATGGTTGAAGCATGTTGACTAGACTAAGGCTTAGTCTCTGAATATAAATAATTTTGATAGTAACAAACAAGCCCATTTATACTGAAAAGGAGCCCTGGGGAGACCAGAGATTCAGAACCTGAGGAAATCTAGACTTGCTTTATTTAGGGCTTTAGCACTGCAGAGAGGGCTTGGCAGTAGGGAAAATAATGTGGTTCAGGGACTGTGAGACAGGCTATGATGACGCCTGCGTGCGCAAATATAAACTTATGAGATGACATAAACAACGACACAAGACAACTTCTATACGCAATATTTAATATCTGATATGGCAGGATGTAAAACCTGATCTCGCCACATCAACTCCAAACCAAGATGAACAATATATTTTGTGCTGCTGTAGGTTAAGTAAGTAACAGCGAACTGAATAACCGTAACATTTGTTTGGTATTACATATCTTTAGTAGATTTCAGATCCTGGTACCTTTCGAGATTGAGTCTCATACGGGATTCGAAACCATACTTTCAAAAATGGAAGCTGTTAGTCTAGATTACGTTCTTAGTGTAAACTTATGACCAGCATAAATGACATGGTGTGAATAACACACAGTGTCATTTGGGTAGTATCAAATGTAACAAATATAATCTAGGTTTACATTTTCTTGTAAATCAGATATTCATTTTGGTGTTATACATATCGGACGTTAATACTATCGTTTAAAGTAATGATATGTTGTGTTATTACAGATGTCGAGGGACCAATGATAGAATGCAGCGGGAAGAAGTTTCCTAACTAGTGGTACCACCTGGAGAGCTTGGATATGGACGTGGATGTAGTTCCAGGGGAAAGCCAGGGACGGGGACAGTACCAGGATTGGGTGCTACAATGACCTCAGTGCACGTGGAAGCTGGTTTCACTTGGCCTGTGTGTCACTCGAGGAAATTCCCGTTAAGATGTATACACTATTGGAACATAAACATTAGAGTTATCACATGTTGGGTTAGGCATTGGTCTTGCGTGTATCAAGAAAACACTATGATATCAGAAGCAAGAGTCTCAGAACGGTCCCCATATTAGGGAACATGAATTAGCATCCGATGGGGAGAGACATAACCCTGGCTGAAGATACGAACTGACCACAGGTAGCCTCCCCAAACATGGAATGAGGAAAGGCAGATTGGGGTTAGGAATGTCAGCTATGTTAATTGTTTGAACGTATATAATTGTGAACCAGCAGTGCTGGGCAGTTCGGGCTGAATCTGAGAGTTCAGAGCCTCCTCTTGTAACCTGTACCCGAATAAATCGTTGTGGACCCACAGACGGACTTGTGTTCTGAATAGAAGTCCCACATCCCCAGAGCATCAACATATTGAGGCGGATATATTGGTGGAGGTGCGGGGTCCGATCGGGGAGAGGTGAGTCATGTCGCTAATTCATGATCCCTAATATGGTGACCGTTCGGAGACTTTTCCCTCTATTAATATAGTAATTTGTATGCTTCATTGTAAACACGTTTAATAAATAACCAATAATTTATTTACAGCTGAAGATTGGTACTGCTCTGAAAAATGCTGAACCAAATCAAAAGACTCTCCAGTCATGCCTGAGAACCACATGTTTAATTACATTGCATCCCTCACCTGGTGTGGCCTTATGGACCAGACGGGGAAGGATGCTGTCCGGGCAAGTGATGGGATGGCTATGCTGTGCGACATGATGTGATACTCTTTCACAACACGAACCACAGCAAATATGTCATACTTGCTCATCGCGTGCTGGCAGGTACATACACCTGTAGTGTACTGTCTGTAAAACTAACGTCTCACAGTAAAGTTCAACTGGTCCTAGGGCATTTAAAGAGAGATTACACGCATACAATAACTGGTGTAGAAACAACTGTTAAGTGATGTCAGCCGTCATAATTTTACAACCTACTTCTATTTAGCTTATCTCTTACAGGAGTTGCCTGTTGGTTACTTGCCAAGGTGAGTGAGCAAGTTTAGTTTTATGCCACACTCAGCAATATTCCAGCTATGTGGCAGCGGTCGGTAAATACTCGAGTCTGGATCAGACAATCCAGTGATCAACAGCATGAACATCAATCTACGCAATTGGGATACGATGACATGTGTGAACTAAGTCTGACCACCCGATCCCGTTAGTTGCCTCTTAGGACAAGCATGGGTTACTGAAGATCAGTTCTAACCCGGATCTTTACGGGCAGATTGAAATGGTTGGCTACCTGCCCAGGTTGAGAGAGGATTTAATTTGGAACGGTGCGGTAAACCTGACTGGTCTTCTAGAGGCAGGAACATAGAAATGGACCTGGTCAATGAATTCCTCCACAGAATGAGTGAGTGAGTTTAGTTTTACGCCACACTCAGCAATATTCCAGCTATATGGCGGCGGTCTGTAAATAATCGAGTCTGGACCGAACAACCAGTGATCCATGAAATCAGTTTGTGGCATTTAGACGCTCATCACCGATGAACATAGAATTTTTCTAGGTTCCATCTTCTTTTATTCTCAGTACAAACATTTCCCGGCGTGTTTTGGCCCGGTCATGGGGAAACGGAACGGTAATGTGACGTCAGAGCCAGAGTTAGCAGTTACTGTGCAGTTTCGATGATCACGGAACAGTTCTGGAAATGGTTTCTGCGTACTAAAGCAATAAGCGACAAATGTATTCGAAAAAAAATTCTTGGTCATCTGGGGTATCAATCGCGCAATTGGGAACTGATGACATGTCAGGCGTTCTGGCCAGCCGAGTCCGTTAGCGTTGTCTCGTCACCATGCCCGGCCTTCGACAAGCATGGGTTGCTGAAGACCATGAAGCCGGATCTTCAAAGGTGTCCTCCCAGAGATTTCCGTGATGAACAGATATAAATGTTTTTGTCTATGCAAAGTGACAAAGTCGATGTTATTTTACAAGGGTCTGTACCCATATACTTGTTTACTATGCCTACTGTACAATGTTGGATTTGACAATTTAATGAATGTTCACATTGCAGATTCACTCAAAGATGCTACGGGGAACATTACCGAGGGAAACTGTGGCCGTCACAGTCAGGTTATGGGGCCTTTCTCCACAGAAATAGACGGGATATTTTGCTTTGGCTGGCGGGCACACCCCTTCAGTCAGTATAAGACAGAAGGAAAACTGTCAAGACAGGATCTCGTTACATTCACTCAGGGTTTCCGGGACCATGATGTTTTACTACTACCCTGGTCGAGGAATTTGGCATTGAATTTCCCCAAATTTAGATTTTAGATTTGATCATCATTGACAGACTTAAGTTTTAAATTGGCGTCTCTATATCAAAACGTCTCGACTCATTTTGCAGAAAGGTTGGCCACTTGCAGTGATCATCACAATCAGCGATGTTGACAATTTGAACCTGTCATTTATGCATGTAGGCTTTTGTATCTTAATGTCCCGGTTTTAAAGACGACATGTATAGATAGCTATATCGCCATTGTTTCTTATTTATTGTATTTGTTTCAATATTATTACTATTTTTGAAGGGCGGGTTACTGATTAGAATGTCATTAATCAGTACAGTCATATATTACATTTCAATATGAATGATTGAATTTCTTGTGAAGCATAATAGTAAAATACATGCGTCATGGCTTGTACATTATAGGTATGATTATGTAAAAATGTGTTAGAGATATATAGTTCGGAAGGGTATAGCTTTAGGTGGTATTTCTTAGTTTTCTTAGTATGCGAGGAGGGAATTTAAGCATTTTGTATAGACGTTTCTTGCAAAGCACATTGGTAGTGTTCTTTGTGCGTAATGCTTGTACCGTAATTGGTTCATCTTGATATAGTTTCGTTTGCCCATTTATACTTTTGTCAGTAATTCTGCACTGCAGTTTATTACGCATTGATGAAACCAGTAATTGTGTGACACCTATCGTGCCCTTTAAGTGCCCTGTGCACTATGTTGTAAATAAATAAATCTGCTTGATCCCTCAAACACATTGTTTTGTAGTAATATGAATGGTGTGTCCTCTCTGCAAGGTATAAATGGTGACAACATCAGATAAAAGCGTTATAACATTCAGTGAGGTGCACCCAAAGTGCAGATCAGTGAGTAATACGTAGTTGCGTACCGCTAATGAAGAACATCCTCTGAAACGAACCATAGAAAATTGGCGTATGCACATACTCTGCAGTCAGTGGATGGCTTGATGTTTAAAGCCAGTCGTACTGATGATTCAAAAGTATGGGGGAAATGGAAGCGGCTTTGGGGCCAGTCGACTGTGCTTGTCTTGTTCCTACATGGGTAGATGTATTGATATGGACCCTGATGAAATCAAATACACAGGCAGTTGACAACAAACTGTAGAAGACCCAGGCTATGGATTGTGAAAAAAACTGTGTGCATTTTGACTACTGACTGACTGACTGAGTTTTGGTTTACGCCGGTTGTAGCAATATTCCAGCAACATCACGGCGGGGACACCAAAAATGGGCTTCACATTGTGCCCATAATGGGGATTCGAACCCGGTCTTCGGCGTGACGAGCCAACAGCTTTAACCATTAGGCTACCCACCGCCCGCATTTTGACTAAGGCCATTGACACTTTGTATACGCTTAAGAATAAAGTCAGTGCTAGGTACAGTCCCACAAGTTTCGTACACACGTCATGAGAGATGGCATTTCTGCAATCAAAATGGCCAGCTTTGCAAACTTTGGACCTAAATACCCGTCCCCGGCATTTAATCAAGCCAGATATCACACCAGCTATATGCCACTTTTCTAATCCACGATTCTGATTAATGCCAACCTCTTTGGGTGAGTGAGTGAGTTAAAATTTTTTACATCGCATCGGCAATATTACAGCCATATACCGATGAAAACAAGGTAATCATTTTAAAATATGTCGACAAAGGACAGTAAAACCAACTAGACTATCACAGATAGATTTATTTAAAACTAGTAATTAAATCTAAAATATTTTAACTATAGAGGACGACACAATATAAAAACAGACTATAGATCGCAAACAACTGAAGGGTAGAATCAACATACTAGGGACCAGGGGACTTACAGTACATTTGTTACCTGCATGGACCATAGTTGATTTACACCATCCCTTCCAGCCGCTGGCGATTGTAGGAAAAGTTTAGCTGAATTTTTAAAGAACAAAAATACTACGTTTACAAATCCGGTCAGCTTAAATTTAACTTTGAAAGTTTTGGGGACTTTACGTACCCCTCTCATGCGGACAATAATTTTACGATACTTTAACCTCCTTTGAGGGTACAGCCACTAACAATCGCAGTTGCTAATTCATACTACCATGTTTAAAATGTTATTTATCTATTCTGAGTCAAAAGAAACTTCACATTCTTTCTAGAGGGGCACTATAAAAGAACAAGAGATGCGGCGATGGTTAACGATTTATTTATTATTTCGTGTTGAGATCTGTGGTGATGTACTTCGATACACTAGCAATTACCATAATCAGTTCCAGTAGGCCAGCTACACCGCCGTTCCAAAAACATGGGTATACAGAATGTTCAAGTCACAAGAATAAAAATGCAGAAATTTCTCAGTTCAATATCGTGTATGGCTACTTGCGCATTCACCACTCGCCAAACACCGTCTCCTCATCGACTGCCTGATGCTTGTAAACACGTGGTTGGGGATTCTGCGCCATTACCTTTGCAAGGCAGCGCCAAGTTCACTGCAAATCTGAGGTTGGTTCCTAAGACCACGAAGCCTTCTCCCAAATTACATCCCAAACGTGCTCTATTGGATTAAGGTCCAGGGGACCTCGATGGCCAGTCCATGACGTTGATTCGAGCGTTTTGAAGGAAATTTCGTGTCAGCATCGCGGTATGCGGCCGAGCATTATCATGCTTGAACTGGCAGACCTGGGCCATGAGCCGCCATGAAAGGGAACGGG